>NC_140382.1:12082500-12425000 GCF_054491055.1 Hypomesus nipponensis | reverse complement strand
CCGTCCCCAAGAGATCCGAGAATTCCATCTGTGCCGCGACAGAAACTGTGCCCTAATTGGCCGAGCAGATGTGTTCACTGCAACGGCTCACCCAGTCAAATGCGACCCATTGATCTTCAGATGAAAAACACTGTAGAACCGTGCTAAATAATACACAGTGGAATAGATTAGGATAGAACTAAATAGAACGGAGCAGAAAAGAAAACCGTCATTTAACAGTGTTAATTTAATACCACACGTGTTAATTTGAGTCGTTGAGTGTTTTCTAGGTCCACTCTCATGAGATGGACCTGTATGAAAACTCCTGGTGTTAAATTAACACTTTGCTTGTAAAGGTACAGTGAAGCTATTAAGGAAGAGTTTTGTAATGCTCTTTCTTGTAAGTCGCTTTGGATAAAAGTGTCTGCTAAATGAATGCATGTAAACAGAACCTGAACTTGAGTTGAAAACCCCTTTAGAGACCTCCTTTGGGACAGGTCGAGCTCCTCTGACCGGCCAGGGAGGGATAAAGCAGGCAGGGGCAAGGCCAGTAAGACCACCTCACTCCAAACTTGCATTCATCCTCTTTTCACCGCTCCAGTGTGTGCTATTAAACCAGCAGGAATTTACGAGGTCACTCTTCAATTAGAAAAAACGTCCACAAAGAGCCAGGCTGATGAATTGCATATTGAATGTATCGACTGGGGTGTGTGTGTGCGTGTGTTGGGGGGGCTGACAGGTAGGCCTTCATATTTCCTGGTTGGTGCTGGGAGACTCCTGGCCATCTAACTTGTTGGACATGTGGTGTGTGATCTGTATAACTGGAAGCATGCGGGCTCTGTTGTAGTGCTTGCATGTCAGATGTTGTGTTCTATTGATTGGGTCTAGTTTGGCTGTGAATGTGACTAAAGGAAGAGCTTGTGGTTGTTTGTGTGTGTTCACACAAACAACACACAAACATGTTGGAGCATATATGTGAATTAGTTTGTGTGTGTGCGTGTGTGTGCATACAGTTAAATCTGTGCCCACTACACGATTCATAACCATTGTTTCCATGTGGTTATTTTGGAATATAACTCTGTGATATCAGTTCTGTTAAGTCTTGCTACCCCCCAAAACAACCACAGATTGATGACATGCAACAACAGGAGAGGGAGATGTGTTTCTCCTCAAAGGCAGGTGGTTTTGCGGCCCTTTATCAAACAGGTGTTTCCCTCTTTGGTTCAAGCTCAATTTCCAAACGGTTAATGAGAGAACAGAGTATGTCATAAGATCCATATCACTTACCACTGTCTAAACACACACACACACACACACACACACGCAGGCTCATTGTCTTCAGTGGTGCCCTTTGCCTTGTGTTGAGGGTCCTTTGTGCTGATACAATGGAAGCATATTGAGGACTCTGCCAGTCAACACTGTCATAGATCTGACCCTGACAACTGATTCAGATTGTTCTAGAGAAAAGGAGGAGGTTGGCAGTTTGTGTGTGTGTGTGTGTGTGTTTACAAGAGGGAGGAAGGCAGAGAGTCTAATTGCAGTGCCCCATCTGCTGATACTGGGTAGATACTGGCTTACGTCACTCACACACATGCACACACACACTCATTCACATACACACATGCACACACATACACAAACGCACACACATACATGCACACATATTGGGTGTGGAGCAGATGCCTGTGTAACACTAGAGGATGCGGATCATGTTGGGACGAACACAGCTAGTGGACTTTGGAGGGAATTACCCCAGTAATAATATGTGGAACAGCATGGTTCCTGTGGACTGATGTTAGTGTGGTGTGTGTCTACATGTCAGTTGGTCTCCTACAAACCAAGGCTTGCACAGAGGGCTGTCTCCTGTGGATCCACCCTGAGGACCAAGCCAGGGGACCAGGAAACACACACACACACACAACACTCATAGGAATTCTCTCTCTCACACACACACACACACGCACACACGCACAAGCACACACACACACACACACACACACACACACACACACACTCACAAGCACACACACACACACACACACACAGAAGCGCATCCACATGAACAAACATCAGACATGGACATGCATGGGCACACACAGGCACACACGCTCATACTCACTCACCCAGGGGAGATGGTCTTTGTCAACAACTTGGAGTTAGGTAGCTATTTGGGGCTGCTGTATTCCAGGAAGAATGATCTGCCTATTTGTGATGAAGAGTCTCCATGATACAAAACAAGTTATGGCAATTACCGTATTATTACAAAGCTTTGGGCTGCTAATGTGGCTAATAATACAGCTGCATTCTACCACTGAGTAAGCCTTGACTGCTCCAAATAAAACCGCTTTGCAAAATATTACCTCTTGCCCAAGTACAAACACACGTACACACTGTTTCTGTGTATATCTAAAGAGATGTCCTATAGATCTGCCCCACCCTGTGTTTGTGCACAGGATGTGTGTGAATGTGTCAGTGATTATCTCTGTATGTGTGCGTGTTCCCGATCGTGACACATCCAATATCATAAATTACAATATTTATGCATCCGTCTGAGATATTATTTCCCAGATAGGAGGACGTCAATACACCAGGGGTATGAAGCCGCCGTAGCAGCCCAACCTCGCCGCCGTGATTTGAATAGAAAATGATTTGGATATTGATTCGGCTCCCCCGGCCCCTCCCCGAGGCCTCCCTCCGAAGCGCAATCACCACCGATGACATTTAGCACCGTGTTTGCCGTCGTCGTCTCCATCGATCCTCCGCCAAATCACCTCACGCTCGCGTACTGTTACATCTCCGTTCCCCCGTTTCCCCTCATTGGACACTGTGGCACAGGCGGAACCTCACCCCCTTCCCCCCCAACATGCCTGAAAACTGATCAAACTTTTCATTATTTTTTTGAGATATATATTTTCGGAGGGTATTTCTATCTTTGTTATTTTTATAGTGACAGTATAATGTAGGAGAGAGAGAGGGGGGATAGCATGCAGCAAAGGGCCTGGGCTGGATTGAAACCCATGCCAGTTCTGAGTCGACTCATCTAGAGGATAGGGGAACACTCAGTTCTGAGTCGACTCATCTAGAGGATAGGGGAACACTCAGTTCTGAGTCGACTCATCTCGAGGATAGGGGAACACTCAGTTCTGAGTCGACTCATCTCGAGGATAGGGGAACACTCAGTTCTGAGTCGACTCATCTCGAGAATAGGGGAACACTCAGTTCCAAGTCACCACTGACTATCACGGTACTACCTCTACAGGAACCGAACCTTCAACTGCCGAGGATGCACAACACTCCAGTCGACCCCGTGTCTCTGCCATGCTCAGGCCTCCGCTCTCCCCTGGGGCCTTCTCTGTTTGAGAAATCTGTACACGTCCCTCCACTCCATTTAAACTCAGTCCCTCACTATAACTCAGTTCCATGCAGGCTCATCCCCTCTATAGTGTGTCTCCATACATCTGGCGCCCATGTATTTTTAATATGCCAACAAGGCCCCAATAGGCGCCCCAGAAGGATCTCCCCTGATTAAATATTTCATTAGTCAAATACATGCTGCGCTTCGCTGTAATGCTGTAGAAATAAAGACCGGAACAGCGAGACACTGCAAAATCACATTTTGTGTCCCGGAGAAAGCGACGCCTTATTTGCTGCGATCGAGGGTGAAACGTCAGAAATCTTGTTTTCCCGCTGGAACGGGAGATGTTGGAATCTAGTTGTGAAGCTCTTAAATTGGATTGTGTGCGCTTCTTGGAACGAGCGTCATTGTTTTAGCAGACAAACTCAAAAGTGGAATCTGTCTTTGAGATCTGTTTGTGTAGGCACCACCCAGTGTCGGAATGAACACCAAAAAAAAAAGAACTGTTGGTAATGAAGTGGGAAACAATAAAAGAGCAGAAGCCGCGTAGAGAAAAAGTGTTGTCCAATAGAATGAACACAAGTATAGTTTAGTGTTTAACTGCAGGCGTTCCAGCACAGCCAGATGTACATGTACTTGATCTGCAGTAAAGTAGGCCATCACGCCATCCTGTATGGTCCTGGCCTTCATCGGCAGGAACGCTAGAAGCTTCCAGTCTGCTCTGGTGGATTGCTGATGGCTGCTGTCCTCCAACCTCAACTGCCCTAACTGTACTCTCTCTCTCTTCTCTCTGAATCTCTCCCTCCTTCTTTCTCTCATCTCTCTCTCTCTCTCTCTCTCTCTCTATCTCTCTCTCTCTCTCTCTCTCTCTCTCTCTCTCTCTCTCTCTCTCTCTCTCTATCTCTCTATCTCTCTCTCTCTCTCTCTCTCTCTCACTTTTTTCTAAATGTTTCTCTCTGTTCTCTCTATACAGTATGTATATATGTATTTTCCTCCCCCCTCTCTGTCTCTCTCTCCCTCTGGCTCCCACTATGACCGATCTGTTGTGACAGTACTGGGTTTACGGCCCAGCAGACAGAGGAGAAAGGGAAAGAAATAATGGGAGAGCAGAGGAAGCGATGGAGAGAGAGGGAGAAAGAGAGAGAGGGGAAAAGAGGGAACAACAGCCCAATCGTTGGTAGCCGCGTTCTGTGTATCTCAAGACCCACTGTTGACATAACTGATCGTATCAAAGGCACTTTTCTACTGTTTACCCGTCCTGTTATGGCTTGGGAGCAGTTTGAAAAGGAGTGTGTGCGTGTGTTTGTGTGGGTGTGTGTGCACGTGTTTGTGTGTGTGAGCATTTCAACGGTTTAAAAAGTAGTGTGTGTGCGTGCATGGCTGTTTGCATGTGTGTGTGTGTGCATGCGTATGTGTGTGTGTAAGCATTTCACCAAGGTGTTCAGGGAGAGTGAGTGCAGTGCTTTAGATGGATGTCACATGGGAGGAGTGTATGAAGCGTCACACCTCTCTCTTTTCATCCATTAACCCTGCCTGGGAATCTACACTCGCAATCCAACGCAGCAGTCTAAACTGAACTGTACACCAATAGTGATTGTTCTCAGTATCGCTTGTGACTTCAGCTAATCTTCCTCCTCCTCAGGTGTCAGATGAATCCTCCAGTCACTTCTGGAAGGCTCCGCAGAGCTCACCTGAGCCTGTTTGCGCCCGGGGCTAGAGGTTGAAGATAGATTACCGATCACTTTAATAGGCAGTTACTGAGTTTGACGTCCTCCCTCGTCTACGCTGGCGGTGGCTCTCCCCCGCCTTTCCTCTACTCTTTGCTCCTCTCCCATCCTCAGCTTTCGCCTTCTCTCTCTCTCTCTCTCTCTCTCTCTCTCTCTCTCTTTCTCCCTCTCTCTTTCTCTTGTCTTCCCTCATCCCCCCTGTCCCAGTCCCTCTCTCCCTCACCTCATCTGTCTTTTCTTCTCTATCTAATTCTCACTCCAGCCTTCTCCTCATCACCCTTCACTCTTGCTTTTCACCCCTTCCACCCTTCCTCCACCGTTCTCCTGTATCCCTCCATCCCTGTATCCCTCCATCCCTCCCTCCATCCCTGCATCTCTTCTTCTCTCTACCCTTTTCCTCCATCCCTCCCTCCATCCCTGCATCTCTTCTTCTCTCTACCCTTCTCCTCCATCCCTCCCTCCATCCCTGCATCTCTTCTTCTCTCTACCCTTCTCCTCCATCCCTCCCTCCATCCCTGCATCTCTTCTTCTCTCTACCCTTCTCCTCCATCCCTCCCTCCATCCCTGCATCTCTTCTTCTCTCTACCCTTCTCCTCCATCCCTCCCTCCATCCCTGCATCTCTTCTTCTCTCTACCCTTCTCCTCCATCCCTCCCTCCATCCCTGCATCTCTTCTTCTCTCTACCCTTCTCCTCCATCCCTCCCTCCATCCCTGCATCTCTTCTTCTCTCTACCCTTCTCCTCCATCCCTCCCTCCATCCCTGCATCTCTTCTTCTCTCTACACTTCTCCTCCATCCCTCCCTCCATCCCTGCATCTCTTCTTCTCTCTACCCTTCTCCTCCATCCCTCCCTCCATCCCTGCATCTCTTCTTCTCTCTACCCTTCTCCTCCATCCCTCCCTCCATCCCTGCATCTCTTCTTCTCTCTACCCTTCTCCTCCATCCCTCCCTCCATCCCTGCATCTCTTCTTCTCTCTACCCTTCTCCTCCATCCCTTCCTCTTCTCTCCTCATCTCCTCCTGCCCTCTACCCTTTTCCCTCCTTCTACCCTCCTCTCTCTCTCCCCCCCCGTCTCGTCCTCCCCTACTCCCTGTCTCCTCTGAGCTCACCTACTCTCCGGCGGGTAGGAGTGCAGACAAAGTTGATTAGATCGGAGCATTGGGAAGTTCAGAGCGGAGCCCCACGTGTCCGCAGGGCAGAGCCATGGCGTTGGAACATCGTGATATACAGACGCGAGAAGGCTCTTGTGACGGTGTGATAGAGTGGTGTAGCTGGTGGAGGAGGAGGAGGCCACAAATCCGGGAAACTGGGAGCACTAAACATTGTACGGAGTCAGTCAGGCGGAACCCAGTAATCCAGACCAAACTGAGGTCCTTCTACAATGGGAGCAGGAGGTCCTCAAATGACTCCAGAGCTCCTTGATCACTAAAACTCATGTAGGAGGAAAAGTTTGAGACTTTTTAAAGTTTTCAGACTGTTTAAAATGAGGCCTACGTCGGCCATGCCTATTGTAGTGAATTTAAGATTGTATATCAGTTAAATTAAGTCTGTTTTCTGTGGATCTTGTGTGAATTGAATCGTCAAGCCCAACATTCAGACACCAGCATCTAACTATACAAAGGAAGGAATCTTTGGCTCAATTAGCTGACATTGCAGGTGTATTACCCAAGGATGTGCAGTGTCGAGTGTGCACTTGTTTGGACAAGCGCTTAGCGCTAAATTTATACAAACACATTCACCGCCATGTTGAGCTGCACTAAGTGTCATGGATCACTCCAATATGGTATCCTTCCACGCAGCAGGGTACACTCCTAGACACGACCTCTGCCAGATCACAAAAGTATTTCCTTTTGTGATCAGGCACTGCACCCTGACTGACCTATTGTACGTTAGTATAGGTTTATAAGGTTGGTATAGGTTATTATGTGTATTAGAGGTTTAGTATACTGTATTGAATCTTGTATATTTTTGGTATAATAGGAGGTTTACTATATTTTAGCTTATCATAAATGTATCCTATGTTCTGTGTACTTATATGCTATGTTTTGCCAGGTTGCTTTGCATTGTCTTGTCCTAAGAATTTCAGTGCCCAGTCTGACCCTGTGTTGTTCTGTGCATCTGACAATAAAAGACTTGAACTTGAACCCGTTCTTTTAAAGATAGCTGTATAAGCCACCACATGGTGTCCCATTTGTTTTAGTGTTAGTTATTCAGATTGAAAGCACATTGAGAAGTGTCTGACTTTGATTTGAGGGTGACCTATACCTTTAAGGCTGCTCTCCCGGGCCCTGCCAGGAACACACCCAGGATTTTTGAACCGACCAATCTCTCGCCTTCCAGGGGGGCTGTCCTCTTCAGGGCAAGTTGACAAGACTGCATACCCAGCTTCCGAGACACACACACACACTCACACACAAACAAACACACATTCTCTCTAACCCTAACCCTAGCCTCCTGCAGCCAGTGGGAGTCCTGTATACTGTCTCTGTCTGGTTTGATACAACACAGACTCTGCAGACAGACAGGAGTGGCCTCTCTGTCGCCCTTCATAAGGGATCTATGGGGTGACAGGGGAGGAGGGGGTGAGGGAAGTGCCCCGTTCACTGATTGCTGACTGTGATTTTAATGAGGGTGGAGGGGGCTGGTGTGCCTGCCCCCCCACTCCCCCACCTCCCCACCTCTCCACCACATGCAACAACAACACCACATGTTGGGGAGGACAGGGCAAGGCGGTCCATGTTTCTGTAGCACAAGGGCTTCACACTGCTGTAGGGTCACTCTAACCTGCTTGGCCAGGGATGACTAAGGCCTCTTTTCTGAGTAGTTCTTGCCTACTTATTTGACAGAAAGTTCGACTTTGGACTTTGGTTCCTAATCATGATTTCTCTCTTACCAATCTGTGAAAAAGAATGTGTGTGTGCGTGTGTGTACGTGTGTGTGTGTGTGTCTGTCATTAGAAAGGGCACAGACCGGATTCTCACCCACTCCTATGCTGATTACCCATTACTACAGCAGCACTTGGTCAAATCATCCCCCTAATTCAACTGTGTGAGTGTCTTTGTATGTCTTTGTGTGAATAGATTCTAATCAGCACTCCTTTGACTATTCCACTACTGTGTATGTTGGCAACACCTCTCAACTCAAAGGACACACACCTCACACACACACACATACACTAACACACTGGTCATTACCAGTAACAGCTAGGACCATAAAGCCACCGTGCATTCTGGGCTCTGTGTGTGTGTGTGTGTGTCATGCTTAGTTAGTAATGTGCTCCAACAAAATGAACCAACATTTTTCTATCTGCTTTTTATTTCCTTTTCAACTTCAAATCAAGCTGACATCTGTAACTGGAGTGACTTTGAAAAACAGACCACCAGAGTGGTCCCCCATGGACACACACACACACATGCACACACACACACACACATGCACACACTGATCTTGTCACTAGGACACCAGATGCCCCGCTCCACTAGCCTAAAGGCTGCGAGCCTCAAATGTGTCCATACTGCATTTTTTGGGCTACTGTGTGTGTGTGTGTGTGTGTGTGTGATGGCGGTTGACAGCGTAGCCTAGTCCGGTCAGCACTCATTAGTAATGGAGAGAATCCCTGAATGAGGAATGCGATGACAGGCAGCCCTCTCGTTAGCAGACACACACATACACATACACACACACACACACACGCACACACACACACATAATTAGGCCAGAGATTGGGTCTGTAAGCACATGTAGTCCCTGTAGAAGATACTACCTACCTTCTAAAAAATGTATAGGTCATACGTGTACAGTCTTTAGGAACCATATACACTGTGTCAGAAGGATTTGTTTTGGAGTTTTTACTAGATGTTAAGAAAAACTAAAAATATAGTAATAGCTTAAACAGTAATTGCTTGAATATGGAATTGAAGAAACCAATAATCAAAAATAAATAAGACAAATGATGAAAGTAGATAAATCTATTAGGGCTGGGTACAGTACGGTTCTAGTATTTATTTATTGCAGTTGTTAGCTTGATAGAAATATATATTTTATACCCTTGAGGTTACTGCAGAGCTTGTGGCATAGCCACAGTACAAGACCCAAATGTATAAACCACTAACAGCATGAATTAGAAATTAGCCAGATTACCACATTGCCGCCTGTTAATCACAATTATTTTAAAGACCAGCAATTAAGACATAAATGTGTAGATTAAGGTCACTGCACCTTAAAAGCCAACAGCCATCCCTACCACCCGCGCAACCCCCCCTTGCCCCACCTACCTCCATCCCTCGCTGAAACATATGGATGGATGGATGTGAATTATGAATAGACTGGAACAATGGTTGCTTTGGTTTCTCACTGGTAGACCATGGGCTGAAGCACGGGTCTTTGCATCGTGACTGAAGTGGCACAGATAGGGTCAATTATGCATCAGTCGCATAACATATGGTTTTCTGGAACCTCTTTGGAATCACGGGTAAGCTTTGACTGGTGGTGTTCCACCATATGCCCCCCCCCCCCCACACACACACACACACACACACACTCTCTCCATAACGCCCAGCCTCTCTCGATAGTCAGACAGCTGGTCAGATGGCTCGTGTTCAATTGAGTTAAGGAGCAATCAATCAAAAGTGAAGTGTTCAAGTTTTGGGGGTTAGGGGCAATAGAGCAAACAACTATTGTGTTTCCTGCCACTTTGGTGATGTAATCACAGCAGGAAGTAAACCAGGGTCATCCTAACTTGTGTTTAATGTTTTGTGTTTACTGGTAAATGTAATACTTTGACAGATTTCATTTATTCATAACTTTAACTGCGTTGGAGTGCCTAGTAAGTTTTAAATTCTAAAATGTGATTTAGATTCATTCATACTTAATCATTGGTCAGAAAACAGCTTTTTGTCAGTTGAAATACACTTAAGTTGAATATGAAGGTTCCACTTTATAGGTCAAACCATATCTATGTCAAATATGTTGTGTATAATTTAATTTCATACAAGGTCATGTAGTGCTGCTGCACCCTAGCTTTGTCATGGCTTCTATACTATCTCTGCCTCTGTCTGTCAGGGAGGCCCCAGATGTGTGGGTGTCATTCCTTCTCCCAGCGTGACATGGTTTAGATGACCAGGTATTACTGTCTGCTGAGAACAAAACGCTGCAGTCACACCAGGATCAATAGTCTCTATTACAGCTGATGGATTTCCTATGGACCTGTTTGCTTGTCCCTGGTTCCCTGTCCTCTTTTTCTCTCTTGTTCTTTTTTCCTCTCTCTCCATCTCTCCATCTCTCCATGTCTCTCTCTCTCTCCTTCTCTTTATTCCTCTCCCTCTCTCTTCCTCTGTGTTTTGGCTATTTCTCTTGCTCGCACTTTCCACCTCTTCATCTTTCTCTCTCTCTCTCTCTCTCTCTCTCTCTCTCTCTCTCTCTCTCTCTCTCTCTCTCTCTCTCTCTCTCTCTCTCTCTCTCTCTTTCTCTCTCTCTCTTTTCTCTCTCTCTTTCTCTCTCTCTTTCTCTCTCTCTCTCTCTCTCTCTCTCTCTCTCTCTCTCTCCCTCTCTCTCCCTCTCTCTCTCTCTCTCTCTCTCTCTTCTCTCTGTCACACACACACACACACTCTCTCAACAACAACAGCCCTCCCCAGAGGGGTGTTCAGCAGGGATGGGTCTCTACTGGGGTGCTCTCCAGAGCATGACTAATACAGTGGGACCAGCTTGTGTACAACTCTCAGCCCTGAAATATTAACTGGGGTTCAATCAGAGACACACTGGCACCACAGTCAGTCCTGCACGATATCCAATGATGTTTAGAAGTTTATTAATGTAATACAATGTCATTTATGTAATATAATTTACAATTATGTAAATGTGGTTATGTTTACTTAAAGTTTACTCTTCTCACAAGGCTGTAGTTCAGGTTTTTAAAAAGTGGTTTGTAGGAGTGGAATGAAGTTATTTGTTAATGGTGATAATGTATAATTATGGGTTAGGCGGTTTTCGTTGAATTGCATGAAATTATTGTTCTCCAAGCTATTCAGTGCAGCGGTTCAGGGTGGTAAGGATTGCTTTCTGAATCCTCATTTAGCTTCACACAACGCTAAAGATGCATCTAAGAATGGATGAAAATTAATGAATAAATTGTGAAGAAAAAATGCCCATGACACCCTAGCCATGCCACTCTGTAGAAATGAATATCCATCTGCCCAGTTGCAGTTATACTTTCCATGCTTTCGTCTCCAAATTAATTGTTTATCGGTGATAGACCATGAAATGAACAATTACTGTGGGACATCAATACATTTTACAGCGTGACACCGGCATGGAATACCAAGTGAACTTTCTGCACTGCACACACAAACTCTGGCCTTGCTTTGCTAAAACGTGAATCTCTCTCTCTCTCTCTCTCTCTCTCTCTCTCTCTCTCTCTCTCTCTCTCTCTCTCTCTCTCTGTTTCTGTGTAGAATCTATGGTGTCAGGAGCGTTGAGCTGTGAGCGGAGTAGCCCCCTCCGTGGTCGTCTGGGCTCAACAGAAAGGACCACAACTACTTCCAGGTCAACCTCCGAGGTCATGTGGACCACACGCCTGCTCTTCCTCAGCACCCTGTTTTCCTTGCTCACCCTGGGTAAGTGTAAAGATAGGCGCGCTCTACTACCAAAATAAAAGCGATTTGGGGTGCGAGTAAAAAAGACTGTTAACTTAAAGTAGAAAAAACACACTCTTAGGCTTGTCTCATTGCTTCTTTAGACCAGTTTATTAACAAACAGACGCGTTTCGGCCTAAGCCATCGTCAGTGTTCCCTGGGTAAGAACACACACACACAAACACACGCACACTACAAGTAAACTTCTTTTAAAAGCTACACATACACACAGAATATACATATGATCCATATACTACATCTGGAGAGAAACAAACTTTCAACTCACTTTGAACAACTGTTGCCCTGCATTTACACATAAAAGCTGACTCTTTTGGTGAAAACGTTGCACATGCACTTTAAAGTAAACACTTGGTTTACTTTGATAGTCTGTATACATGCACTCTAGACATATATGAACACCCACCCGCTCACAGTCTGCCTAGACTGCACTCTGCGGGAAGTCCCGTGTTTCTGCCGTCTTCTCTCCATGATGGGCTTTGAAGGTTTCAGCAGGGTGCGCTAGCCCACTTCCACTTAATCCTATTAAGGTCTGCTGTCACTCACATACTGTATACACACAGATAAAACACACACAAACATACGGACATACATGTACACTGTATACACAACACATATTCTCACATAATTCTGCGGTTGTATAAACAGACATCTCTACACACACACACACAAACACACACACGCACACACACACACAGGCAACATAGGATTTGCTTTTCTTGCTGACAGGAGATGAGGCTCCTCAAGGCACATTCCAGTAGTTTCTAGGATATAGCTGTTCTGAACGCATAAATCATCACAAGAGCATAGTAGCTTGAGGACAATCAGATATTTAGAAGGCTTGTGACATTGTACGTATGTCACCCAGATCCTGCTTGCTTGGAAAGCTTTGCACATACTCTATCTCCTCATTACGGTAAGAATGGAGTCTAGCTGTGGGGTGATTGAGCAACGAAAGAGTGGAGGGGAACAGAGAATAGGGCTGCACAATTAATCAAATTTTAATCACGATCACGATTTTGGCTTCCCACGATCAAATTTGCGTGATCTAACAATATTTACAATGCAACTTCATTTTGTATTTATTTTTTCTTCCTAAAATATATTTACACAATGGAAAATGGAAAATAGTGCCCTGTTGAAGTTTTGCAACATTTTCTTTTTTGTTTTATTTATTTATTTATATTTATTCTTTAAGGAGATGCACTGAATTTTGGTGAATAAGAACCCATTTTATTTTGATGCACATATTTGTACATTAGCAGGAATGCAGCACAATATGGATGTGAAAGCAGTTATAATTAGCCTATGTGACAATGAAAAATTTGTTTTGGTTAAAATCAACAAATAATTGTGATAATTAATCGTGATCTCAATATTGATAAAAAAATTATGGTGATGATCATTTTGGCCATAACTGTGCAGCCCTAACAGAGAGAGTTGAGATTGTGTTATGAGCTTATTCTCTTATTCTCTTGTCTCCTCCCTCCTCCTTCCCCTCTCTCCTCCTATCCCCCCTTCCCTGTCTCTCCCTGTCCCTTGGCCCGCATAGAAAAATCAATATCTTTTTGTTTCAGTTTCTCGTTTCACTCCTAAAGTGAGAGGAAAGGGGGGGTGGGGGGAGAGAGAGAGAGAGAGAGAGAGAGAGAGAGAGAGAGAGAGAGAGAGAGAGAGAGAGAGAGAGAGAGAGAGAAAGGGTGAGAACTCGAGAGAGAGAGAGTGGGAGGTAGATCTTAGTGTCTGACCACCAGTGTCTCTCCTGTGTTGGAAGTTTGCCAAGGTTCTGTCAACACTTACAACAAATGACAACAGCATTAACACGTGTATGTGTAAGGGAGAGAAAGTGAGTGTTCTCTTTTTACACTCACACACACACTCACGCAAACACACACACTCACACACTGTACAAATGACAGCATTATGAAGTGAAGTGAGTCTTTCGACGCAGGTTAAACACAGAGCAGTGTTACCAGCCAGAGTGTAAAAGGAGAGTGTTCGTCTTGTAAATGAATGAATGAACGGACCTCCTTGAGAAGCCATTTAAAGTGGCTTATTGAGGCAGACTGACTTTTTATGGGATAAGGATTGACAATGGTTTCAGGGCAAGGTGGGTGGAATGCATGCAATTGTGCGTGTGTGGGACAAAATGAGAGTCGATAATAGTTGTGGGTTGCTGTGTGTGTGTCTCTTATCCTTCTGTTCTCGCACAGCAGGTCGGCATGAGACTAAACTGCCCCCAGCATCTGATTCCAGCCCCCAGTCTAGACATCTGACTCACAATACTAACTATTGATCTACAATCTTTATTAACCCCCCTCCCCCACACACACACACACACACACATACACCTTCCCCCATTTTCTCACACATTCACACATACTAAGACAAATGCAATGCAGTCAGGTGCACAATCCTATGTGCCTCCCTGGATGTTTACCACAAACACACAGACACACACACTCAAACACAGTGTGTAGCCCATGGCCTTGTATGTTTTGATTAAGGACAATTGTTGTAAATGCCAGAGTATGTCAGTCTTATCTGAGAGCCAGAGGCCCATTAGAGAGACCTCCATCCTGGACAAGTTGCATGGTCCATTGGTTCCAGCTCATTGTTGTACATGTGTGTGTGTGTGTGTGTGTGGGTGTGTGTGTGTGTGTGTGAGAGAGTTTGTATAATCCAGTTATGGTGTGTATATGCCTGGGTGTGCATTCCTCCAGTTTTCCAGTTTACATATGTGTGTTACTGTGTGTGTGTGTGTCACAGTAATGGTGTGAACTGTAATATTAGGTGCTTCAGTGAAGTGTGTCTTAGCTCATTCAGATTCCTGGCTGTATGCGTGTAACCATGTTGCTTGGCAGCCAATGAGAAGCCAGAACAGGCAGGGAGGAAGGGCAGGGTTGCTATGGTTACCATGACAGATATAGAGAAAGAGAGAGAGGGGAAGTGGAAGTGTGAGACAGAGAGAGAGAGAGAGAGAGAGAGAGAGAGAGAGAGAGAGAGAGAGAGAGAGAGAGGGAGGGAGGGAGAGGGAGAGGGAGAGGGAGAGGGAGAGGGAGAGGGAGAGGGAGAGGGAGAGGGAGAGGGAGAGAAAGAGAAAGAGAAAGAGGAAGAGGAAGAGGAAGAGGAAGAGGAAGAGGAAGAGAAAGAGAAAGAGGAAGAAAGTGAGGATGGGATTGAGGGTGATAGTATGAGAGAGAGAGAGAGAGAGAGAGAGAGAGAGAGAGAGAGAGAGAGAGAGAGAGAGAGAGAGAGAGAGAGAGAGAGAGAGAGAGAGAGAGAGAGAGAGAAAGGGGGTTATTTTGACTGGTTTGCCTTCTTCAGAGATAGCTAACCTGAGAGTTGTGTGTGTGTGTGTGTATTTTTTTGTGATCAAACAGACTGCAAGTCAAACACATGTCCAATTTGATCCTCAGTAGTTCTTTCACTCTTTACTTTTCTTCTCGTCTTCCTCCCCCTCTTCTTTCAGTTCCATCCAATCTGTGAATCATCTAGCTCTCAGCTTCTCGCCACACGTGTGTGTAGCTCATTCGAACATAATGGATGTGTGTATGTACAAAGTACCAACATATGCGGTGTGTAGAGCATACTATCCTATGTATGTATGTGGGTGTAAAACAACCGAACATAATGTGTGTTTGTTCTGCAGCACTGGGCCGCGCCCCCATCCCCATGGCGGTGGTGAGGAGGGAGCTGTCGTGCGAGTCGTACCCCATCGAGCTGCGCTGCCCGGGCACCGACGTCATCATGATCGAGAGCGCCAACTACGGCCGCACGGACGACAAGATCTGTGACTCTGACCCCGCCCAGATGGAGAACACCCGCTGTTACCTGCCCGACGCCTACAAGATCATGTCCCTCAGGTGGGAGTGAGTGAGTGAGTGTGTGTGGGTGTGTGTGTGAGATATGGCCGCTGAGCTAATCTTGAATGTAGTGTCGAACGAGGACATTTTACAATGTCAATTTTCTTCACACTCTTTTCCATTCCACATTTCTCTCTTTATCTAGCTTTATCTATCTCTCCCTCTCTTGCACTCTCCTTCAATCTCTCTCTCTCTCTCTGTCTCTCTCTCTCTCCCTGTCTCTCTTTCTCTCTCTCTCTCTCTCTCTCTCTCTGTCTCTCCCCCTCCCTCTGTGTCTATCATAACCACCTGTCCATTTATCGCTGTGCTGGACTGCCTGTGGTTGCTTTGGCCTAGCTCTCCACCTGTCCAGCCAGCTGCAGGGTGTGTGGCCGCTCTCCGATGGCCCCCGTCATCCATAATTTACAGACACAGACACACAGACACACTGACATATGTGCAGGCCTTTACTGTACACTTTCTCTCAAGCACACACCCATACACACAGCCCGGGGGCTGCACCAGACTTTAAACTCCAATTAGCAGAGCTGGAGGCCAATCTCAATCTGGTGGGAATCACTGGAGAGGTGTTTCAGACCGGAAACCACGGTTTCAGTGTGAGTGCATGTGTGTGTGTGTGTGTGTGTGTGTATGTGTGTGTGTGTGTGTGGGGGTACGGGTGTGTTTGGCTCTTCAGATGTGAATGTTTTCACAATCACTAGCTGCCGTACACCAATCATATTCAGAATGACCAAATACAAAATGTTCTCTCTGCCTACCTATCTCTCCTTCTCTCCCGTTTAGATTTGTGATATATCCATGTCGTTTTGTATCTGTATGTGTCTGCATCTCCCTAAATGGCTCTCCCAGTTGCTTTCAACTCCAACTCCATAGCTGATCCAGATCTAGCCCTCTCCTCCTCTGTATCTCATCCTTCCTTTGTTCTCCCTTCTCCGGTTCCAGGGCCTGTGTGTGTGTGTGTGTATGTTTGCGTGGTCTCATACCCCTATAATTGGCACTGATATCAAAGCCGTGTATCTCAAGAGGGTCTCAGGAGGGTTCTCAAGCTACCTAGAGAGGAACTGATATCTCTGTGCGCACCCAGATTACCGTCCCCTCTGGGACACATGGAACTTGAGGGGGAAACGAGGACGCGGTCCACGGAAGTTCCGCTAACTCTCTTTCACGATAAGGTGACTGGCGTTCCTTGATTCACTCCACTATCTCCCTGTTGTCTGGAAAAGGCGGCTTCAAAGCCAAAGTGCTGCTGCGATCATGTCTTACCGCTCTGAAAGCACACTCCTTTTTAAATCTCTAGCGTCTTCCTTTCTGCCCTGGACTCTAGCCTTGGTTTGTGGTGTGCCACATGAGGATGTTCTGTCTGTGGTATTGGACCGTTGGAACCCCGTTGGAGTGGTTCCACTTCGGAGAGAAGAACAAAAAGCTAGAGGCTAGCTTTGCGGCGCTAACGCGAAGCTGTTCTGCCAGTGCCAGGTGGAAACGGGGATGTTATGGCTACAGGGAGAAGTGCATCCAAGTGGACATACCAGCTACCTGATACTCAAGCACGGCATGGAGGAAGTGTCTGTCCACACACTTCGTTTCTCTCTCTCACACATACACACACACACACACACACATACGCGCACACGTTTGCCTTTTTTTCCTGTTTTTACATTACTTCTGGATCTTAAACCCACTTCTCCTCTACACTTCCCTAAATCTCCCTCTCTTGCGCTTTCGTATTTTTTCCCCCCCTCTGTCTCTCTCGCTGTCTCTCTGTCTTTATGTAACGTGTCCCGCTATACACAAGGATAGCACTTAGACAAGAGAGACAAGGACAGAGAGAGAGTTAGTTCATCCTTCCTCTGACGGCCTCTTCAGCTCCTCTGCTCTCTCGCTTTTTATAGAAGCCTTCTGAATGCCATCACGCTTCATTTCCTATTACCCGCACCTCACCTCCGTCGCTCCCTCTCCTCCCTCACTGTCTCCATCCTCCCTCCCCACAGTTTCGTGCGCTGTTCCCTCTCATGTTCCATCTTCCCTCTCTCCTTCCATCTTCCCTCTCTCCTTCCATCTTCCCTCTCTCCTTCCATCTTCCCTCTCTCCTTCCATCTTCCCTCTCTCCTTCCATCTTCCCTCTCTCCTGCCATCTTCCCTCTCTCCTGCCATCTTCCCTCTCTCCTTGCATCTTTCCTCTCTCCTTCCATCTTTCCTCTCTCTTCCAACCCTCCCTGTCTTCTCCATGTGCTCCTTCAGATTCTTTTAATTACCCTCTTTTTCCTCTCCCTGGGCTCGTATGGAAGTGAGAGTGAGGCTTTGGGCCAGCTCCTGGGGCGAAGCATGGGCTTCAATTTGGCCTTCGCCCCAGTTAGGGCTACCTGTGCCAGGCCTGATGGTTGGAGGCCGCCCTTCGGCTGGTCTCGGCCCAGTGATCGCTGGCACCTCAGACCTCAGGGGACCCTGGCAACACACACACACAAACATATGCACGCTAACACGTGTGTGCATGTGTGTGCATGCAACAAACTGCATGCACACACATAACGCACATGCACACAAATGCACATGCAAGCACACGCACATGCAAGCACACGCACACACATGCAGACACACGTGTACACAAACACACACACACACACACAGAATCACTCATCACCTCTCTTGCTTGGTCAACCTCCCCTGGCAGCCTGTCTTTTAGAGCTGTGTCTGAGGCTTCAAAGCACTAGCCTGTGTGTGTGTGTCTCTGTGTGTGTTTCATTGTGTGTGCATGTGTGATTGTGTGTGTGCGTGAGTGCATGTCTGTGAATCACTCGCTTGGGAGAGTGCGTATGAGCCTCTGAAGTTCTCTTCCTCTCTGCCTTTCTGAATTATAGAAGGTTGAAGCTGGTGTTGCTGCCTAGCCTTCTGCTGTTCCATTCAGCCTCATGAACGTGTGGAGAATGGAAGCAGTTCATTGGTTTATTCATACTTCTTTATTCACCAATCTGACAACAAGGTAATGCCACTTCAACAAATGTGCGCTGGGAATGGTGAAAACCTTTTGTATCGCCCAAACAAAAGCCTTAAAAAAAGCAGACTAGTTATTATTGGTTGCATCAGCTATAATTTGCAAGTGCAACATTCAAACATAGACCCTACAACCATCGTTATTTTATACCCTGACTACGTGGAGCTAGGACTACCACCGCTCCATAAATTGACCATTAGCTTACTTTCTGGTTGTTCTTACTCTGTGTGGGTGTTTGTGTGTGTGCTTGTATACATGTGTGTGTGTGTGTTGTGTCTGTATGTGTGTATATTTGTTGCAGAAGCACTCTTTGGGATTGTTGTGGTGTGTGTGTGTCTGTGGATGTGTTTATTAGAATAGCACTCTTGGTTTTGTGTGTCTGTGTGTGTGTGTGTGTTTGTGTTTGTGGTCCCATGTAGACTAAGACTCCCCAGGACATTTCTTATTATTTCCATCTATGTATCCTTGTATTCTAGTCCACCTACCTCTTTCTCTCTTTCTCTTCCTCTCTTTCGCTTTCCACTCTACTTCAAATTGGGTCATTTTTTTTTTAAATGTCCTACATGTAGTCTGGATATATGTTTGCTACAGAGATAGAGAGAGAGAGAGAGACGGAGAGACAGAAAGACAGAGAGAGAGAAAGAGAGAGAGACGGAGAGACAGAAAGACAGAGAGAGAGAAAGAAAGAGAGAGAGACGGAGAGACAGAAAGAAAGAGAGAGAGATGGAGAGACAGAAAGACAGAGAGAGAGAAAGAGAGAGAGATTGAGAACTAGCCAATGTGTGCGCACGCTGCCATGCTCATGCAGTCGCCACGGATACGGTAGATGCCCCACGGCACCCTGGGAGTCCAACTGTCACCCTCGCTCAATGCTGTAATTAGGGCCCACACGGGTGCGCGCGCACACACCCACACACAAGAAGAGTAGGAAAAAGAGAGATAGAGCGCTTCAACATTGAAAATAAGCACACACACACATCCTCCGATACCTACTTCTCTTTCTGTCAGAGACATGACTCTGTGACCTTGTCTGACATGATGTTCCCTAAACTTAATTATTATGCTTAACTTGTCTTCCATGTTCTTGCACGCATACACAGACACACACGCAAACACACTGCAAACACACACACTGACAAACATGGACCGACATCCTCACACACACTAATAGGTACAGGACATGCGCATTGAAGCACTCTAACAAGGCAAGGGCATTGAAAAGACACACACACACACACACACAAGCAGACACATTAAGATCACAAACTTGTACAAGACACCGCCTCAGCATGGGGGTTTCTCCATCACCTTCAGTAACAGAGAAGGACACGTTTGATGTCTTCAATGCCATGTTGCACGCACGCACACACACACACACACACACAGACACACACATACACACACCAGTGGAGGAATGCTAGTCCATAGTTAGGAACTGAGGAGCTCTGTAAGGTCCTCCTGAAATCAGCCGACATCGATGTTGTCATGGTTACTGGGAGTAGGGAAAAGGAAAAATGGCGTTGCTTCAGCCTCTTGCGGATCATACGAGACAGCGAGGGGAAGAGAGACCCAGAGAGGGAAAGAGAGAGAGAGAGATCTTACACATATTCAATGTATTATTCACTGTATAATGTGGATGTAGACCAGATTGAGTTAGTAGGCTCATTGCCCTGCAACAGAACGTGTGACAGGACGACAGATTCTGCACAGACAAGCAGACAAGGTATGTGTGTGTGTGTGTGTGTACATATAATAAACAGGTCATTTTAGCGAAATTTTGGCTAGAGTCAGAGTGAGAAACATGAGTCAAATGACCTGCTTGTGTATTCACCCCAGGTTGTGACCAGTGAGCAAGCGAGGACATAGAATAACAATGCTCAAGAATCCAGGTGGTGGGGGTGGTGCCGGGGGGGGTGAGCTTCCCAAAGAGACGACATGTTGCCCCCCCCCTCCCCCCAGGGCTACCTGTGGCCTGGTCTGACAGCTGACAGGAAGATGAGTCGTGATGGGAGCACAGCAGCACAGGGAGCTCTCCTGCCTTCTTCTTGTCTGGCCATCGCTAGCCTCAGCCGCCGCCTCCGCGCATCACGGGACGCCGTGCGTGAAGTGGCCCGTGCCTGACTTATTCCCTGCCCGCCCCCCCTACCCCCCTCCCCTCCTCCTCCTCCTCCCTGCCTCCCTCCTCGTCCTCCCTCCTTCCCGTTCGTCGCCTGTCGCTGTCCTTTTTCAGTCCTCGGCGGCCGTCACTCTGTCGCTCTCTCTGTCGCTCTCTCTGTCGCTCTGTCTCTCGGCCTCTCCCCCTCCACATCTTGCCCTCGCTCCTCCTTTCGGCTCGAGCGCAAATGATGTCGCCTTCACCTCCGAATGAGAACGACTCTGTCAACCCCTCCTCCCCTGGTCCTCCGCTGTCATGCCCACATCCTCCATCCCTCCATCGCCTCTGTCCTTCCCTAGACAGGCCCTATCAGTGTGTAGGAGCACATTAGGGAGGTAATAAGGCAGAAAGTAGGCCAGGAGGAATGGAATCTCATGCATGTGGAAGACAAACCTCACAGCTCCCATCCCACGGAGCGCGAGAGAGGGCGAGAGAGAGTAAGAGTGAAGGATGAAGTGAGAGTGAGCTACCCACACTGTTGTTCGATTGGTCAATCTTAATGGTTATGTAGCTAAATAATGATGTTCTACGGCGTGTTACAAAACCTATTGCAGAAGCTACGATTCAGTTTGGAGAACCTTCCGAAAGTGTTTTCTGTGCAGTTGCATCTTGTTTCAGAGGGTTGAAGATGGTATTGAAGGACCCTCAGCATCTTTTCTGCTTGTGTCCGAGAATGTTTCACGCTGACTTTGAGAATGTTCACAGTGGCATTCTACAATGCCTGGATTGCATCCTAGAATGTTCAGGGTTGAATTCTAGAATAGCTGGATGGTGGTCTAGAATGTTGAAAATGAGAATGCCAAGAGTCCATTTCTGTAAAGGAATGTTCTGGTTCAGTTTAGGACTGTAGGGTGTTCAGTGGGTGTTCTTGGGTGCTGGGGTTCTCCTGCTCGGTCTTTGATGTGGATGTTTGTCTGCATGCGTCACTCACAATCCCAGACACTTCTCCCACTGAGACAGGATTAGACACCCAGCTCTGTAATTACAAGCAGTTCATCGACACTTTCACACACGCACACGCAAACACACACACCCTTTGCTCATTCAAATGAAAGAGGATCATAAGTCAGTCCATTCCGCAAGAGCGTGAGAGTGAGAGAGGAGATAGAGAGAATCCTTGTGAGAGAAAGAGAGAGAGAGAGAGAGAGAGAGAGAGAGAGAGAGAGAGAGAGAGAGAGAGAGAGAGAGAGAGAAAGAGAGAGAGAGAGAGAGAGAGAGACAGAGACGTTGGCCATCAAACAGAAGCAGAAGTAACAACAGCAGCCAGCCAACATGAGGCAGAGCAACATCTCTCCATGCTTCCTGCTAAGTCTGGCTGTGGAGGGCAAGCAGCCAGGAGGCTAGGATGTATCCAGGCCACTGCCTTGTTTTCATCTGGTCATGCCAATTACAGGGGAAATACTGGGGGGGGATGGAAATGGAAGCATTTTAGCTTGCTGTCTCAGTTATTGTGAGTAATCATCTCTCCCGTATTCTGTGTTCATGTAAGGGTATGGGAATATCATTAATTCATGTTGTATGCGTGTCTATGGATGTTTAGTGTCACTACCACTTAAAGGAAGGCTGTACTCCTCTGTTGGAGCGTGACAGGAGACATATACAAATTATCAAAGAAGGAATTTCCACAAGTATATATCCCAGAAATAAACACACAGAATAGCCCAAATGCTTCAAATCGTTATTTGCATCTGAAATATTTAAGTTATGGTCTGACAGTCTCACCAGCCTCCCATCAAACTATCTGTCCTCCCACTCTACAAAGTCTTGATGAGGCTTCTACCTTGCGGCCTCCTTGTCCTACCAGGGGAAAACCCTATCCCCAGCTGAAGAGAGGGGAGGACAGGAGAGGACACCACAAAAGACATTCAGTATACAGTATTTCCCACACATTTAGTGCATCTCTATTCAGCTCTATGCTGCACATAATTCATTATCCAATATATTGATGATAATTGTACAATACAAATGCACATAGCAAGAGCATTAAACTTCTCAAATAAACACCACGCCCCTCCCTTCCGAGGTAGCAACGCCTGCCCAATAGTTTCCATACTGACTCAACATCAGGATACTACTACAGGATACAGCATCAGCTGATACTACTGACTCTGTGAGGAACGTCAAGGGGATTAACACACTTGAGAGAACAGAAAACAGACATTTGTGTGTAAAAAAAATCTAACAATTTGCCATTGCAATAAAAACTCATTTAATGGCTGTGAGTACAATGTTTTTCTGGCTACTCGTATTCGCAACACCACTCCATTGTTGCGGGTGGGTTCTGACAAACAATGCATAACAAGGATCATTTAAAGATCAACCAATTGGGATCAAAAGGTAGTAGCAAAAAGGCAGCTAGCTAGCCTATTCACAATGTACTATGTGTCTGTGTTTTGGCATGTGGCTGAATCTGTATTTGGTCAATCTGAGGACAGGTGGGTGCATGCATGTGTGTGTGTGTGGGAGGGGGGGGTTGTCCATGTTGGAACTACAGGAGAGAGAGAAAAACAGGGTTAGAAAAAGAGCCGAATAGGGAGATGGAGAGAGAGAAACAGTGAGTGAGAGAAAAAAGAGAGGGGAATGAGGGAGGTTGCTCCGGCGACCAGAGTCTGTTCTCTTCAGACAGACCCATGACGTCAGCAAGGGCCTTGAGAGAGGATAGAGGAAGACTGGAGCTGGCTAACACACCCCCCCCTCCCCCTTCCCGGAGGGAGCAGGGGATGAGAGAGGGAGAGTAACAGAGAGGGCTATGAGAGACAGAGCAAGCAGGGGAATATGCCCACACAATCTAACTAGGTTAGAGGAGGAGAGAGAGCGAGACAGAGCGGGAGGGAGGGAGAGAGAGAGACTTTCACTACAGAACAGACACACATCTTCTCTCTGTAAACACCAGTTCAGAGCCAACAAGTCTGTCATGGCAGAAAATAGTTCCTAACACAGACAGATGTACCTATCACTCTGCCTCCATGTCCACCTGTACACTGACATCATCACTAATGGACTGCCTAGTGGCAGTGGACAGGTGTGAGGTTGTGGATGGTCTCTCGTGCCCCGCCATCCGTCCCTGCTCGGGCCCAGCCCAAATCTACGACGTCGTCGCGTTCGCCTGTGATCCCCATGTCACCCGAAGATGGCAATGACAGGTGACCGATGATGAAGTCACCGGGGCAAGAAATTAAAAGGCAGGAGAGCGAGAAAAGAGATGGAAGAAAGGAGGGGGTATTAGCTTAAAGCATGGAGGTATTATCATTGGAACAGGCCAGACATCACGTCAAGTCGAAGTACTAAAGCCCATTACTGTCTTATCTCACACAGACCTGCACACACCAGAATACATCACAGATCAAGATGGTTTCATGACAAGACACAAGATGATGACAGTTTGAGAAAGCGTGCCACAACTTTAAATTAAAGCCTATTTATAAATGTGCCTGTACTTTAGTCTGATATATATATATATATATATATATATATATATATATATATATATATATATATATATTAAACTTGTAGTACATCAAGTCTGGGAACTACAAATACTCTCATTGGAGGCTCATTAGTGAATGTGCCTTCTCATCCAGGAATGTTCTGGTAACTGGGTAGAAGATCTGCTTAAGCTTGACTGCTGTCATAGTGTGAGGTACTATTGCACTATTCCACATCAATGGTGGAAGAATACTGCTAATTAAAATGCTATCGCTATGACAGGTGTGAGCGAGAGAAAGAGAAATAGGGAAGGAGAAAGATGGAGAGAAACAGCGAGAGGGAAAGAGAAAGGGAGAGAGAGAGAGGAAATTGCTGCTCTGTCTCCCTAAGGCATGGGTCTTTCAACCCGATGTGTCTCATATTTTTGTTTTAGCAAATATATTCATTTTGCAATTCAATCTTTATTTTAAACAGGAAGTTCCTGTTGAGATAAAGCAGGGCTTGTCCACGGGGTAGGTGTGGGGGTGGGGGGTTTAATATTAAAACCATCTATCATGAAGATAGACCCCCCCCTCCCTCCCCCTTCAACACGAACCAATCACATATTTGTTTACAAGGTGTGTAGTTTCTCATGTAATTAACGGAGGCAGCTCTTTGCATACAGATGTTCTCACACAACCCCCACCCACCAACACACACATACATAAACACCCCCTGACAACCACACATCAACACGCACACCTGCACTTTGTACACACCAACCCACCCCCACCTGATACACACACATCGACACACACACACACTCCTTTATTGCCATGTGCTGTGTTAATGACAGTGGAAGTACTTACTCTTTGTGTGGTAGCGGAGGGAGGGCCCTTGATAATGGGAATTAATTACAAGAGTCTGCAGGGCACAGTGGTCTTACCTCCAGTTTATTGTTCCCTCCTCTCTCTCTCACACACACATGCACCCACTCATGCATGCTCACAGGAAGCATCGTTGTGTTTCAGAAACACGTTCACTGCAAGGTGAAGCTCTGGAAGCCGGCTGTCAATGTGTGCACTTGGTTCACTTCAAATGGGACAATAAATGTACTCTGAGCTGTTTGTCTGTGAGTGTGTGTGAAGAGTTCTGACTGGAAAGACATTTGACCGTGCATTCACATGGGTACAAATTATTTTCGGATATAAATATTAATGAAAAGATGTGTGTTTATGTGTTGCATTTGGGCGTCCGCGAGTCCGCTCTTGGTTACTCTTCATGTGTGTCATCTAGATAGAACTCTGTGTGTGTGTGTGTGTGTGTGTGTGTGTGTGTGTGTGTGTGTGTTTGCAACACCATCTGCTAACACACACCCTCTCCCCTCGGGTACCCCCAGGTGCAACAACCGGACCCAGTGTGCTGTGGTGGCAGGGCCTGACGTGTTTCCAGACCCCTGTCCTGGCACCTACAAGTACCTGGAGGTCCAGTACGAGTGTGTCCCTTACAGTAAGTACTTCTTCACACTTCAACTGTAATACAAAACTTCTAAGAACCCATGCTCCAGTGAAGTTGACATATATAAGATCACACACCATCTAAGTTATGTAGACGTGTGTAGTTCTGCTAAATCCCGTCATGGATCATTGTAAACGTATATTCCTGCGTGCCCGCATGAAGCATGCAGATCCTTGTCAAACCAGAAAACATGTTTGTGTGGAAAGTTGGAGTGAGAATATGACACTGGTCTGTTGAGAGCAGGGGGACGGTTTTCAAAGTGAAGGAAGAACGGAAGAGGAAAGAATGAGAAGGAAGGATGGGCTAGGATGACAGGGTGACGACAGCCCTTTGTCTGACCTTTGACCCTGTGTTGAGAGGTCCGGGTTGCGCTCTGAGGGGTTAAACGTTCACAAATGTTTACCATAGAATAGCTCACCAAGAAATCCAGCGATTAGAGTTGACGATACTCTAAGACTGATACACTAATGATAAAATATGCACAAATTGCTCAACTGAACATGTCTAGTGTACTGGAAGCAACTGTAAACCCCCAAAGTCCAAACTTGGCCACTATGGACGACCTCCCAGACTAGAGCAAGAGCTCACAGAGTAGTGTAGAACGGATCCTCACCACGCTCCAGTATTGCATCTCTTCCCAGTCCTGCCTTCAGTACCGCAAAACAACCTTGCATCGTTCTCCATGAAGACAGACATGTCAACCCCCCCCCCTCCCCCCTTCAAAACCACTCAATTACGCCGAAGTGAAAAGGCCCTTCCTGCTGTCTAGAATGACGAGCAGATTAAATAATCCAGACTATCGGAGCCCTCTCAGCACCAGATGGAAACAGAACACCATACTAATGTTCCCCGCCATGATTGAGTTGCTTTTTAGATCCTTTTGTGTGGGTGAGGCTGAGATGGAGGAATGGTGGGTGTGCATGCGTGTGTATGTGTGTGTATGTGTGTGTGCACGTGCATATGTGATTGTCTGCTTTTGTCTGCGTAATGTAACTGTGGGTATCTGTGTGTGTGTATGAGTGTCTGACTGTGTGTGTGTGTGTGTGTGTGAGAGAGAGAGAGAGAATGAGACAGCCGCATTATGATACTGTAATGTTGCGACGTTATTGAGTTGCCCAAAGTACAATGAGGCGCGGGGAGATGGGTTCCACGTTGATCTGATAACAGGCGCTCTGTCTAGTTCCCCCCTCGCCCCGCCTTGCCAGAAACCAGAGTCAGTAGCTGCCCCTGTCGTCAACCTCACAAACTGAACTCCATGCCAGCGCACGGAGCAAGGAGAGTAAATTAGCAGGTAGTGTGAGTTCAGAGAGAAAGTGTGTGCTGCCTGGACCTGCTGGCAGTGGTGTTCGTTTAGGCCTGGTTCTGAAGACCTGGCTCCTGCTATGGGGAGGGGATGGAAGGGGAGGAGGAGGAGGGTGGTGGGGAAGGAGAGGAGAGGAAGGGAGAGGAATTGTGCAAATGGCTCCACTCAGACCCAGAGGCTAAGAGAGTGAAGTGGCATCCATCACTGTAGTAGCCATTACTGCCACTGTTAGCGTGGGAGGCTAAGTGCTAGCCGCAGCCGGTTAATTGGCCGTTGGTGACCTTTTGGGGAGCACATTTGACCAATCAGGGACTAATCAAGGCTTCTGATTGGCGCCCAGATAATGAGATGCGCTCTCAAGATGCCACCTGGGTATTATTCTTTTGTAGCACTGCCGTTTAATGGGAAGCAGGTTTTTAGGGGCTTCTCCACATGTATTTCCAAGGTCTTGAAATCTGGGTGGATTTGCAAAACAGGTAATTAAATTATGTATGCTCCAATTTGTGCTCCTGATTTATTTTGCAAGTTTTTTTTTGCTTAAGGTCTCCCCTCTCTCTCTCTCTCTCTCTCTCTCTCTCTCTCTCTCTCTCTCTTTCTCTCTCTCTCTCTCTCTCTCTCTCTCTCTCTCTCTCTCTCTCTCTCTCTCTCTCTCTCTCTCTCTCTCGCTCGCTCGCATTGGCTGCGTCCCAGGTATTCACACGCAGCGTACACTTCCTCTATCTTGATGTCTTTGCCGCAGCCACAGCCTGCGATCATGTGCCAAGTGCGTCCCGGGAGTTGGAAGAGACACTTCTTACGGGCCACCAGTGTGTCACATATTCGTATCACCTCCTATCTCACACACCAAATAGCTCTAACACAGGAGCGTTAGAAATCACAAGTTCCTTCAACTCATTATAGCTATAGCTCTGCTTGTGTAAAAAATTTTGTATTTTCCATTCTGTACTCCAAATAAGGAATGTTTAGACTTGGCGAGGTCAACTTTATTTTGTCATCCTTACATCCTGGCGCGCTGGCATCAGTCGCCGGAACAACAGATATATGATTATGCTCACCTCTTAAATATGTGCAGGTCACGTAGTCACAATTTACTAGGTATTATAGCACATGCATACAAAAGAAACTTATCGTAAACAATCAAACATTATTAGCATGTGATGAGAACATCATTTAACAAAAATCCTTCACGTTTATCGTTTGTTATGAAATTTTTGATCACGCACATTATGTAGCCTACTCTAAACTACCTCTTGAAGTTAGCGATATGCTACTCATACCCACGCAATCTATTTCAGACAATAAAACCACCGCCTCGGAGGGAAGCTATCTAATTAAAAGATAAAAATCGTCGTGTTCTACCAATTAAGAGTCCTGTAGGAATACATCCAGGCATCACTTTATAACCACACCAACTGGAGACGCATCGCTGTTGTCACGGAGACCAGGGCTCTCTTGATTGTATGCTCAGGAAACGTAGACGGATCCATGTGCTATGGAGAAGCACCGTAATTGGAGGCAAACTGTATTGACAGAAAGAAATAGGGAAAGAACAATAACTGAGAGACATGGAAACATGGGAGAAATCTGTGCGAAGGAGAGACAAAGTATAGCCATCCAGAAAATAGGTTGAGAAAAGTGCAGTCAGAGAGAAAGGGAGAGAAAGTCAAAGAGAGCGAGATGGGAGAGAAAGAGAGATAGAAAGGGAGAGAGAGAGAAATGTGACATTCCAAATTATGACCTTGGTTTTAGCTGGCTGAACTGATTGGAGATCAGAGATAATAGTTGTGAGGGCACACACTCTGTCTCAGCTCACTGTCTCCCTGAACACACACACGCAGACACACACACTCTCACACTACACCACCTCTCTTAGTAGTCTAATACCTCTTTAATAAACCAGAGGTTTTCGATAAAAATGCTAATTATCTCCTCTCTGCCGACCTGTCAGGTTTAAGGAAAGGCAAGGCAAGATATTTGAACAGTATATTTGAAACTCAATGGCAATTCGTAAGAGTCATGAGAAAAAAAGACGCATGAGAAAAAAACATTTAAAATTAATTCACTAATTCATAAGTGTACATAGGAGAAAGTTAAGATGTACATTATGTATAGGTTTACAACAGAGGTCTGTGAGATGGTGTAAGCATTGTGTGTGGGTGTGTATGCATATACATGTTTGTGTGTGCGTGTGCTTCTTTGTGAGAAAACCGGTCATGAGACATCGATTTGAGCTGCTAAGCTTATCTCAGATTAGTTGCTGAAAATAACACACCCATCCAAAAAACAAAATATGAAATGAGAAAATCACTATTCCCCTTCCTCGAGTAGTTTTTTTCTCCCAATAATATAACCTCGCCTAAAAACATTGAGAACGCACAAATGCGCCTGCTCTACTTTCCCTGTCGATGCAGTGTATTTGAACGCTCCAACTCTCCGTTAGTGTCGCATCTTACCTTGACTAAGACATTCCCTCCCCCTACGTTATCTAACGTATTCAATCAAAGCCACACCAATGGAGTGTTTCTGTAACTAGCGATATGGCGCAGCCTTTAGTCACCGCCCATCCAGGCACTGCGTGCGGAGAGCCAAACAAATTGAATGACATTTGTTTGACATTTCATATGCCATTTTGAAGACGTTTGTTGTTTGCACACTCTCTATCGTTTGCAATCCATTACTGGCCTGCCACCTTGACCCCCCCACCCCCACCCCCCCACCCGTCTCTGACCCGCCTCTTTCCCAGAATGCTTCACAGGGAGTGCATCATGCCAGTAAAACCCATTCTATGCGTTTAACAGTCGGAGACACACACGTTTCAGTTGAACACGTTCCCATCCCTCCCTAAGACGGCTTATTTACTGGAGCAGTTGTTCTGAGACTCACCAGGCTTGCTGCATATTTCATGAAGGGAAACGTTTAATGGCTGCGAAAGTGTGTGTGTGTGCTAACGTTCGTTTGCGTGTTGTTATCACTTTTATGTGTTTAAGAATTAATGCATGTAGTGTGTGTACACAAATGTCCTATATATAAACATCAAACGTTGGCGGACTAGCCAGACCTCCTCTACTATTCTCTTGTCTTCTTTCCCCTCCCCTCCTTACCTCTGCCCTCTACACCTGTCCATACCTCTCCTCTCCTTCCATCCCATCATCTTGTCTCCTCTCTTCTACTCTCCTTCCATCTCCTTATCTCCTCTCCTCCCCTCTCCCTTCCCACCATACCGTAACCCCAGGGGACCCGTTCCATTCCCAGTGTTCCAGTGTGTCTCTTACCACTGTTGGAAGAAGTGAGGGGTTAGTGAGGTGGGATTAGGTTGCTGCCATGTTCACATTCCATCTTGTTCCCCTGGGTGCAGGGTGAAATGGAATTCACATGTTTTAAGAGGATTGCAAATAGTGTCTTTTTGTGTGTGAGTGTGTGCACTGTATAGTATATTTGTGTGGGTGTGTGTGTACTTTTCATTCAAGGGAGAAGTGAAGTACACTGAGGATTACACTTAGAGAACACAATAGGGAGAGGCAGAAGAGCCAGTGTTTGACCATGAAACACTTGTGTGTGACACACATACAGACATGTGGTCGTGATGGTACTACACTAGTAATCATTTATATTTCCTGGTTTTCATTTTCTCTGTCGCTATTTGCATATATTAAACTGCACATGACCTCAGTTTAATTTGCATTGTTTTGTTCAACTGTTGAGTAGCAACATTGTTTGGATGTGTGTGTCTTTGTGTGTTTGTGTTAACATGCGCACACATGCCTGCATTAGTGCACGGGTGTGTGTGTGTGTGTGTGTCAAATATATTAGTTGTCAGACCTCCAAAGTTCCTTCTTCCTCCGAAGGTGGTTATGTTACATTATTACCAATCTCACATGAAGAACACCCTGGCCCTTCTACAAGGTTAGACTGAAATATGAGAGCGATCACAGAGATCCACGATTGTATTATGATAATATTCCTATTATTGCTTCATTAATCTGTTTTGTCTCTCCCCTCTCTCTTTCACTTTCTCTCTCTTTTCCTCTCTGTCTCTCATTCTGCCTTTCCTCTTCTCTTATCTTTCTTGCAATGGCTGGAACAGAAGTCGAACAGAAAGGTAAGTCAGTGCACATTTCTCTCTCTCTCTCTCTCTCTCTCTCTCTCTCTCTCTCTCTCTCTCTCTCTCTCTCTCTCTCTCTCTCTCTCTCTCTGTCACACACACACACACACACTCATTCACGGAGAATATGTCTCTGTTCGTCCTGTCACACAGCAAGTTTTTGGAAGTGACTGTGTGTTGTTGTCGAACGGCACCACTCGATGCCAGAGCCGCCACACTTTGTACCATGTGACAGAGCGACAGGCCTTTCAAGCTGACTAGCACTATATTAAAATAGTTTGATCTCCCAGTTAAAGAGGTGACTTCAAACCAGTTCTCTTCTTTGATTGGCTCACGACTCACTCCCAAGTTTTGAGCTTTGTTGTGTTGACTAGCACATATGTCATTTTCACTGCTACAAGCACACTGCTAAAGACGGCTCCCACTAACAAATAGGACTCATTTCCAGAATGCATCTGTCTCAAGAAAAAACCTAGAGACATCTTCACATCCAAGTAGCTGTTGTGCTGGAAGTCCATCAACATTTCCCAATCCCTGAACAGGAATTCTATAATGGGGAAGGACAGCAACAACCCAAAAATCCCACATCTGGATATTAGAGTGACATGCATTCCAGTCACATGACCATGGTCATGGAATTTACAAGTCCCAGCATCAGCGTCATAAAACCAGATTGCGGTATTCCGACTCTGGAATACAGAGTTCTGGTCTGGGGAACAAATGACTGGAACGTTCCCTAAATCTGCAAGAGAGATAAAGGAGCTGGACAGCTTCACTCTCTGACAGAAATAGAAAAGAGAACAGCGAGTGGAAGTTAATGAGTATGGAGGGAGGGAGGGAGGGAGGGAGGGAGGGAGGGAGGGAGGGAGGGAGGGAGGGAGGGAGGGAGGGAGGGAGGGAGGGAGGGAGGGAGGGAGGGAGGGAGGGAGGGAGGGAGGGAGGGAGGGAGGGAGGGAGGGAGGGAGGGAGGGAGGGAGGGAGGGAGCAGGATGGGAATGGGGGAGGGAGGGGGGCACCAAATGTTCCTCTGTTTCCTCTGCTGTTCCTGTCTTTGTCTGAGAGACAGTTATTGATCAGCTGAATGACAGACACTTGACCAGCCGTTTCCAAGGTCAACAATAGAGACTGGATTTTCTTTTTTTTTGTTGCTTTGTCTCTCGCCGTGTGTTGAAATGCTCAAGGCTCAGTTCAAGTTAGAACAGTTAGTTAGTAAGCCTGGTAACCTTACATGAAATAAGATAGGCCCGTTAAAGCTTGAGGAAAATTATTATGCGAACAATAATATGATAGCATGTTAACAGACACAACATTATTTGTTGTTAACATTTAATCCCTATTGTTGTCCTGTCCCCCCCCCCCCTCCCACCAGTGTTCCTGTGCCCAGGTATTCTCCGAGGGGTCTACCAGAGCGAGCACCTCTTTGAGTCGGACCACCAGTCTGGCGCGTGGTGCAAAGACCCCCTCCAGGCGTCTGATAAGATCTACTACATGCCCTGGACTCCCTACCGCACCGACACGCTAACCGAGTACTCCTCCAAGGAAGACTTTGTGGCCGGGCGGCCGACCACCACCTACAAGCTCCCTCACCGCGTGGACGGCACGGGCTTCGTGGTGTACGACGGCGCCCTGTTCTTCAACAAGGAGCGCACGCGCAACATCGTCAAGTTTGACCTGCGCACGCGCATCAAGAGCGGCGAGGCCATCATCGCCAACGCCAACTACCACGACACGTCGCCGTACCGCTGGGGGGGCAAGTCGGACATCGACCTGGCGGTGGACGAAAACGGCCTGTGGGTGGTCTACGCCACGGAGCAGAACAACGGGCGCATGGTGGTCAGCCAGCTCAACCCGTACACGCTGCGCGTGGAGGGCTCGTGGGACACCACCTACGACAAACGCACGGCGTCCAACGCCTTCATGATCTGCGGCGTGCTGTACGTGGTGAAGACGGTGTACGAGGACGACGACAACGAGGGCACGGGGAACAAGATCGACTACATGTACAACACCGACAAGAGCAAGGAGACCGTGGTCAGCATCCCCTTCCCCAACTCTTACCAGTACATCGCCGCCGTGGATTATAATCCCCGGGACAACCTGCTGTACGTTTGGAATAACTACCACGTGGTGAAGTACACGCTGGACTTCGGCAACAACGACAACCGACTGGGTAGGGTAGTCACGCCCGCACGCACATACTCACACGTGCACACACTTGGCGCGTGCACGCACATGTTGTTGGCAGGTGTGTGTGGTGGTCCCCCCCACCCCACCCCCTGTGCGTGAACACACACAGCATGTTGTTGTACAGCACTGTAGTAAACTTGCTGTGTATATCCTTGTAACCCACCTCACTCTGTGAAATGCATTACTCTAAAGTACACCCAGGAGCTTCCGGGGGTGGGGGTGGAGGTGGGGGTGGTCCTGAGTGATTCCTCCAAAATACAGGCACTCTCGGCTGGGGCAAGGAGGGAGGCTAACCCACCCCCCCACTACTCCTCTGGACATTAGCCTCTGCACCCTGGAGCCCAGGGCGATCTGCCCAGCGCTCGGTAATTGCATCTCAGCACCTTCCTATGGCGCTGGGCAGACGGCTTGGCTGCCCATCTTATTAAATGACGGATGAATTAACACATGCTCTTACAAGCGTTTAGGAGACGCGCTTACAAGGAATTATGGGAGCAGGCGGGGCAGGGAGGGGGGAGGCGGAAACTTTGTTGCTACCGATTGGTCTTTGGTAATTCTGCGAGCGTGCGTGTGTATGTGTTTGCGTGTGTGTGTGCTGGATCACTCTGATAATGGACCTCTGCAGGTCTCAGGAGGCTTTCAAGAAGAGATCAATGGGGATTGAATGTAGAGAACGACCTCCAGCGAGAGCGCAGGCCAGACTGCTGACCAGGGAAAGATAAATACATACAATCAATGGCGCTCCTCTCTTCTCTTGCCTTTCTCTTTCTCCTCCTCCTCTTCCTCCTCCTCCTCCTCCCTCTCTCTCTCTCTCCTCTGCGCTCCTTACCCTCTCTGTAGCCAGGGCTAGGTCCAGGGTCCACTCAATCTGGAAAAACTCTGGGTCCGTATCGATTTCGCATTCCAAACTAATGGCTCTGGATCCCTCCTATGCCCAAGTAGCTTTTAGCTGTGGCTGAGATATCATACTTTTTTTGTGAAACATTCAATAGTATATATTCTGTATATTAGTTTTTATTTTGGACCACAGTCAATCACATTACCATCTGGCCGGTTTGATTTCTAGACCAGATTTGAAAACTATCCGACCTTTGAGGGGTTAACTGGCACTAATTTCCTTAGTATTTCAGATAGTTTAACGGAAGGACTTGTCTGTTTGTATCTAGTGCCTGAAGATTTATGGATTTGATCAATGTGGGCCAGAGAGAGTGAGAGAGAGAGAGAGAGAGAGAGAGAGAGAGAGAGAGAGAGAGTGAGAGAGAGAGAGAGAGAGAGAGAGAGAGAGAGAGAGAGAGAGAGAGAGAGAGAGAGAGAGAGGATGATATAAAAGAAGATGAGAGCATCTGAACGGAGAAAGTTATACTTAGATGGAGTCAGGGAGAGAGAGAGAGAGAGAGAGAGAGAGAGAGAGAGAGAGAGAGAGAGAGAGAGAGAGAGAGAGGAGAGAAGAAAACGAGGCAGCCCAGTGTAATTGGGACATGAATCACAGAGCGCCAATTACTGTGTGTTGTGTCTGTCCGGCTAACGAAGCCCACTGATTGGACTTTTGAAAATGAGGTCATCATGTGTTAGCTTCCTTCCATGGATTTTTCCTCCTCAACAACACATGCACACACACATACACCAACTTAAAGAGTATGTTTAAAATGCAGTATTGAAGATGAAGGGGAAGTCTTTTGTTGGTCTGTTTGAACCCAAACTAACTGTGTATTACAGAATAAAGCTTCACTCCAGATATGCTCACCTTTTAATGTTGCCTCGAGTTGCTTGTGCAGAAAATAGTTCTTTTGAAAAGCATCTCCCTTTATATTGCTCTCCCCTGGGAACTGAAAGAGACTGAATTGTGTCTGTCTGTCTGTCTGTCTGTACCTCTCTTTCTCTCTGTGCCTCTCTCTCATCCCGTCTCTTCTTCTTCTGTTTCTCACGCTGCACTCTTCATCTGTCTCTCCCCCTCTCCTCCTCTCTCCCCCTCCCTCTCTCTGTTTCTCTTCCACTTCTTTTCCTTAATCTGGTTTTCCTCATCTCCCGCGCCATCCTCAGTCTCCTCCACTCATCTTTTTGCCACCCTCTCTTTTTTCTTCCCCCTTTCTCTCTCTCTCTCTCTCTCTCTCTCTCTCTCTCTCTCTCTCTCTCTCTCTCTCTCTCTCTCTCTCTACCACTTTCTCTCCTCGTCTGTTTGCGGAGTTGTTTCATCATGCCTTCTTACATGCATATTATAGAAGCCATACATGCATGGTTGCTTTGGATGAAACGTGTGTATTATTTATCAGCCAAAGGCTGCAACCCCCCCCCCCACCACCACAACCACCACCCTTCCACAACCCTTTCTAAAAGTCTCCCAAGTTTTTCCAACAAAGTCGCAGAATTATTCATGTCATCAGCATTCCAGAACAGCTGGGAGTGCTAGGGTTAGCGCTGAATAGTTATTATACACACATGTATGGGCACTCACACTCTCGCTCCTCTCTCTGTCTCTTCCTCCCCTTTCCCTCTCTCCATCGCTCTCTTTTATTCTCTCCACCCTATACATGAAGGCACATTTGCACGACCCCAACACGTCAGCAGACACTGTCACAGGCTGTTTTCATTACTGCTGCCATGCTCCATATTCAACAGGAGAGGTGGTGACAACATCGTTTTTGGGCGAGACTTCATCGGGTCTCACCTTTGCCAGCTCCCACCACGGAGCCTAGGTCCTGAGCCGCGCTAGAACATTCACCTTTGAAGTCTCAACTGCCAAACGTGTTGTTTCGTATCCTTGGGGCCGTCAGACATGTAGTGGAACCCCTTCTTTCCCACCTTCGGTCTCACACACACGCTCCAGCACACCCACTATCATATCCTATCTTTGTTTCACAAGCTCACACTCACTGTCCCTCTCCCGGTTTTTTTCTTTCGTTTTACCACAAACACACACACGCACACGCACTCCCTTGGCTCACAGATTGCAATCAAGCGTCGGTGCCAAGTGGTGCAGGAAATGCCGTGGCTCGATTGGACCTCGACTAAGAGCACATTCTAAGAGCACATTCTGGAAGCTAATGTCTGGAGCCGAGGCCTCCTTTAACCCCACCTCACTGATTAGACGGCTTCCAGACACACCTAGCCATTTCAGCGTGGAGTGTGTGTGTGTGTGTGTGTGCAAGTGTGTGTGTGTGTGTGTGTGCCGGTAGCAAGAGAAAATGTTTCCTCAAGTGTTTGTGTTCATGAGTGACATTTGGCTTCTTGCGACTGACTTGATTTAGAGCAATGACGTGTGTGTGTGTCTGTGTGTGTATGTGTGTGTGTGAACATTGATAATGAACTAGAGATGTTTACACCAGCTGAGATGACCCAGCTCTGTCAACAGGAAGCAGACTTATTTAACAGAACTATATTTGCTCCATCAGTGTCTCATCAGCTCTGTCTCCCGCTCCCTCCATCTCTCTCTCTCCATCTGTCTCTTTCCATCTCTCGATTTCTCTATGCCCCGCATCTCAAACATTTTCCATTCCCTCTCTCTGTTGTTTTCTGAGAGGGACTGCCACACCTGTTCCTTAGTTAGTCCAGTGATTGGCTTGGCTCTGCTTTCTGTTTGGCCTTCACAATTGTCATCTCCAGCCAAACTGCTGATGTACTGTGTGTTTGTGTGTGTGCGTACCCTATTTCTCAACACAACCTGACCATTAAGTCTGGATGCAAGATGTTATTTTCTTCCAATCCCGAGCCCTGAACGATGCCAGTAATGGAGAGGTGTAATGTGTGGAAGCTGGACGTGTTGGTGAGTGTGCCGAGACTGAGGCCCCTCCTGGTGCATTAGCCAGGGTACGTTTCTATCTCCTACCTCTATCAGTCTGGTGGGCTCTCCTTTGAAGTGCTCCACACTGCCTTATCAGCAGGGCTAGAGCTAGTGCCACAAGCTCTGGGTGTTAATCTTTCAGTATGTGTGTATCAACGGTATATGTGCGTGTGTGTGTATGTGAATGTATCTATATATGAATGTGTGTGTGTGTGCACGTCCACATGCATGTGTGTGTGTGTATCAGTGCCATAGGGGCTGTGCGTTATCGCAGTATGCAGCCCTATTGGATGTGCTTCTACCAAGACTAGAAAGCTTTCTGGCCTGCAGGCAGATTATCATTAGGCTATTACCCCCTCAGGATGTGTTGCTTGTGATTGCATGGGAGTGTGTGTGAGTGTGTGTGTGTGTGTGCCCGGAGATCTGGGTTGAGGATGTGTGTGTGTGTGTGTGTTGGTGTGTATGCACATGTGTGTGGTGTGTTGAGGCAGAAGGGATATACAGAAGCTTCTTGAATACTCTCCTGGGGATCGACTCGTTCTTCAAAAGAAAGAAACTTTGCAAATTGGAAAGTGGTGTCATTTCAGCTGAGGTTCTTCCCCAGATTGTGGGAAAGTTGTCAAGAATGATAGGGTGTGTGTGTGTGTGTGTGTGTGTGTGTGTGTGGAGGGGGGGGGGGGGGGGGGCAGTGACCAGACCTTTTTCTCCCTCTTTGTTTTCTTCCTTCTCTCTCAGTCCTCCACTCCCCCTCTCCTATAGATTTATGACCCCACTGTTTGCTGTAAGGGAAGGAGACTGAGTGACTGGGTATTCCCACAAACAGAACATAGCAGACCACACCACACCAGACCACAGGGACTGCTTCTGACTGATGATCTCACACTGCCCCCCCACCCCCTCCCTTTTCCTCATGGACATCACGTGGTGATGTGATGTGGTCAACATTATGACTATGTTGCATTGTTGCAAACACAAAAGAGAGGTGCCCTCCAGAAATGTTATTTTTTCTCTCTCTCTCTCTCTCTCTCTCTCTCTCTCTCTCTCTCTCTCTCTCTCTCTCTCTTTCCTTATCTCTCCCTATCTCTCTCTCTCTCTCTCTCTCTCTCTCTCTCTCTCTCTCTCTCTCTCTCTCTCTCTTTCCTTCTCGCTCTCTCTCTCTCTCTTTCTTTCTCCTTCTCTCTCTTGGTTCTTTCCCTCTCCTTCACTCCCTCACAAACACACTCACACACACTCACACCCTTTTACAACCTAAGTGGCATTGTCTCATGATTAGTGGGCTGTTTAGGATAGAAAGCGAATAGCTGTTTTAAAATAGACCTGAATAGAGGGAGCTTATCTCTGATGTCAGACCCGACAGGCATCTCAAAGAGAGCTTGAACGAAGATGAATGGCTGTCTTAAATGTTTCTTATTTACATGCCGCTCCAGTGTTTTTAAGCATGGGGATTAGGAAAGATCAGAAGAATATAGTCAAACATTCACAGCATTGGTGTAACAAAATCTTTTCAAATCAGGAGGCACCTTGTGTGTTGCAGTATCGCTCTGACTGCCTCATGTAAGCTCATCCCCAAGTGTGATCAGGAGCCTCGGCCTTCTGTGTGCATGAAGCTGTTATGTCATGTTAATGAAGACCACAACACATCAACAGAGAAGAGGGTTACTCAGAAGCACTCTCTTGAGACGACTGCCCACCTGAGAGAGAGAGAGAGAGAGAGAGAGAGAGAGAGAGAGAGAGAGAGAGAGAGAGAGAGAGAGACAGAGAGAGAGAGAGAGAGAGAGAGAGAGAGAGAGAGAGAGAGAGAGAGAGAGAGAGAGAGAGAGAGAGAGAGAGAGAGAGAGAGAGAGAGAGAGAGAGAGAGAGAGGATGAGAGGATGATATAAAAGAAGATGAGAGCATCTGAACGGAGAAAGTTATGCTTAGATGGAGTCAGGGAGAGAAAGAGAGAGAGAGAGAGAGAGAGAGAGTCAGCGAGAGACAGAGAGTGACAGAGAGACACAGAGAGAGACAGAGAGAGAGAGAGAGAGAGAGAGAGAGAGAGAGAGAGAGAGAGAGAGAGAGAGAGAGAGAGAGAGAGAGAGAGAGAGAGAGAGAGAGAGAGAGAGAATGGGAGAGATAGAGAATGGGAGAGATGGGAGGGAGCTAAAAGGAAAAGGTTAAGTGAGTTGGGTCAAAATGGGGCGACAGTTAGCTGAGAGATGCCCTGCACACACATACACACACCAGCATGCACCTATTGTTTGAGCACACACCCACATTAATACCATTATCCTGTGTGTCAACACACACAAATACCATTATACTGCCATTTTCTTGCGATTGTCTCTAATGGAGCTTCCTGTTCTGGTGCAGACACACACACACACACAGAGACAGAGAGAGAATGCTAAAGGGAGTTCACAGAGCCAGGAACCACCCATGATGGATGGCAATGTTCCGAGGTGGAACGTGGGAGGGACTCCGGAATGGGAGTTTGGAGACGGAAGTTCTCCATTGAGTGCTGCAGGGTGGGAACCATGGCACTGACAGCAAGCTGGAGCAAGAGAGACCAGGAGAACATCTCAGAGGGCTTCAGGGACAAACTCATCAGTCAAGCAATGACAGATGCTCGTTGGTTATAGTCTTTTCCTCAGTTTTATGAAAATAAAAAATCATTCAAGCCGCTGTATTATGACATTGTGGAGTGGAACTTTCATTCAGGTTCCTGTTAAATAATTGTAATCAGTGAGAGTGAGTCGTGAAACCAGTGGAGGTAGAGTCAGGGAGGCCACTGGGAAGAAACTCAGTTTTCACAAAGAACATCAAGCCCACTGCTTTTGTCCAGCCTTCAAACAGGGTCATTTTGAATAATTAAATGTGTTTATATGAAAAATTTAAGATGCAGATTGTGCCATATGCATTTAGTCTCTTTGCTGTCATGTAGCCATGAATGATTCACTGTTGTGAGTGTTTCTCCGCTGTTTCTGTATGGGCGGGGTCACCAGAAACATACACTTGAATGCACTTCAATGAATTATCTGTGCTTGATTGTTCTTGTCGGGTACAATTGAACCAATGGGTTAGTCCCAAAATAACTATTGTCAACTCATCGGACTCCTGAGTTAGACTTAAGCAAACGCCAACGAAATGAAGAGGATTTCAAACTAGTGTGCATCTCTACTCACTCTCACCTCTTTCTCTCTCTCTCCTCTTTTCCTCCCTCCATCCAGACTTCCCTCCACCTGTGGTTCACCCCAACCGAGGAGGAGGGGGCGGAGGAGGTGGAGGGGGAGGAGCCTCCTCCAGCCTCACCACTACCACGCGTTCCCCCCCCTACTACACCACGCCCCGCCCCCTCCTCACCACCTCACCCGGCCAGAGGAGGACCACCACCACCATCCGACAGCCTCGCCTCCGCCCCGGTGACACCAACCAGATCCCAGAGATCATGGCCCCCCCAAAGGGCGGAGTGCCAGCGGCCCCTGCCATGCCTGTGGCCCCCCAGCCCCCCCAGATGGCCCCCCAGGACTTCTGCACCCCCAGGGTCATGGCTGACGTCTCCTGGCCTCGCACGCAGCAGGGCCAGACGGCCAAGCAGCCCTGCCCTGTAGGCACGCTGGGTAAGAAGGGATGTGTGTGTGTGTGGGTGTCCTTGAGAGACACTGGGTGAAGACCTCTGTGTCTGGTTGTTGTCTGCGCTGTTATTATTGATTTATTTTGCCTGGTTAGCTAGCTGGCTGGCTGATTGTCTTTTTGTCAATCCATCATTGCAAATTTACAATAAATGTGCAGGTTTTGGAGAGCAGTCATTTCATTTTGATTTACCTCAGCAGTTACGCATTGTACAGTTACAGGATGCCTACAGAGCATATATTTAGAGATGGCACACACATACTCACACACACAAGTAGTTGATTCAGGTCAACATTTCTTTTTGCCAACCTTATCTCTCTGGTCTTGAGGCCGTGAGTAACTGGAGCATGATCTCGCTGTTCACATGAAACACTGGCCTTTGTCCGCGCTGTAATATCCACTGTGAAATGCACATGAGCACACACACACACACTCCTCTCAGAGAACCCAAGGCACCTAAGGAGTGGCTCGGCCCCCAGTGAGAATGTCAGCGCTGTCTAAGCATGTTTTCTTTCTTTCTCCTCTCCTCTTTTCTCCTCTCTTTTCCTCTCCTATTTTCTCCTCTCCTCCTTTCCACTCTTCGCCTCTCCTCTCTTTTCCTTTCCACTCCTCTTCTCTCCTCTCCTCCCCTCTCTCCTCCTCCCCTCTCCTATCCCCTCTTCTTCTTCCTTCTCTCCTCTCTCTTCTCTCCTCTCTCTTCTCTCCTCTCTCTTCTCTCCTCTCTCACAGGCGTGGCCACATACGTGTGCGTGGCCCAGCTTGGCTACTGGGACCCCCAGGGCCCTGACCTCAGCAACTGCACGTCGCCGTGGGTCAACCACATCATGCAGAAAGTGAGTCTGAGCACTGCTGGCGGCGGCCATTACTGTATGGCCCCACAGAGCTCCAGTGTGACGGCTGGACCTGGGGGACGGGGGGGGGATGGGGGGGAGGGGTGGGGGGAGGGGTGGGGGCGGCTTGGAGGTGGGCGGGTGAGCTTGGAGGGGGTGTTATTAGGGTCATTGGTGAGCCACAGGGGAAGGGAATCAGGCCACACAGATCTAACATGTTTGCCCAGCCCATATTAATGACGTTAACATGAATGAATATGGCTCTGCAGGCAGATGGAGATGCATGTTTTTTGGGGGCTATGGTTAATGTACTAATCATCCAGGCCTAGTTAGTAGAGAAGGGCATTCAAGTATTAGAATTAATCTTTTAGGCCACTGTTCAACCCTTTTGGCTTTGTGACATATTACAGATGTCTGTATTTGTACTGTCATACCCTCAAGTTAAAAACCATTTGATGTCTGAAGCAACATCTGAACAAATGCAGTTAAATGCACACATAAGCAGTACTGTATTTCTTTGATTAAATGCTGCTCCATTTATGGCACTACATGTTTTCGAGGTGCGCCTTTTATGTGTCCATTTAATCAGTAAGAACAACACAGGGACAACGCAAAGCGGTTTGTTTATTAATACATCTCTGGTGTCTCCTAACAGTGTAATTAAGCAGGTAAGGGAGCTGTTGACAGCTCTATATATATATATATATATATATATATATATATATATATATATATATATATATATATATATATATATATATGTGTGTTGACGGCCAGAAACGCACAAGCCGCGAGCATACAGTAAACGAGCGTTGAAACGTAGAGTTAGATCGCTGAGTGGATGAGGACACTGATAGTGATGCAGAAAGTGTATAGAGTTTTGAACCTTTGTAATGCGGTATTTAACGTCGGCGGCGTTTATTCGAGGGCAGTGTTTGATCGCAGAGACACGGTAGGCCTACTTCAAGGCTATTGTAAATTGACAGATAGTCATCTTGGCCTCATCCTCTCGTCCTCCTCGTCTTCCTCCACCTCCTCCTCAGCTGCGTTCGGGTGAGACGGCGGCCATCGTGGCGAGGGAGCTGGCGGAGCAGACCAAGGGTCCGCTGCGCCCGGGCGACGTCCCGTCCACGGTGCGGGCCATGGCCCAGCTGGTGGAGCTGCTGGACGTCCAGCTGAGGAACCTGACCCCCGGGGGCAAGGACAGCGCTGCCCGCAGTCTCACCAAGGTGCTGGGAGCTTTCTGAGAAGGGAGAAATGTTTCAGAGATATTAGGCCCAAATGTGGTGAAATGTACCTACTTGAGTGATGCTGCCTTATTGTGCACATTGCTCTTTCTCTATACTGTATATAGTGCCTGCAAAGAGAATGTGTATATGTACGTGCACACATACTTTATATTTCTGTCTCTCTCTCTCTCTCTCTCTCTCTCTCTCTCTCTCTCTCTCTCTCTCTCTCTCTCTCTCTCTCTCTCTCTTCCATCCCTTGCCCTTTCTTACACACTTATCTAGAGTGCCATTCCCTCTCTATTTGTTTAAAGTACAGTTTGCAAAGGGAAAACAATTAACTGGCACATCACACATTGACCAAACCACCAGGGTTAAACACTACAGAACAAAATAATTGAAGAGAAAAAATGTCTGTATTTTCTCTCATTAGCAAAGCAATTATGAATGCCTAATTGGGTAATATGCCGTATTGTTATGCTAATTGTGATAAGGATATTGAATATGACCAATTATTCACAAGTGCTGGCGTAATTAAGGTACATAGCATCTGGCTACAGATGCATCATGTTGGTGGAGTAAAACAAAGGAAGGAGTGTCTGGAATGACAGTTTTTTTTTTTACCGGTAATGAGCACTTTGCTTATTAACTGCAGGGTATGTTCCTTAATCCAGTGAGTTGCTGTTTATTTGTGCTAACCTGCTAACTCTTTGGGTTTCACAGCTGCAGAAGAGAGAGAGGTCTTGCAGGTTTTTTGTGCAGGTATTTCAGCATATTTGTCTTGGTCTGCCGCCGTAGTGTTGTTCATGCAACCCCCCACCCATGCAGACATGGCATGCACGATGCACGATGCTCACACCTACGTGACATACAATCCTGATTTTCTAAGAATCCTGGTTTGCGTTGCAACCCTTTGAGGAGTAAATTGTTTGACAGAGATCTTCCAGGGACAGCAATCTCTTCTGATATGTTTTCTTCTTTTTTTTCTTTTTAATAGTCTTTTTAAGGATTGCTTTTGGCGTCCTGTTTCACCAACGAGAATCAATTTGAATTTTGAGAACAATCACAGTATCAGCTGTTTGTTCTCCTCAAAGGGTGTGCCTCCATTTTGCTGTTGTTTTTGGTTTTTGTGGATTAATAATTTCAGTTTCATGCATCCACACTGAGAGGCTGTGATCATCAGGATTCTTCATTAATCCCATGTCCGAATCTCATATCATACTCGTAATTTTATGTTCATCAATGTTTATAAATCGTAATCTATCTGAATGGGATTAAGACCTCAGTATCAGTCTAACCACCGTGTCAAGGTTCAGTCAGATAGTGTTTTATTGCATTTCATGGGTGTACTTGGCATCTGGGCGGTATAATTGTGCTTTGTGACAACCCTCTGCCAAGAATCCCAACTGAGACTGTCTACATTAGTGGAAGAGAACTTGGATATCCATATTTACCCAGACAGATTAGAAAAGACAAGGGTGGAGAGAACTATGAAAATTCTGTGCATTTGTAACACGCTTACCAAGCAACAATGTCAGAGCATGAGAGTTCCTGGTCTTAAATAGGCTGCCTGGTTGACGTTGGTTTGGATGATTGGATGTGCGTGATGTGAGAGGGAAATGGCCAACTGATGGGATGCCCTTTGGAGTCGCCCGCCCGAACCAGCTCCGCTTGTGTAGTACTTCCTGTGGAATCTGCTTCCTGTGTGTTGTTTGATGAAGTGATAGTTGTTTTGTTGTTGTTGTTTCTGTTTGGTTGTTGTTTTTGTTGATGTTTTCACACTGAGGCTTTCCTGAGGTTTGTCAGGTCTCGTACCGGAACATCCCCGGAGATCGTTCAGGCAGGTCAGCTAAAATCAATGAGCAGCACATCTAAGACCCCGACGGTCCATGAGAAGAGAATGGGTTTCATGCTTCGCTGTCTTTCTCTCTAGATATCCTCCTCTCTGTCCTCTCTTCCCTTTCTTTCTTTCTTTCTTTCTTTCTTTCTTTCTTTATGTCTCTATCTCTCTCCTCCCTAGCTTTACCTCCCCCCTCTCTCTCCGTCTTTTTCTTTTTTCTACTGATGCAGGCTTTTTCCTCCCTTCCTAAAAGTCTTTACGTCAGCACTAGTCAGCAATGTCACATCACAGAACATGGCTTAGGAGTTCATACGAGCTGACACACACACACACACACAGGCATGCAATTATACATGCTGACACACACACATAAACACATAAACATACACGACCAACCATACACACACAGACACACAACTACACACACACATTTGCATACACAAGGCATACACTGATCCTAGGACTGATACAACATGCAGCATAAAAAACCCAGTGAACCCACTTCTGTAGGGATTTCTGTAAACATAGCCGGGACTCCATACATTCCATTGACTTCACCTACATCAATTCACATTAATCATTCTAATTAGCAGCTCATCTACAATATATTGCCAATTAGCCAAACAAAAGCGAAAGAGACAGAGATATCGGATTTTCCCAGCTTCTCATGAGTAGTCTCTGATCAGAAATAGCTGCTTCTCCCTCTCCTCGTTCATTATCCCCAGCTCTAATTGCTGCAGGAGGAGGGAGAGTGGGCAGGGGGAGGGGTGGAGAGTCGGGCGGGCGGATGGGTGGGTGGGTGGGTCGAGAGGGGTGGGGTAATGGCCAGGGAAGTATTTCATCTCTGTTTCCTCCCACTTGTGGGGGCATGTGTGTAGGTGGGGGTTGGTTAGTGGAGAGGAGGTTCATGTAACGTCATTTTGGCCACTCATTTGCAATTTCTTTGGTCTGAGAGGCATAGGGAATCCCTGGTACTGTGCGTAGAAAATGAACCAAACATGATTATTTATATTTACATTTAGTCATTTAGCAGACACTCTTATCCAGAGCGACTTACAGTAAGTACAGGGACATTCTCCCCAAGGCAAGTAGGGTGAAGTGCCTTGCCCAAGGACACAACGTCATCGGCACAGCCAGGAATCAAACCGGCAACCGTCTGATTAATAGCCTGACTCCCTAACTGCTCAGCCATCTGACTCCCCGAGTCCTAAAATAATAAATGCTTCAAACTCTGCACTACTTTAAGGCTGTTGGGAAACCTGCTGTTCTATACAGCAGATGGGAATAGCCTGGCTCTTTGTGCATGACAAGCCAGACCCTGATTGTAAATTTAAAAAACAGGATTTATCTGCAGCCCCCCCACACACACATACACACACACACCCACACTGACCTTGAACCCCCTACCTTTTGGGTCAAACATTAGACGAGAGTCAGGACAGGCAGGTCTGATGAAAATGTTCTCAAACATGACTTTCTCTACTCTCGTCCAAGTGGGAATGACGCTCTGTGTGTGTGCGCGTGTGTGTGAATATGAGTGTGTGTATACTGTATATGTGTGTGTGCAGAGAAGCCGCTCTGCTGTTGCCGTTTACGCTGGATTACCCCAGCGCTTCAAAGCATTTCACTTCTGCCCCATTTACTGGTGTGTGTGTGTGCACGCGTGTGTGCATGTGTGCATGCTCATGGGTGTGTGTGTGTGTCTGGTTGTGTGTGAGCATCTCAGTTCCTGCCAACCATACCCCCTACCTCCACCCCCAAAACACACACACACACCGCAACACACTCTCATCAACACTCACTCACCCGCTTATCTGTCACCCCAGTGCTTTTCGTCTTTTGAGGAGCCTAAAAAAACCTGTCTCCATCCCAGCTCTCCAGTCCCCCGCCCCCCTCTTCCACTCACACCTGACAAGAAATGTCAGGCTCCCGACACAGTCCTATCTCCCCTCACATCTCCGGGTCCCTGGTCTGACACCACACTGCAGATATGGGCCACATTCAAGTGTCTGTCAAAACCACTGCATGCTGTCAATGGACAGGCTGTAAGCGGATGTCAGCCCAACGCACTGCGATCAGCCGCCGACTTGCGTAGGAGCGTGTAGGAACTTTTCCTGACTTGGTTGACCACACGTGAACGCAGACTTTGTCCGATTCTTAGATCTATCGGTTTTTTTTTCGCTTGAAATGTTCATCAGTTCTTCTAAACAGGAGATAAAGTATTTCTTTATATACTGTCAAGACCCACTGTGTTCACAGGGATCCTGGGAAGTGGTGTGAGTGTGTGTGTGTGTGTGTGTGTGTGAGCGTGTGTGTGTGTGTGTGTGTGAGTACGTGCTGCTCTGGTAGGGGGATGTGAATTGGGGCCACAGTTGTCCGGATCATGGAGTGTATACGTCAGTCTCCTCTGCACTCTTCTCAGCCCCCTCACTGCCAGAGCAAGCGGAGCAGAATCAATTCTCCACCCAGCGTGCACACACACACACACACACACATTCGTATGAATGCACACACATGCACCGATGCACACACTCACAGACCCCAGAGTATGAAAAAGGGTTTTTAAATTGCTCTATTTTCTCTGTAAAGGGGGTTAAGGGAGTATGCTTTGCTCTCTGGCATGGTCAGTAGACAGGGTACAAGGTTTGTGTGTGCTGATGTATCATCATGGATCATACATCCACTCTCCTCTCTCTGCGTTATCCCCCTTCTCTGTTGAAGCAGTGGATTCATGAGTTTTGTGTACATGCAGCTCATAGGCATCCAAGCTACTTAGCAACCAGCTAAGGAGGCATCATTAGTATGTTAGCATGTCCGGTCACTAATACTGTAGACATTTATTGTTATTGTGAGAATAAACATATACATGCATGACTAATGCTAATCGATGTGGTTAAAGACACAGTCAGCTATGTGCCACTTCCTGTGTTTGTCATGTTACATAACTATCCCCAGTGGCACAGCTTCAAAAATCTCTGTCTTTTAATCTCTCTCTCTCTCTCTCTCTCTCTCTCTCTCTCTCTCTCTCTCTCTCTCTCTCTCTCTCTCTCTCGCTCTCTCTCTCTCTCTCTCTCTCTCTCTCTCTCTCTCTCTCTCTCTCTCTCTCTCTCTCTCTCTCTCTCTCTCTCTCTCTCTGTCTTTGCCTCTCACTATCCCTTCTTCACTTGCTGTCTTCTTTTATCCCTTCTCTCTATTTCCCATCATCTCCCCTGTAACCTTTCACTCTTTTTCTCTCTGTCATTTTTGCTCACTCTCTTTCCCTCCTTCTTTGCTCTTTGCCCATATCTCTTTCTCTCCTCCATGTCTAATCTTCAGCAATCCACAGGGTGTGTGTGTGTGCATGTGTGGGGTGTGAGTGTGTGTGTGTGCGTGGAGGTGGGAGGGGGTCAAGCGCTATACGTGTGGAACATCAATAACCTGACGGCTCTGTCCCCTTCCCCTGACGCTCCCCACTGGAGACTCCTCCATTTGTCTAACGGCACCTGCACTCTTTATTCCTGTTGTGCTCCGATTGCCCCTGGAGAGGGAGAGAGAGTCACAGACAGAGAGCGAGAGAGAGCGGGAGAGAGATAGAGAGAGAGAGAGAGAGAGAGAGAGAGAGAGAGAGAGAGAGAGAGAGAGAGAGAGAGAGAGGTAGAGAGAGACTCACTGAGACATAGAGAGAGTCGCACCGAGAGAGAGTCACATTCGGATAGAAAAAGACATAGACACAAATCAGCAGGCAGAAAGAGAGATGGAGGAGGGGGAGGCAGAAAGAAATGTAGACAAAAACAGAGTGGGAGAAGGCAGAACATGGGGATATTGATACTGAAGGGTAAGATTGAGATAGAGAGAGATGGATCGAAAAGAAAGGGAGAGACAGACAGAAGGGTGGAGGAGGGAGGTGAGGGAGCGAGACCCGGTGTATGTTTTCCAGCACCTGTATTCGTTTTTCCATTTCCCTCATTCCCAGTGGACGCCTGTCACCAGGAACTCACCGGGGTGTTTTACAGGTTTCCACGGTCTCTCTCCCTCCCTCTCCCTCCATTCCTCTCTCCCTCCCTCTCCCTCTATTCCTCTCTCCCGTCCTACACTGAGATGTATGCATGTGTAAATGAAGGTGTGAGGGGAGGGAGGCGAGGCGAGGGGAAAAGACAGAGGTAATTTAACACATATGCACAGACACACAAACTCACCAGTTACGAGGCTTGGTCGAGCAATGGAGGATGAGGTATTACATTCGTTTTACATTCGCAAAGTACAAACGAAGCCAAAGCTTTTTACGAAATAAATTATTTCACGTTTTTCTTTTGTGTCTAGTATCTCTCTGTGTATTAATTCAACAAACACATCAGCATGACATCTGCATCTTTGTGTTAAGCGCAATTTTTGGCTGGATGTTATATATTTTTGCTATGTGTAGTGAAGCCATTAGTGCTAATTGTCCACATGCTATACTGTCACACATGCTGTAGGATGGAGGTGGACAGCATTAGCATTAGCTAACCGCTAATCTAACCGTCAACCTCCCCCTCTGGCGCTAATGAGCTTTTGAGTGTTGTGCAGTGGCGTGTGTTAGCTTGGAAGCTAGCTCATTATACCGCTTGCTATCTGCCTCACCCTCTAACGGCTAGCGCTGTCCCCTCCCTCCCTCCCAAGGCCATGGTGGAGACGGTGAACAACCTGCTGCAGCCGCGTGCCCAGGCGGCATGGAGGGAACTGGCCACCAGCGAACAGCTGCGTTCGGCCACCATGCTGCTGGACACAGTGGAGGCCGGGGCCTTCATGCTCGCCGACAACCTCCTCAAGACCGACACCGTCCACGAGGCCACCGACAACATCCGTGAGTAACATGGACAGAGCTACGTTTGTTTCTGATAACAACCTGACAAAGTCTATAGACCACAGACCCCCACAGACATACATTTAGTCTCCAACCAGCCACTCGACTCTTGTGTAGGAGTTAGCATTAGGCGTTACATGAGAGAGCGGCTCTAGGGCTCAAGCTACACATGAACAATAACATACATGTGACTGCACACAGAGGCAAGTGGGGCAGAATAACGTCATCATCTCAACGCTTGGGGTCTGTAAGATCACACACGTGTAACAGGCTTTGCCTGGACACGTTAAACGAGACGGAATATGAACATACGTGAGCAATAACACACATATGACCAACCCATGCCCTGCAGAGGTAATCCTGTTAGATGGAATGACTCATATCTCAGAGCAGATTAACCAGTAGTTCCTCAGAGAACGCTGATTGGTCCGAACCGCTAGCCTGGCTGCCAGCCCAATTTAGCCCCGCCCACAAAAAAGTTGGGTTGGGAAGTTGGGTCTGGATGGTCACGTATTGGGGACAAACTATATAAAACCAGGATCTGGGCGGACCAATGAAATTGCCAGGGCGGGCTTTATACAATGATGGAAAGATGATCAACAGTAACGTAATCAACAACGTCACGAAAGAGTGCTTGGATTGAATTCGTTTTCAACAAACAACATATTATTACGTTGCTCTGATTGGTTGTAAGTCTATCCAATTGAGCGAAGATGCATTTGTTTTACGAGTTCGGTTGAAACACGCCCCATAGTCACAGCCCAACGGAGAGTTATCAGACTCATATTCTGACTAGAATTATGAGTATGACAACGTCAGGCTACCAAACCACTGTAGTTCAGGCACAAACGATAACTTGGACCTTGGTAAGATGGATTTTCGTATTGGTTTGTGATCTTGCAAATCCAGCTGTCTCGCAAGTATGGGGATGTTAGGTGTGAACCTTTCGAAAACAGGAAACGTTTTATTCATACGAGTTGACATTGAAGGTGCCAGGATGTAGAGGTTTTCACTAAGGCCCCTCCCACATAACCATATGATCAGCTGATCACAGCCAATCAAGTCCTCTTCTTTTCTGTGCTCGGACTCAGGCAAGGCCGAACAGACGTAGTTATCATGGCTGCATGCTCATCTCCCCGCCTCGTTTCATCCCATCCCTCCGTCATCACTCCAGCAGGAAGAGTACAGTTGTCTGAGCATCTGAGGGGAGAACAAATCATTTCATTTGTTCTCTTCTTCCGTATGACGGAGTGTCTTGGAGCGGTGGTTTCATCTTTGCCCCGGAGAGGCAACATTTGCCGTCGCATCTCTGTCTCTATCTTTTCCCCTCGTACGCCCCCTTGGATTATCAGCCCCCCTCCTTCTCAAGATTTGATATTTCACCCTTCTTCACACATCACTCCTTCATTAGAGGGATTAATGTAGGATGGCACATCATTTATTCATTATAAGAGAAAGGACAAGAGAGAGGAGAAGACAGGAGTGGATTGAATCCATACTGTGGCGTATACTACAGTGGTCTTACTTCTGCCGCAGAAGGATTCCTAAACGTACAGTAGCTCATGAATACGCTTACATAAACAGGTTTTCGTATCTAGGCTGCTGTGTCGCCCAAGAACTTAAGAGAAAAACTGTCTTTTGAGATGAATATTTGCCTGCATGTTCCTGTCTCTTTGTCTCGTTAATCTCCCCTCCCAGCTAATTCAGTGGGCCGATTCCCTGAGATTCTCTCTCTCTCTCTCTCTCTCTCTCTCTCTCTCTCTCTCTCTCTCTCTCTCTCTCTCTCTCTCTCTCTCTCTCTCTCTCTCTCTCTCTCTCTCTCTCTCTCTCTGTAATAAAAAAACATCCAGATTTTGCCTCTTACCCCCACTGTCCACCCCCCCTTTTTCATTCCCCTCCCTCCCCTGTTCCTCTCTCTCTCCATACCTTCTCTCCTCCCTGCACTAAGTTTTTCATAGAACATTTGGGATGTACAGCTCAGAGGCTGGAGAATGGAGGTTGTGTTATTGTGTCGTGTTGTGTAGATTTATGAGACATGGCACCATGTGAAGCCACGCACAAGTATAAATAGAAGTTATAACGAGGATTTAAATGGGAAGATTTGGTCGAAAGCATCAGCAGGAACTGTGTGTGTGTGCGTGTGTGTGTGTATGTGTGTGTGTGTTCCAACGGTAATGAATGAGTGTGTTTCAGAAGGCGGGGGATTGTAATGACAGGATTGTTTAATTAGGTTAGGCACAGCAAGTGAGGATACCCTGCTGGTGTGTGTGTGTGTGTGTGTGTGTGAATACTTTCCTTATGATTAATCGATCTATCTGTCTATCTGTCTGTCTGTCTGTCTATGTGACTCTCTCTCTTAGTCTCTGTCTGTCTGTCTATCTCTCTCTCTCTCTCTCTCTCCACTTGTCTACACTGTGTTTACAGTGAACGGGTTGGAAAACCACAGTTTGACATGGAGTTGTTATGGACTATATGGAACACTTAACATAGCACTCATAGAATAATGGTTGTGGATGGAGTTTATCAAACCACAGTGTTAGCTGGAAAGATACTTAACAAGGTATATTCAAACTAGATTTACACTATGTGTGTGCGTGTGTTTCCAGAGTTGGAGGTGGCCAGACTGAGCACTGACGGCGACCTGGAGGACCTGACCTTCCCACAGTCAGAGCTCCATGGGAACTCCATCCAGCTGTCATCCAGCACCCTCAAGCAGCACGGCAGGAACGGTACCTCACTGGAACACTCACTGTCTCTCTCGGCCTGTCTGTCTGTCTGTCTGTCTGTGTCTGCCTGTCTGTTTACCTGTCTGTCTGTCTCTGTTTGTCTTTGCCTGTGTCTTTCTGTCTGTCTATTTCTCTTTCTCCGTTTGATGTAAATGTCAGTGCTTTAATTGTAATGCCAAAAAACAATGGTAAAGCTAATGTCTGTGTGTGCGTATGTATGTATTTGTGTGCGTATGTGTGTACGTATGTGTGTGTATGTGTGCCTGTGTGTGCGCGTGTGTCCCCCAGGTGAGATCCGGATGGCGTTCGTCCTGTACAGGAACCTGGGCTCCTACCTGTCCACGGAGAACGCCAGCGTGCGTCTGGGTGGCGAGGCCGTCTACCCCAACTACTCCGTCATTGTCAACTCCCCGGTCATCACTGCCTCCATCAACAAGGAGAGCAGCAAGGTCTACCTGTCTGAGCCTGTGGTCTTCACTGTCAAACACCTGCAGGTACTGCGCACACACACACACACTGCAGACACACACACACACACGCTGCAGACACACAGACGAGCATTGGCACACAAGTACGGACATCAGGCCAGCGCACACAGACACAGGCACACGTGCACACGCACGCACACACTCGTATACAGACACACATAGTGTTGAGCTTTTACTCTTGAAATCAAGGAAACTGAGTTGAACTCTTACTGATGTCCAGCAGGACAAAAAAGGAAGGCAATGCGCACACACACTCCCACACACTCTTCTGTTCCTCTGTTTATTTGTTTGCGTGTTTCTACTCGGACATTCTGTCCTCGCTGTCTGTTGTGTGTGTGTGTGTCTGTTGTGTGTGTGTGTGTGCGTACATTATTTGCCTTTCCGCGTGCATCCCACACCCGTGTGTACACACACACGTCCATATGTGTGTGTGCATGTTTGCCTTCACACCTCCCTCCTCTCTGCAGCACTCAGAGGAGAACTTCAACCCCAACTGCTCGTTCTGGAGCTACTCCAAGCGCTCCATGACAGGCTTCTGGTCCACCCAGGACTGTCGTCTGCTAGGCACCAACCGAACGCACACCACCTGCTCCTGCACCCACCTCACCAGCTTCGCCGTGCTCATGGCGCATGTGGAGGTCAAGGTGCGCCCTGTGTTTCTCTTTCCCGTCTTACTGGTCCTCCGAGCAACGGAGTGTGTCTGTGTGGGTGTGTGTGTGTGTGTGAGAGAGAGAGAGAGAGAGAGAGAGAGAGAGAGAGAGAGAGAGAGAGAGAGAGAGAGAGAGAGAGTGAACTTTAACATCAGCCAATACAGAATATGTGTGTGTGTGCGTGTGAGAGAGAAAGAAAGAGAGAAAGAGAGAGAGAAAGAGAGAGAGAGAGAGAGAGAGAGAGAACTTAAACATCAGCCAATACAGAATATGTGTGTGTGTGTGTGTGCAGAGGGGAGGGGGGCAGGGGGTTGAGACGTGCTCTGGGTCAGTATATTCATCACGCCACATGCAGGACAGTTCTATAGTTGGCAGGCTGCTGAACACTGATGGATAGAGGCACACCTGCCCCAACCCTGAGTTTCACGCCAGCCCTGAGCTAGACCCCACCCCCACCCCCCCACCCACACACACACACGTACACACACAGGGCTGTAGCTCTTTTTACTGACCATGACAGCATAGAATAACATTCAAACTTCATCACTCTCTCCCTCCCTGCCTCCCTGCCTCCCTGCCTCCCTGCCTCTCTGCCTCCCTCTCTTTCCCTCCCCTCTCTCCCCCTCCCTCTTTTCTATCCCCTTCCTTATCTCCCTCTCTTTCACCCTCCCTCCCTCCCCCCACCCTCCCTCCCTCCCTCCTTCCAGAAAGCGGACTCCATGCACGACCTTCTGCTGGATGTGATCACCTGGGTGGGCATCCTGCTGTCCCTGGTCTGCCTGCTCATCTGCATCTTCACCTTCTGCTTCTTCCGGGGCCTCCAGAGCGACAGGAACACCATCCACAAGAACCTCTGCATCAGCCTCTTCATCGCCGAGTCCCTCTTCCTGGTGGGCATCAACCGCGCCGACCAGCCAGTAAGTCTAAAGGGAGTGTATGTAAGTGGATGTGTGTGTGTGTGTGTGTGTGTGAGAGAGAGAGAGAGAGAGAGAGAGAGAGAGAGAGAGAGAGAGAGAGAGAGAGAGAGAACCATAACATCTGCCTTCCCAGGCACAGTGTGTGTGTGTGTGTGTGTGTGTGTGTGTGTGTGTGTGTGTGTGTGTGTGCAAAAGAGATAGAGGGCAGGGTGGGGAAGGTGGCCAACATTCTGAGGCTGGTGTAGGGGACATTTCAGGCTGTCCCTCCTGTGTGCTCCCCTCCCCCCGTCCCCTTCCTCCAGGGGATTTAATTCATTAACTCGTTAAGAAGTGTGTACACACAAACGTGTGCAGTTCCAATTACCGATCGTGGCTGTGTCTGCGCGTGCACGCTCCTATTCCCCGTTAATTACCGGCGACTGTTTGTGACCTCCCGTTAACGACTTCAGCGTCGCTTTGCCCGCAGCCGGTAAGCCGGTAATTCCGTTAGGAGATCTGAATGACTGTGCGTAAGCCTTGGCTATGTTCAACCGGCATGCGACACAGTTCTGGAACACTACAAATGGCTAATAAAGTCCCTCATCGTTTCAACTCATCGCCTCAAAGAGGCTACGCGAGCTAGACTCGGTGAACGGTTGAACCTGGTCTCTTGCACATGCGCTGGAAAAAAACGTATAATCTTTAATTGAATGAATGAACGATTGATTCTATAAGCGAGTTGCAGAACGACCGCGTTGACAGTCAGAATCAATTATTCAAATGGTCGTCGGATTTGTTTGGTTTTTCTATCCGTTACACTTTCCTCCTTCCCCCCTCCCTCTGCTCTGTACATCCCCCTGCTTGTTTCCCCTCCCAGCTAACAAGCACATGACAGACTGCTCTCCAGCTGTCCATCTCATCCCTCTCTCTTCTCTCTCTGTCTTCCATATGACTAGTGCCATCTCAATGCACTCAATGGGAACTCCCTTTCATCCCTCTCTCACTCTTTTTCAGAGGACTTTTGCAATCTAACCTGTGTGCCTCTCTCTCTCTCTCTCTCTATTTTTCTCGTTTCTTTCATTATCTCTCTATTTGTCTCTCTCTCTCTTTCACTCTTGGTTTCTGACCAAGTATGCCTCTCACCTCTCTCACCCTCTTTCAGATAACTTATGCAATCGAACACGTCCCTCTCTCGGTCTCGTCCTCACTCTCTGGCGGTGTCTCACCCCTCACCCCTCGCTCTTCTCGCCCTCCCAGATTGCGTGCGCCGTCTTCGCCGCCCTGCTCCATTTCTTCTTCCTGGCGGCGTTCACCTGGATGTTCCTGGAGGGCGTGCAGCTCTACATCATGCTGGTGGAGGTGTTCGAGAGCGAGCACTCACGCACCAAGTACTTCTACCTGGCGGGCTACGGCGTGCCCGCAATCATCGTGGCCGTCTCGGCCGCTGTGGACTACCGCAGCTACGGAACGGACCGAGTGTGAGTAAAGGAGGGAGGGAGGGAGGGGCGAAGGGAGGGAGGGAGGGGCGAAGGGAGGGAGGGAGGGGCGAAGGGAGGGAGGGAGGGGCAGAAACAGCTACTGCAATGGTGGCCTGAATGGTGGACTAGAACAGAACATTAACAGAACACAAAAACCTGGGACGAAACAGGACTGGAACAGAAGACAAATCCATTGGGAAGTGATCCCCCACATAACCCTTTTCCATCCTTCCTGCCTGGGCCTCACACCCTCTCTGGGGGGGGGGGGGGGGCACTGAAGCATGGAGCACCCCCTCAGGGAGCACCTACCTCTCCCTTCAGTTCCCATTACAGCTGCTTCCTCAGACAGCTCCATCGTGTAGGATTCCTGACAGGTATTGGGCAGGACGAGGACGGTATAGACCACATTGAGGGCACGATAGCACTGATTGTTAAATGATTCAGAGCTCTCTCAGCTCACCTTGTCGCACGCCCTGTGTAGCGGAGGCGAGGCTTTCGTTGCCCTTGAGCGTGAACATGGAGCGAGGGAGCGAGGGAGCGAGGGAGGGGTGGTGCTTCACGCCGTCAAGCACCACCCCTCCCAGATCAATATTTGATGACAGGGCCGATCATTTAAACATGAGAGTCTGAATGCCTTGCACCATATGAATAATAAGGGTAGCTTAGCTAGCGGTTAGCTCGCAAACAAATACTTTGTCCTAGTCCAAGACAATAGGGTTGGGTAGCTTCTGGTGGAGTGCTGAAAGAGTTGACTTGGGATGCAGGACTGGCATTAGCATTGGTTTCTACTATGACTAGTCTGGAAGTAACTCATCCCTTCAGTTGTCTTGTTGTGACAGTCCAAATCTGTGACCTGACAACTACAGAAGTAAAATATGACTCTGTGTCACCCTTCTGGCTGTTCCTTTGTGTGTGTGTGTGTGTGTGTGTGTGTCTCTACCCTATAGACTGGCCAAAGAGGCCCTCAGTAAAGCAAGGGGCCAGTGACTGAGCCCTGAGTATTGATGTAAAAGACAGGGCCATGGTCAGGGCCTCATAAACGGACCCTGCTCCAATGTAGCGGAAATGGAAAGATGAATAATTGAACCGTGGGTCATGAATCAGTCAGCCATTTTGGCCCTACTGTTAGCGACTAGTCGGGTCTGACCGCGCGACGGAGGATTTGTCCTCTGTTCCCTGGGGAGTGATGCGCAAAGGTGTTTGGGATACGGAGTTTAGCATGTGTTTGATGACAGTGTTTACCACCAACTATAACCTTGTGGATGGAGGTGTGTGTGCTGTGTGTCTGTGTGTGTGTGTATGTGTGTCTGTGTGTGTGTGTATGTGCATGCATGCTTGCGTGTATTTGAGAGAGAGAATATGTGTGTGTTTGTTTTTATGTTTGTGAGCCTGTGTGTGTGTGTGTGTGTCTATTGGCGTTTGTGTGTGTCCATGTGTGTGTGTGTCTGTGTGTGTGTATACATACTCTCTTCAACTCCTTTCACCTCAACACAGTAATTTTCCCACACCATAAATAGTTGTAGTGAGGGCTGCACCCATAATTCAGTATTCAAATGTTCACAGCGATGTCATATTTCTGCGCCCTGGAGGACGCAGCTGTGTCATATATCTGGGCCCTAAGGGGGCGTGCTGACGCTTATTTATTTATATCAGGTGCTCATCCTTCTCTGTCGCGCCCTCTGCGTTTGATGTATGTTGGAGGTGTGTGTGTGTGCATCCTGTCTCCCGCCCCCCTTCTCGCTTCTTCACCTCCTCCTCTCCGTCCCTCTCTCCTTCTCCCCCACACTCCATCCATGTCAGACGCGGTGCCGTACAGTATGCGCTGTGTGCGCCTCATCTTTTCCTCCCCCTCCTTCTGTCTGTGTGTGTGTGTGATGTATGTCCTGTCCTCTGATGGTAAATCCCCCCTGCCTCTCCATCCCTCAGCGTGTCTGAGGCATGTTTTTAATCCTCACCTCTACCTCCCTCTCCCACCTCCTCTAATGTATGCTCTCTCTCTCCCTCCCTCCCTCCCTCCCTCCCCCTTCATCTCTTTCTCTCTGGGTCTCTCTGGGTCTCGTTCTTTCTCGCTCTCCATTTCTCTTTTACGCCGCCCCTCTTTCTTTTTCTCCCTCTCCCTCCGTCTCTCCATCTCCCTCCCTCGCTCCGTCGCTCCCTCTCTCCATAGGTGCTGGCTGCGCTTGGACACATACTTCATCTGGAGCTTCATTGGCCCTGCCACTCTGATTATTATGGTGAGGCGCATACTCACACGCACGCGCGCGGGCACACACACACACACGGACCTACTATACACGGCGTTCTTGCAGGCAAGAAAGCGGGCAGGAGGCGCAGAAATAACCTCTCCATCAGGGAGTGGAGGCGAGTTTTGACACCTGGAGGCTCCGTCTCAGGGATTCTGTTCACATGTGTGTAGGCTGGGCTCACCCTGCCAGGCTCTCACCTGCACGGCTTATCCTCTCAATCCTCCCTCCCTTTCTGTTTGGCGAAGACTGCTTTTGTCTTTCTTCAATCCCTCGTTAGTGGTCCGCCCCCCCCCCCCCTCCTACACACGCACTTGCAGACCGCCACCTACGCCTGCTGTTGTCGAACAGCTCCAGTGTTAGTCATAGAGAGGGTGGGGGGGGGAGGGAGGGAGGGAGGGAGAGAGAGAGAGAGAGAGACAGAGAGAGAGAGAGAGAGAGAGAGAGAGAGAGAGAGAGAGAGAGAGAGAGAGAGAGAGAGAGAGAGAGAGAAGGTAGTGGGGAAGCACTAGGACATTGGGCCAATTAGATGAATGTCAGCATGTATACATCCAGCTCTCGGCTCACCTTAGAAATGTCAGGCGAGCTATTGCTGTCCAGCTCGCTGTGAGACTGAGTGGGAGGAAGGACTGCATGACGAGCCGTTAGACACACACACGCTCTCACACACGCTCTCACACACGCTCTCACACACGCTCTCACACACGCGCAAGAAGGCTCTCACACACATGCACGCTCTCAAACACACACTCTCATACACAAGGATTGGACACACAAAGCTAGATAAACACCATGTGACTACTCATCATTAGCAAGTCTTCTGTATGTTTACATGCCTAGTCAATTTACTGGCTGCGAACAAATCAATGAAGCATTGATCAGTTCATTAAATGATCAGTCAATCTGTATTTTCATAGTGGCATCTTTCTACCCGAAGGCTACTGTTGTTTAATCTTAGGTGTGTGTGCATGTGTGTGTATTTCAGCTGAACGTGATCTTTCTTGGCATCGCCCTCTATAAGATGTTTCACCACACGGCCATCCTCAAACCAGACTCTGGCTGTCTGGACAACATCAAGTAAGTGTGTGAGTGTGCGTGTGCATGTGTCACTCACGTTCTCTCTTTGTCTCTCTCTCTCTGTCTCTGTCTCTCTCTCTCTCTCTCATTCTGGTTGTGTCTCCTCATCACCATCAGTCACTTAAGCTCCAGAACTATGACATAATCAAAGCTGGACATTACAATGTAAGCGCTAGCCAATCAAAGGAGCCCAGTGCCCTCTCCCTGGATGGTTACAGTTCAAACAAAGTCTCAATTTAACTCAAACAAGATGGCTGAGCTGAGGCTTTGATGGAAGGGAGCAGCCCAAAGTCTGGATTTTGTTTGGCTTGAACTGTTTCTGACATCCATTTGTCGTGTTCAATCGTGATGTATATTACATTTACATGTAGTCATTTAGCAGACACTCTTAAGTACAGGGACATTCCCCCCGAAGCAAGTAGGGTGAAGTGCTTTGCCCAAGTACACAACATAATTTGGCACGGCTGGGAATCGAACTGGCAACCTTCAGATTACTGGTCCGACTCCCTCACTGCTCAGCCATCTGACTCTCGTATGTTGATGAATGACGAATGGAAGTCATTTGGAGTTCAGACAAACAAGTCAAAGTCAAATAAATGAGGATGATGGGACACTGATTTGGCTGAGAACAGTAAGATCTTTGTTGTTATGTGTGTTCTGTTTTAACCAGATGCTGGAGACTTGAAAAGCTGTGAAATTTGCAAGCTGTGTAATTTCATCCATTTTACCCTGCATGTTTGGGATGCTTGTGTTGTTGATTTGTTTGTTGTTTCATCACCACGTCTTTCACGTTTTCTTTTTCTTTGCCTTGCTTTAGTTTCTCTTTGTATCTTCATTTCAGCCATCATAAATACTGTTTGTTGAGGATTGGCTCGGGTAAGGCCACTCTCCAATCAGAATGGTTGCCTTCCAGAGCAACATTCTGATTGGTGCTTGTCTTTTCTTCTGTTTGTCGATCCCACCCATGTGACTGTGCTGCTCCCTGTTACACTCTCAGCCAAACTTGACTACCACATTTTGTACCCATAGAAAGCTTTCCTTGTCTGTGATTTGTGATATTTAAAAAACAACAGAAGTGTGTCCTGTAAAGGTTATGGGGGAAGTGGGGGAGAGAAGTGAGATTGAGAAGTGATAGAAAACACGGGGTGGAGGAAGTGAGGGAGGGATCAGGGGCAGTGATGGAGAAGAGAGAGATGAGTCTAACCTTTATTGAAGAGGGTCGTCAAATGGGTTTTATGAGAAAGTTATGACTTGTCTCAGTGGTGCCACAGAGTCACATTCAATCAATCTCTTCTCTCTCTCTCTCCGTCTCTCTCTCCATCCCCGTTCTTTGTCCTTCTCTCGCTCTCTTTCTCAAACTCTCACTCTTTCTGGCTCCCTTCTCAGTCTTGCTTACTTTCTTTCTATCTTTGTCAGTCTCACTCCTTCTTCCTCCTCATCCCTTGCTTCTCTAGCCCACCTGATCGCTGCCCAGTCAGCCAATCAACTAATGGCCATCATAGCAATTGTGACAGCCCAGAACCAGTGACCTTTAGTGTGAAATTGTGTTCTGAATGGTTCTAATGCCCTCCACTTACAGGCTCGGCCACACACACACACACCTTGTCCTTCTCCTTTAGAACAGTTTGTGGTCAGCCAGGTCAAAACACAGTGTGTCCTCCTCTTTTCCTCCTGTCCTCCTGCCGTCCCCTCTCTTCGCTCCTCTCTTCATTGTGGGTCCTCAACATGACCAGACATCCGTCCTCAACCCCCCCACCGCCCTCACACACACACACACACACCTCCACATTCTCAGGGATGCAAGCTTCCCCCCATGACTTCTTCCTCCTGCAGTAAAGGCTCATCTTCCTTCCTCCCTCCCCCAGGTCGTGGGTGATTGGAGCCATCGCTCTGCTGTGTCTGCTGGGCCTGACCTGGGCCTTCGGCCTCATGTACATCAACGAGAGCACCGTCATCATGGCCTACCTCTTCACCATCTTCAACTCTCTGCAGGGCATGTTCATCTTCATCTTCCACTGCATCCTGCAGAAGAAGGTGAGAAACCCCCAAACACACACATCTCAGTAGGGTCTCTCTGGGTCCTGGTCTTGGCCCTGGCCCTGGCCCTGGCCCTGGCCCTGGCCCTGGCCCTGGCCCTGGCCCTGGCCCTGGCCCTGGCCCTGGCCCTGGCCCTGGCCCTGGCCCTGGCCCTGGCCCTGGCCCTGGCCCTGGCCCAGCCCAGAGAAGGAGAAATATAGCAGGACTCAGACTAAAATACATTGTTTATTACTTTAGCATGGCCATGGTCCCATGAAAAACTGTTTTGTCTCTGATTCATGCATGTGTGTGTACGTGTGTGTGTACGTGTGTGCGTGTGTTCATGTGTGTGTGCATGTGTGTGCCTGGTCACGAGGTCAGGTGTCCAGAGAAAGCCCCAGCACATAGCAAAAGATTTTCTTTGGCGAAGCCTCACATCTACATCTCCCAGGATGCTTAGTGTTACCCTGACCACAGCTGTTTAAATAGAAAGCATGTTGCAACATGGTTCCATGTTCAACTATGTCGTTAAAAAGCAATTATGGTTTTATTTGTTCAGACTTGATTGGGATCTCAATCCAGTTATATGTACAGTGATATGGAATATGTCCCTATAGGAATGAGATTTGGAAGGGAATGTAGTTTCACTGTTCATTACAGTTGGCCTAAGCTTGTGGGGAAAAGATAACGGCCGGGTTTCTCAGATTTGTTAAGAAGCTCTTAACGCTAAGAGCTTCTTAAGAGCATTCTAAGAACGCTCTAGAACGCTCTTAGAATGCTCTTAAGAAGCTCTTAGCGTTAAGAGCCTCTTAACGAATCTGGGAAACCCGGCCAATATCTAATGTGTGTGTGTGTGTGGGGGGGGGGGGGGGGGGGGGGGTCACAAGATATTTGCTAACTAGTGTCTGTTTTTGTGTCTGCACAGGTGCGCAAGGAGTATGGCAAGTGCCTGCGCACACACTGCTGCAGCGGGAAGAGCGTGGAGACGTCCATGTCATCGTCCAGCAAGGCCACCACGTCCCGAGTCCCTGGACGCTACTCCACGGGCTCCCAGGTGAGCTTGCCAGCGTGCGCCGCCGGACGCTACTCCACTGCCGACTCCCAGGTGAGGCCCCTGCCCGGCGACACAGCCACACGACGCCATGAGAGAGAGACTCGGGAAGAATGCAGCATTCACTGAACTGACTGTTTGTTTGCTTGGTTTTTCTCCTTGTGTCCCCTGTCGCCACTTCTCTGGCTGCTGTTGTCTCTCTCTCTCTCTCTCTCTCTCTCTCTCTCTCTCTCTCTCTCTCTCTCTCTCTCTCTCTCTCTCACCCTCTCTCTCTGCTGTTCTTTTCCATCTCTCTATTTCTTGTCACTCACCCTGTCTCCCATCCTCCCACTCCCTCTTTCACTCTGTCTGTCTCTTTTCTCTTTGTATACTGCCTCTCACCCTCCCTCCTCCATGCTCCTCACACTACTTCCTTATCACCCCCCCCCCCCTGCCCACACCCCCTAAACACCCCCTCCCCCCTCCCCCCTCCCGCCTCCCCCCTCCCTCCTCCAGAGTCGTATCAGGAGGATGTGGAATGACACCGTCAGGAAGCAGGAGTCCTCCTTCATCACCGGCGGTGACATCACCAGCTCCGCCACGCTCAACCGAGGTAAGCACGCCCCCTGGGGGTCACACCCTTTCCCCCTCTTTAACATGACCTCTAATCTTCCCTTTGAGACCAGGGAATTAGGACTGAGATTAGACATCTCGCTCAAACTGAGTTAGACTAGAAGTAGGATTAGATTAAGACTGCATTACTCCACTCTCCATTGCTGAAGGGATGTCCGCTCTACGTGTGTGTGGGTGTGTGTGTGGGTGTGTGTGTGTGTGTGGTCCCTCTCTTGTAGGGTAATTATTTGGGGGAGATAACACATGAGTCTGGTCACCTCTAATACAGGGTAATGAGGACACAGACTTATTGGAAGGGGCTGCCATGACTCTCTCACACACATGCCCACCTGCACACACACACACACACACACACAAAGACACAGAAGCATGCCTACACTCACGCACACACACACTCAGACACATACACCAGTCTCTAAATCTAGGTGTGGTCCCCGACACTAATAAGCCGTTAGTATGACAGATTGATACTAATGCACACACTGTGTGTGACAGAGATCTGAGTGATCACACACTTAGCTGGGCAGGCCAAACACTTTCTCTCTCTATCTGTCTGTATCTCTCTCTCTATCTTCCTCTCTCTCTATATATAACTCTCTATCTCTCTGTCTTTCTCTCCCTATCTCTCTCTCTCTCCGCATCTGTCATTCCCACACACTCTAATGGTAGCAGTTAAGAGCTAGCTCAAACTCCTACAGGGAGACATCAGCTCTGTGATGTTTTAAATGGGCCCATAGAGGTGGTCCGATTGCACTCTTTCCATAAGACACGCCGCCAAATGACACCAAAGCTCATTTCAGATCCCAGGCGGCAGCCTGCGACTGCTCTGTTCTATTCAGATCCCTGATTTCCCCCTGCCTGTCCTCACGTCCAGCTCACTCTGAACTGAGCTGCACTTTCTGTTGCTGCAACCAAAAACACCAACATTTCAAACATTGTTCCGTGGGATTATTACGTTGACCTCCAAAAGAATTGAGGTGCTCGCGTGGGCGATGAGTGGGTTTTCTGGTGAGTGTGCAGAGAAAGCAGCGTGGATAATGCTAATGTTCAGGGGCAGCAGGTTCCCTTTGTAGAGCAAGATGTCCAACATGGCTGAAGGGAAGTAGAGTGTGCGACTGTGCAGTTCACTCGCCCTCTCTCCTGGTACTCTGTGTAAAGTCTAAATGTGGTCTGTCTTTTACCCAAGAAGCAGAAAAGCACAAGGAACACAGTTGTCTCCTTGTTGCTTTCTGTAAAAGGGACCGGGTAGTTATATCCAAATGTATTGTATTGTTCTGTGCCTCTTTCTCTTTTTCTCTGTCTCTCTGTCTCTGCCTGTGTGCTGTGGCTGCAGGAATGAGTGTCAGGCTTTTTCACTATGAGACTGAGCTTGTTTGATTTACATGTCTTCTCTCTCTCCTTCCCCTTTGCTCTCACACACTCTCTTCATCCTTATTATCTCTTTCTCTTCGCCACCCTCTTTTTCTCGCTCCCTCTGCCTGTATCCCCCTTTCTGTCTCTCTCCCTCGCTTCAATGCTCTTTCCCCCTCTCTATTTCTCTCTGCCTTTGCCCGAATCCCTCCCTCCCTTCCTCTCCCTCCTCTCCCTCCCCTTCGCTATTTCTTCCTCTCCCTCTCTCTCTTCCCCTCTCTATTTTTCTCTGTCTGCCTCACTCCTACCCTCCCTTCCTAATGTCCTCACTCTTTCCTTCCCTCTATCCCTCCGTCCCCGTCTCTCTCCCTGCACCAGGGGCCATGGCTAATCATCTTATAACTAATGCTCTCCTTCGTCCCCATGGCTCTAACAATCCCTATAACACTCTGCTGGGCGACTCTGCAGTCTATAACAACCCTGCGGTGGGCATGTACAGCACGCAAGGTGTGACTCACGCTTCTAGAACCTTCTAGTATCTTAAAGAGCATTCTAAGAAGAAAAGGTTTTTTCGTTTTTAGGCATTTGTGTTCCCTTCTTTGGGGGGTATTTCACAGGGCTTAACTGTGCATGGTTTGTAGGTTTTAAAATGGCCGCCACCCATTATGCTTCTGTCTGCATGTTTGATGTACTGTAATGGCTCCCAGGTGAGGCAACCAAAGATATCGGGATATGCAGCTCATGCAAGCCAACAATTGGTCATTCCCGATTTGCTGGAGAGGAGTGTATAAAGACTTAAACAGTGTATAAAAAAGTACAGTTACAAAGTATTTTATTGTTAGTCTTATAAGAAGCAGATTCATCTCAATCTTTTGGAGACCTCCTGGGAGACATGAATCTTTGAGGTTTTTATGATTTTTTGCATTTCTCAGTTTAATGTGCTTCCTGTTGTTTCATTCAGCTTTTTCTGTGTGGTACCTGTTGTGTTGTGTATCTGTCTAAGTTTAGAACATAGAGTATTTATTTGTGGTGAGTTTAGAAGAGGGTAGTTATATCATAATTGAAATAACTAAGCTTAGTCAAATGAGTTATGAGCACTATAGCCCAAAGTACACTACAAAGGATAAGGAATTTACAGTATCTGTATATGAAAAGGAATATATATAGGTTTTATTAAACTTTTTTTTTTTACCATGAAAGTAATTCTCCAACAAATCACAAAAATTCTTATTTACAATGACAGCCTGGCAATAACTCTGGTTCATCCTGTTGACCTGTATCTGTGTGTTATCTGTGTATGCTCACTGTGTGTTTCTCTCTCCTCTCCTTCATGCTGTCCCATAGCCTCCTATAGAGACACAAGTATGAGCCTACTCACCCTACCCAACTACAACACCACACGACTATGCTAACGGACACCACTTTTCTGTACTCATGACTTTGCAGCATAATGTTACTTTGCAATTGGCACTGGACATTGCTGATCATTTTGCTCTGTTGTTGTCATTCAGAGGGAATGCTGAACAACGCCAGGGACTCCAGCGTTATGGATACGCTCCCGCTCAACGGTAACCACGGCAACAACTACAGCATGGCGAGCAGCGAGTACCTGAGCGACTGCGTCCAGATCTTGGACCGCGGTGGCTACGGTACCCACGGTAACCACAAGGAAACCACTCTGGAGAAGAAGATCCTGAAGGAGTTGACTTCCAACTACATCCCGTCCTACATGAACAACCACGAGCGCTCCACAACCGAACGCAACCACAACCTGATGAACAAGCTGGTCAACAACAACGTCGGCAACGGCGTGGGCAACAGCGGCGCCGTTGGCGGCGGCGGCGGCGGCGGCAGCGGCGGGGTCAGCGTCGGTGTGGGCGGGGTCCAAGACGACAGCCCCATGGTGCTGGACAACCCGGCGGCATTCCCCCACGAGGAAAATCTGGTCCTTGACATCATCCGGGAGGAGTCCAACGCCCCCCTCCTGCCCCCCAGGCCCCCGCCCCCCGACAGCCACGGCCCCCACAGCTTCTCCCGCCCCCGCCGCATCCCCCAGGAGACCAGCGAGAGCTTCTTCCCCCTGCTGACCAACGAACACACAGAGAATCACTCACCCAATCACAGGGACTCCCTCTACACCAGCATGCCGGTGTTAACGGACCCGCCAGACAGCCAATGCCAGGTGAACGGCCTGGGGGACGGCGACGGCGAGGGCTCCACAGAGCTGCAGCCGTGCAAGAGTGCCACGGCGCCCGAGCTGGACGACGTCTACTACAAGAGCATGCCCAACCTCGGCTCACGCAACCACCTCCACGAGCTCCACACCTACTACCAGATGGGTCGAGGGGGCAGCGACGGCTACATGGTGCCTCCCAACAAGGAGGATTCCGATTCGTCGCCCGAGGAGCCCCCCGTGGACCCCTCCCACTTGGTCACCAGCCTATAGATCAATCAGAAGACCCCCAACTGGCGGCCACCCCCACCCTCATACTCAACTTCCCCATATAGTGGTCCTTCATTGTTGACTGACAGTTTGGGACGACCTAAAATGACTAATACACCAGATAGTCCCTTGATGATGACCTTGTGAAGGATAGTGAAGGCTCTTTTGGAACAAGGGAATGAAGGGAAGCTTTGCCAGGGTTAGGTAGGAGATGTTTGTAGACTGGAAGTGTGTCTCTTGTGTAAACGGCATCATTGGCCCTCAGAAACGCAAGGACCAAGGGGCTCAAAATGGAGTTCAGATGTCTTTACTGTTAAGACATTGTTCAGTAGAACAAAGAGTTGAGCTTTGTAGTTTTCTGTTCTACAGAATGTGCCATGATAATATAGGCATTAACTACACAGTGCCTTGGCCCTTGCCTTTTTGATATGCTGAAATATCATAGGACAGAATGGAGCGGTTTCCGGTCAGATAGATGTGATTGGACAAGCCTAGACGAAATGGTCCAAGGAGCATATTTGTGAATATCGTTGGGAAATTGAACTATATATATATATATATAGATATATATGTGTCGCTTAACAGGGAAGGAATCAGGTAAGGATGGAAAGAGAAGGGCTCTGTAGTTGTACACCTCTTGCTACCCAGCCCTTGAACTGTGGACTATAAACCTGTAAGCCCTAGTATGGAATTCAAGCAGATCGTAGCTTAGTCCCCACTATCAGAGCCCAGGTCAAACCTCTGGACTATCGAGTTCTGTGTGCCTCACTTTGAAAGACTTCAACAGGGATGTGTCCTTCCTTTCCAGAGGGTCAAACAGGAGGCAAACAGGAGGTAGTGTCCCTCATGCACCCAAGACTTCCTTAAATGAACCGGCCAATCCTACTACCTGCCAATCAAGTGGGGTATATGTATCATAAATTCTCACCCACACACACTCTTCTAAAATGTGGATTATTAGATGAGCGTATTCCCTCTCTTTGTGTCTGCTGAGGAGATCTGTAAATACAGCCACATCACCTGGGCTCCAGTAACATTCCCAAGAGGTGGACTGACTTCTCCCTCTGTTACATTGAGACAGACCCAAGGACTGTGGATCGAAAAGAAACATTTGGATTATTAGAATTTTTGGGTTATTTTATCTTCTGTAACAAAGGTCTGTTATTTGAGGATCATAAAGTAATCACACAATTTCTATGTATTGTACAGATTACAGATACGAGCATATGACTGACTATGCGTTTAACTATTTGTTTTTTGTTTTAATGGAACAGTACTGGTAAAGATAATATGGATTAGTTCAGTTCACTGGGTTACCCATAACTAGTCTGATGGTGCACCAGTTTCAAACAACCTGTCTTTTTAGACTTTCAGCAAAAACAGAGCAACATTGCACACAAACACACAAACACACGTCATTCTGGTTGTTATAGGATGTTGTTATAGCAACATTACTATCACCTATATTTTGAAAACCAATTGTAACTATATATATATTTTTTACCACTTTGTAGATTTCAACCAGGTTAAATGATACTACTGTTTGGCAAAGTAATGGCTAGGATTCTGCTTTTGGATGTCAAAATAGAAGGGTAGATTTTTTCCGTTAAGGAAGTGGAAGCCCAATTGGAGGTTGAACATAATACATCCTGTCATGTGACACATGTCTGCTGACAAAGAGAGGAAGTCAATTGAACAGTGAGAAGCTGTTGAGCATTTTTCTTACATTTGGCAGCATAACCCTCCATTGTCAGCTATCGTTCTGAAGAGGGATTATAATCTGCAGGATCATAAAGGCCCTGCTCCAAACCTGCTGGTACAGAGCACAGATGCAGAGAAACACAATCCAACAATACTTCCACCTTTAAAGAGTTTGAAAAAGGAAATATCCAAATATTCTCGCCCCCACCCACACATGGACAATGCCACAGTAACACCAGTGTGGATGAAGATACGATTAAACTCAACCCAGACCAATGTGAGAAGCCAATGTTTACTTCTTTCAGGGAAGATATCCTTGAGAGACTGATGTGTATTCAACCACGTGTCGTCGTCCCCCCCCCCCCCCACCCGTCACACAGAGAGAATTCATTTATTTATCAGTTTTCTGGGGGGTTAGAGAGAAAAACCAACAAAAATAGAGAAAGACTTGGTAGAAGGTAATATAGAGACGATGAAAGCGCACTGACAGGTAATACTTTTTTATTAATTATTATGATCATGATTATGATTACTATTATTACTACAATTATTCAGAATTATTATTTATTCTTTTTGTATGGGTTCCAAGTTGAATGATCTCATAACTAATATTTGTTGTAACAGTGAAAGTTGTTTGCCAACAAATAAATGACTGACATAGCCTGGTGGCGTTCTGTCTCTATGGTTACAAAGAGAATTGTGATACATCATTGAATATCTGACTCACCGAGACAAAGCAGTGTGTCATCTACTGTCATACTAAGTTTGGTACAGTTGTGGTAGCCTTTTCTTGATCTCAACCGTAAATGTATATCAAATTACTTTGTTAATATGATTTCAGTTTAAATAAGAGAAAAAATATGATGTGCATCCAGCATACACAATCCAACTACCACACATCTCCCACCCCCCCAGTTGGCATTAGCCGCCCCTTTGATATCAGCCCCATGTAGCTTCCTAGCTTGACAATACCCACTTCCACTTTTTAGTCTTCCTCCTTAATATGTTTATTGATTACTGAAAACAGTTTGCACAAGTTTAGTGTTGTTAAATTGTTGTTACAGGACATTTGTGAACCGTTTCAAGACCCCGTTTGTGAACATGTTCCCAAACAATGGAAAATATACTTTTAAATCTATATTTTCTCTCTATCTCTCCCTCTCTCTTTTTCCTGTCCCTCTGTTGCTTTGCCAGTAGGTTGATTAAACAAGCAGTGGGCTATATGGGTCAAATCTCTGCTGGTGCACTGTGATCGCTTAGTGCTGCCTGGTTTTGTTCTCTCTCTTTTTATCTTTCTTTCTCTCTGTCACTCTCTCTTTCTTGCTCTCTCTCTCTCTTCTTGATAGCAAAACACGTATGTTACATAAAAGGCACAGACTACAGTAAGAGAGGGAGGGATGGAGGGAGGGGTGGAAGGAAGGATGGAGGTATTGGAAGAAGGATTCAGTGAATGCTGATGGTTTGTTTATTAGAGAAATAAAGTAGTCAGCCTTTGAGGAACAAAACCAGTGAAAGTCAGACATGAAGGAACTGGAGGAGGAGCGCCCTTTAGTCCTGGAAGAATGATGCTAACTAGTGCCAGAACAGGTTCTATGGATCTCCCAGAGGAAGAGCCCCCTGACAATTACATAAAAATGTTCAGTTTTGGTTCCATCCACTCCACCATGCAAATATTCTTCTGTATATCTTCAACCAATAGTGTCAAGGAGAGTCTACAGAGTTCTTCTTATCTGTTCAGGGGAGCGTGTGAATGTGGTTCTGAAGAAGAAGTAGTTAAAGTGACTAATGTTTCATGCAAAATGTGCATTCAAAACAATATTTTTATTTTAAAGAAATTAAAGACATGTAGTCAAGTTTTTTTATTTGATCCTTCTTTCCTCCATCCCTCTGATCAACCCATCATCAGCCTCAATAGGAAGAGAGTGAGAAAGAACAGCTGTATTCGTGTCACGTTCGTTCTGGAATTCATTTGTCGTCTTTGACTTCTTCAAATCGGTGAGTCTGGTAATATGAAATTGTAGAATGTTAATTAGAGCGTTTTTGGAATTCAGTCCCATCGCAATGGCTGCTCCTCTAGTCAGAGGCTCTCTCTCTCTCCCTCACACACACATGCACACACAGTGGCTGTTTGAGGAAGCTAATTACTATATTATATACCATATTAGCAGAGTGACATGCTTCACCCTGACCTGAGAACCGATTGAAAGGCAAGAGCAACCTTCGGTATCTCAGAGTGGTGTGTGTGTGTTGCACTGTGAGAGTGCAACACACAGGAAGGGAAAACACTTAACAGGTACACAGGCCTGAATGAATAATTCACTCTAATTAACTCAAGTGGGGAGCAAGCTTGACGGAGGAGGGGAGGAGGTGGGGAGGAGGTGGGGAGGAGGAGGGGAGGAGGTGGGAAGGAGGAGGGGAGGAGGTGGGGAGAGGGGATGGGGGCACAGGCCACTGGCTGTCCCTCTGAGGTCACACACAGCCATGCATGTTTGATGGGCTCTGTGTGGTGTGTTGCAGTCTCTGGCTATGGTGCCACTCTGTGTTTTTTTCTGGATAGAGGCTGGACACTGGAAGCCTATTTTAGGAGCACATTACGCTGTGAAATTTAGAACAAGGCTCTTAGATAGGATGGCACACTGGTGGAGGTCTGACTGGGTTGTGTTGCAAATGAATGAGTGAGTGAGTGAGTGTTCAGCTTTTGAGAGTTGAGGAAGAACAGTGCAGGTTAGCATGCTTTGATTTGTATCAATTACAATTCTTGCAATGTACAAGAACCCACCTCATTACAACCCCACCTCTCCCTTCAAGATTCCATACATCATCGGGCGGCTGTTGCCTTGACGACATCCTCAGCAGGAGAGGGGGGTTTAGGGGAAGGAACTTTGCGGTGTAAATCAGATTGAGGGATTGACATTCCTCAGACCTCCCAGATTAACAGTGAGTGGGGATGACGCAGTCAGGTGTGAAGCAGGACAGAGGTGAGCGGCTTCAGTTTCTCTCTCGTCCTTATTTACTCTCCTTTTACAACATACTGACATAATCATTCATCTCTCACTTTCTCTGTCCGTGGCATTAAACCTATTTGCTCAACATTCTGGAGTTCACGTTTATTGGTGAGAGATTGATGATGGTGACAATAATACAGAGATATGTTTGTGAGAGCAGTTATGTAAATCACGTAGTTTACATAAGAAATTACGATAGCGTTTCTAAACATAATTGTGATTACATTATTGCTATCATGATTGTCTGCATCAATGGGTTTGTCTAATACATATCTTTTAATTAATTTTTGTCAGCAAAACAAACAAATCAAACAGAGCCCTTCTGCTTCTACTCAGCCCCCAAATACATTAAACAGCTTAAAAGTCTTCAAAAATAAAATAATAATTATTGATGGAACTGGTTGTCTCATTATTAAATGTTGATATAATCAAACACTAATTAGAAATCAGTCCTGACAGGTGTGGTACCACGTATAATAGGGTGATCAGTTTTGATTGTTTTGGTCTGCTCCAAACTACGAGAGAGAAAGAGAGAGAGAGAGAGAGAGAGAGAGAGAGAGAGAGAGAGAGAGAGAGAGAGAGAGAGAGAGAGAGAGAGAGAGAGAGAGAGAGAGAGAGAGAGACACAGGGAGACAGGGAGACAGGGAGACAGGGAGACAGGGAGACAGGGAGACGGAAAGAAAGAGAGAGGGAAAGAGAAGGAGAGAGAAAGAGAGAGAAAGAGAGACTAAGAGAGAAGCAGGGATTCCTTCGGCATCCTTCTCGTCACCAGTTAACAGGAAGACACATCATTTGTCAGCTATCTGAAAAGGCCTCATCTGACTTTAAAATGTAATTTGAGAACCATTGAGTCTGGATCTTATCTCTCATTACAAACCATTTACCTAGGGTCTCAATACCACCATGTGGGTGTGTGGTTGTGCGCGCCAGCCTGCATGGGTGTGTGGTTGTTGGCATATGTGGGTGCTTTCAGTTCACCTGTGATTAATTGAATATTCAACTCAGGTTGGTACTCTAAGGATCTGTCATCAAACACACCGTTCTTTGTTTGGCTACAAGGACTCCTCATTACGCTCTACCCACCTCCTTACAGCCCAGACGCCATGAGAGGGTCTTTATAGATGGAGGAAAGAAGAAAGAGGGAGGAGAGGAGGGAGATGAGAGAAAGATGGAGAGAAACTAAGAGAAAAAAGAAGGATCCTAGAAATATATAACACCCTTCAACATTTGTTTGGAAGTTTTTTTGTTGTCTAGGTACAGCATGTGTTCCCAAATGAAAATCCTTGGTCCGCTGTGTTTTTTAAGAATGATTTTCAAGATTGGTCCTCACTGAGTGGACAGAAGGCCATTTTTGTCAGTGAAAATGGAGCTTTTTGAAATCGCATTCCAAAGTGGATGAATTTGAAAAGGCGGTTTTTGCGTTGTAGTGTGGACTTGCCATTTACAGTCATCAGACGCTGTCATGTGACCCGCTCAGTTCAAAAGAAGATGGTGGACAATGTTGTATCGCAGTTTTTTGGGCTCTCTCAAGTTTAATTGCGATACAGTAAACGCCTGACGGAAATTACGCATGTCGAAGCATCTTCAGTTTTACTCATGCGCAGTACAGAGACAAAAGCGTTTTCAGACGTTTCAGTGTGGATGAGCAACTTTTGGAAAACACTTTAAAACGTTAGTGTGAACAGAGAGCGCTTTGAAATGAAAACACAGTTTTTAAATGTATCCGGATTAATGTACACGTAGCCTTAGAAAGGCATGAGCACTATGACATGTTTCAGCTTTTTGTTCTTTTAGGATGGAAGATTTACAGGGTTTGGATTGGAGAAATTGTTTTTTTTTCAGAACCAAGCAAAATGTCTGACCTCGCAAATGGTCTATCCGCTTTCAAAAAACTTTTTTTCACAGTAATAACCAGTTCTCTTTTTCTGAGATTGTAGAGTGTACAGTGACACTCAGGGATGCACAATCACACACCCACACATTCTTTTTTCATTCGATGGCACTTAGCTGAGGCACCCTTGACACTGTTGTGGTGAGTTTGGTTGACCTTTGACCTAGTGCTGTCTGTACCTTTCAAAGGTGTTCTCAGTGCTGTTGGGAGAGTTGTGCGTTGAGATGTGGGATCAAATGAAATTGATTTATCATGACATGCTGAATCTAAAAGAAAGTACATTTCAGAATGTGTCTGAGGTTTCTTTTTATTTATAATATGATATATTGTTGTATATTTCTGCACATTTACAATCTAAAGAACAGAGTCAGAGAAATGTTTTTGAAAAAGGTTAGAGCAGAAACATTTAGACAATTGCCCAAAAATGTATCTGTGTGAGTTAGAATCCATGTTTATCTTTGAGAACCTGTATTGATTAATTCTGTATAAAATGAAAATATGTTCAACATTCTTTGCGAGCAGAAAGGGGAACCTTGCCAAGTGAACACTTAGCTTACTAAGGTTCACCGTTCTCTTCACCCCATGCCATAGACATATGACCTGTGGATGGACCAATGACTATGGAGAACTGTGTTGTTTTTAATGGTCTTGCAAGGAGACTGGTCGACAGACAACTTTGTACGGCAATCTGATTAGTCTCCTTGCTTCATAAGCGCAAGTAATAAACTTCCTTCACTTCACCGACTGTGCAATACCTGATAAAGATTAATTTCTGACAATTTCTTATTCAATTCAATATATTATTGCTGCATTATGTTATTGATTTAACCGTGCCAATTTCACAATGATGTTACTGTAAGCACATCAAACACACACTTACATACACATTCATACACACACCAAACACACACACAGACACGTCACTTACACCCGGTATTCACAATCATCAAAGATCATACAAATATGTATACACACACACATCCCAGCATGGCCTACAGTGTGATTGATGGTTTGCAGATTTACTTGGCTAAGCTTCAAATATTTATCACATACCCCAGTCCTCTCTCATCCTCCTGCCACATGTACATCGACCCCAGGCTCCCGCTGTCACTCACAAGTGTGGCTGTGGATGTGCTTGTGTGTTCAAGTTAGTGTGTGTGTCTGTGTGTGTGTGTGTGTCTGTGGTACAGTAGTCGGTGTCAGATCAGGGGTCTCGTGCTGGTTCTCACCTGTGGGTCCAACATCTGCTTTGTGGCTTCCCTCCATCCCTCCCTCTCTTTCTACCTCACTCTCTTTCTTCATCCCTCCCTCTCTTTCCCCCTCTCCTCTTTCCTCCCTCCCTCTTTCCCTCCCTTCCTCCATCTCTTTCTCCTTCAATGCCTTCCTTGCCATCACCTCCTAGCTATCTCACATTTACAAACTCTGGGGGAGGTATGATAATGCAAGTACAGCTTTCCTGTCACCCCCCCCCACACACACACACACACACACACTGCTAGCCAGCAAGTGTGGGCCCACTCCTGCTTCTCCCACCTTGCTGCGTTTCCATAGAGATTATATCACCGACAAGGTTTGTATGTGCTGATGAGGTTAAGGAACGCTTCTTAAAAGTGGACAGCCTTAGATAGTCGTGTAGAGGGTGAGTGAGTGGGTGGGTGGGTGGGTGGATAGGTGGGTGGGTGGATAGGTGGGTGGGTAGGTGTGAGTGAGTGAGTGAGTGAGTGAGTGAGTGAGTGAGTGAGTGAGTGAGTGAGTGAGTGAGTGAGTGAGTGAGTGAGTGAGTGAGTGAGTGAAAAAACGACCACACCTTACCTCATTAGAGTTTTTGTCAAGGACGAGAGCAAAGAGGAATGCATAAAGAGAGGAGGAGGAAAAAGAAAACTTCTGTTCATAAATAGAAAATGGCTGCTTAAGTATGTATATGCCTGGAGGCATTGACAATATTTGACAAAGAAACGTTTTTCTCAGATATTGTGTCATGGTGTGCCAAGTCTGTAGAGAGAAGGTATATTGTTATTCTATTATGGCTTCACTGTGGGAGGCCAAACTACACAGATGAACCCACAGCAGAGATTTATTTAAGAGTTTCATTTAAGTATTAAATCTCATTATGAAAGTTATTTTCACCTCATTGGGTTTCTGCAAGTGAATATAAACTGTCAGTTACATAAATTGAGGTGGCAATTGTGATATCAGTCTCTGACTGAAGGTGTCGTGTTTATGTTACTTGAGTCTTTCTTAGTTTTTTTTTTACCTTAACTGTCAAGACAATCAAGATCTTTATTTGCATGATTGGCTGCCTGGCAAACTTGACTAGGATTTGCATAATCCAGCGCTTGTTGTATGATTATGTGAGTGTATGCTGTGATGTTTGTGTGCGGGGTTACAATTTCTCCTGATTTTCTCTGGTTTGCTGTTATGAAAAACAAAAACAGCTTGTTTTTCCACTAAACTCAAGTTGTATTCTGGGCAGTCTTATCAGGGTTTAAATGTTTCATTGTTAAATGTCTTCCGTTTTGTTTCTTCTGGAGACACTTACATTTACGTTTAGTCATTTAGTCATTTTAGCCACTTTCTACCATAAGATGAGCAAAGAAGCAGAAACTAGAAACAAAAAAGGTGAGGCAACTTTATTTACATAATTCATACACAAAGCAGACTCAATGTGCTCCACATAAACAGTTTGTAAGGTTAAACAGGTTTCAAAACGTACACACTACAGTAAGATTGCCACGTGAGTGTGTAGGAAGTGGACCCAAGAGCAAGAGACAAAGGCAGGATAACAAGAATCATGACTTGGCTTCATTCAAAACCAGAACCCAGCAGGTATTGTCACATAGACATAGAAACAATGACCAACAAGGACCGACAAAATGAAAACACATATATATATATATATATATGGGACAGGAGAGAGAGAGAGAGAGAGAGAGAGAGAGAGAGAGAGAGAGAGAGAGAGAGAGACAACAGCAGCCAGAGAAGTGGCGACAAACATGTGGTGCCTATCAGAGAGAGAAAGAAAGACAGAGAGAAACAGAGAGAGGAGAGAGAGAGAGAGAGAGAGAGAGAGAGAGAGAGAGAGAGAGAGAGAGAGAGAGAGAGAGAGAAAGAGAGAACACTAGGGCAGGAAAAGCCCCGAACTAACAACATTTACCTCTAATGTTTTCTTCCTCCTCAGGGTTATATATTGGTACCATGCACACACACACACAAACACACACACACACACAAACACACACAGCATGACGATTGTTGACTCACTCCTCACCCGCGTACTTCTGTCCTTGATACACCTGCTCCTTAATTTGCCACCTCCCACACACAGACAGACACACACAGACACACACAGACACACACAGACAGACATAGATACACACAGACACACAGTTCATTCAAACCTTACAATTAGGGGTTGCTCTCCGCTCCTCTCCTCTTTTCTTCTCTTCTGTACTGTCCTCCTCCTCCTCTTCTCCATCTGTCGTGTTTACGTCCCAAAGGGCATGTCCTTTCTGTTCCCTCCTTCATGGTAATGTTACACACATGAACAGTACAGTCACAGCTAGATACCATCCTTTTTCAATAGGTCGTTTTGGCTGCACTACACAGTGTAGTGAAATACAATGTGTGTGTGTTCTTACTCCAGCGTATGTGCTAGTGAGGGCTGTGTGCTCCACTGGCTGCAAAAAGAGTTTAGCTTGAAGCCCCCCCCCCCTCCCCCCAAGGATCAATAGTACAAAAGCATTATTTGGCAGTCCTGAATTCGGAAAATTGGATGCAGAAAACTCAATAATTCTGAGATCTTAGTCTATACATAGCCTTATGACAAATGCCATAGGTACATTTGAAACATCTCTCATCTCCTCTCTTCCTTTTCTGTCCCCTCCTCTCCTTTCCGCTCATATTCCTATCAAGCATGTTTTCTGGTGTTTGATTGTAACCATGGCGATGAACTTCAGTGACCCCCACTGGCAGGAACTCTCACCTTAGATAATCTAGTCCAGCTGGTCAGTGGGGATAATATTGGCAAAACACAGACACACAGACACACAGACACACACACACACACACAGACACACACACACTGATAAATGAGGTCTAGTATGCAGAGTAGAGAAGGGTAGAAAAGTGCTTCAGTACGTGTGTTTATTCATTTGCATTCTGCTGTAGCGTGGAGAATTGCCCCCTTACATTTCCAGCAGCCCGACCTTCACCGTTATTAAGGACTGTTTTTTATTCTTTACACCCCGTCTTCTTTCCCACCTTTCCAAAAAAAAGCAATTCATCCATTTTTCCAATAACCCCTTCCTGAGGCAATTATATCTGTTTTGCTGCCACCTCGACTCGTCTCAATAAAGCACTCATAGCAGGGGGATTGAGAGAGCGGATGGAGAGATTCTGAGAGAGATCTCAACTGAGGAAATGAGCCCCCACACACAGAGAGTGGGATGGGGCGAGGAGGGGAGGGAGATATTTAGAGATTTAGAGATGGAGAGAGACAGAGAGAGAGATGAAACAGACAAATACAGATCATGTGTATGACTAGCCCACTGACAATTACTCTCAATTTAAACAGCTACAGAGCCTTCTATTCCACACTTTGTTCGACAGATTGGTGGTGTGGTTATATTGCTGAGCCTGCTACTACCCATCATAAAGAAAACTAGTCACTCAGCACATACTAAGGTTAATAGAAACTGTGGAGTCACAGACACACAGACACACAGACACACAGACACACAGAGACACGCACAAATACACACACACACACACACACTTCAATACACTTGCTGTACACACATACATACAGACTCACATATCAAAGTTGAACACACATACAGACACACGTACTATGTACACGCACAGATATGGGTTTCATGTGAGCAATCAATGTTATTTAATTCATTCATAAGTGACACTTAAGTGCCCAGTGAGCACTGGGGCAAGGCTGGGTGATATTTCAGACTTCCGTGAGTGTGAGTGTGCACGTGTGTCTGTGTGTCTTAGGGTGTGTGTGCATCTGTGTGTGGGATGGGGTGGGAATATGGGGGTTGTGGATAGTGTATTGTCATGGATTTTATTTCATAGGTCTGTGTGTGTGTGTCTGTGCTTGCAGGGTGACTGGTTTATTGCTCTGCGTTATGAAAAACCTGGCCCAGCACCATCAAAGTGAAGGTATCCCAACAAGGTCTAATAAAGAGAATTGGATGGAGCTGGAGGGATGGATAGAGAGACAGAGACAGAGCGAGAAAGAGCGAGAAAGAAAGAGAAAGAGAGAGAAAGAGAGAGAGGGCGGGAGAGATTACGTCTACATTCCTTAGTTAAGACCAGAAGAGCTTCATGGTACTGATAGAACTAGAAATATACTTTATTCCTTATATTCTACACATTTGAGATTCCTTCCTGAGACCTAGAGTATGTTTCTTAAATAGTTTTTCACCCAGATATTTGACAGTTGGTCTCGGGGAATCACATCACCTCTAACTGTTCTGGGAGGCTGAGAAAAATGTGTATGCCCGTTCATATCAGGGGAATTCCTGAGGGAAGCAACCACACACACACACACACCAAACACACACTCATGCACAAATACACACGCAAGCCCACACCCTCACACACACACACACACACACACACACAAACATCTGTCTGAGAAGAAGTCCGATCCTCCATGGTTCCCACGACATCTGTTGCCAAATAGAATCCTATTCGTCAGACGTGGAAGCCACAATGCCCCTTTCCACAATCTACCCAGAATAGAACAACAACGCTAAACAATGCCGTGATGGAACAACTATGAGGTTGGGTTTTGTCTATTTAGTTTCACTGTCTGAGGTGCAGACCAGTGTTCCTTTGTTTAATGCATTCCCTTAGCTCACTTACTTGTACGCTCACTTGAACACTCACTGTCTCCCTCTCATCCTCTAACTCACTCTTTATACTCTTTCTCCCCTTTTCACTTTTTACGCCATCTATCCTGGAAGACTTTCCCATCACTCTCTTTCTCCCCTCCAGCGTGTTGGGGAGCTCTGACGTCATCGCCTCCACTCCGGTTTCATCTAATTCTAGACTCTCTGGTGTGCACCGCCAACATCTTCTACCCACAATGCAGTTCTCCTCTTGAAACATCGTCAGAACTGCGCCAGGAGAATTAGGCTACTTTTGACTGTAAAAAGTAGTCTGTTCCCTTTTTTTCCCCATTTTTATTCACGCCTCATACTTCCCATTCCCTTGCCAGGGTCTTAATCTATGCCTTTGATATTATAATAATGTAGCTCCCAGAAAAATCTTACATTCTAGACCCCAGTAAAAGTCACTTTAAAGAAAGTATTAGTTTCAGTTAAGGCTTATTATAAATGTGTGCTTGGTGGGAATCAGGTGAATTGTTTAACGGTGGTGAGTTGAGTGTGAGGATGTAGGTTGTTTTTCTAGGGACTTATCATAGCAAGTGGTGGCCGTCGCTGGACAGGACTGGTTTCCTGTTGACGCAACATGTCGAGGGGTATGGGGGGGGGGACAGCTCTGGGAGCACTGGTCTCTGTCACTAAATAGGTTGTTAAGGATCAGTGGAGAGATTGAGAGTAGGATATCAAGGAGAGAACACTCCGAACAATGAGCACATATACACACATACACACACACACACACACACATACATCCACACAGTGTGCCCACTCATCAGGAGTTGTCCCATCTGTGACATTTTGAAAGGGCAAGGGGGAACTAGACACACAACAAACAACTTGCACGCACACCATAATCATAACACGCACACACACTTTGACCTCCACACCACCAGGTGTCAGCACGACCCCCCATAAAGCAGCTCAATACCCAGATTAGCATGAGAAACCAGGATTAGTGCCCCCCTGCAGAGTTTGGACACCACACACACGCTTCACCTGGCTGTCCCAAGCAGCCCACACACTCACACAAACACACACACAGTTTCTCAAACTTTCCCACACACACACACTCAAAAATGCCAGTGTCCCAAATGTACACACACACACTCACACACACTCCTGCTGCCTTCTTCTCTTTGAGGATCTTACATAAAAGCAAAGTAAGGGGAAACACCCAGCGTGCCACTCTAAACGAACAGCCAATCAACAGAGAGGGAAAGGTTGCCATTATTAGTTCAGAGTGGTACAAGCCAGAATCAATTTCAGGAAACTGCATGATTGTGTGTGTGTTTTGTGTTTCCATCTGTGCGTGTGTGTGTGTGTGTGTGTGTGTGTATTTTAAGGTACCAGACTGAATACAAACAACTGTGTGAGAAAAGCTATTATGAAGCAGTCAATTAATTAAAGTTAGGCTTGTCTCAACATGTTTACATACCCTGTCAAGTACAGAAAAGTTACCTAGAATTACACACATTAAACATCACACACTGTCAGTCTACTAACCTGAATTAGACAGACAGAGCAGAATAAACCGTCTTTTAATTATTTTGTTACCATGCATTCTCCATAAGCCTGTTCAGGGAAGACATTTAGATTCTTACCAGTTAAAGGTCATATAGTCCTCATGTACCTTTCATACTGTAATGGTGGCCCTCGCCTAGTCTTTAAGATTAGAGTCATTACTAGAAAATTGGCTCTTTTTAAAGGCCATCCAAACCTCTTATTGTGGATTGACTTGCTACAGTTCAGTGGCATTTACATTGAACTACTGCCCCCAAGTGGATATACTAAACTAGTCAGGTATTGGGTATTTTAGCAAAAATTGAAATGTAAAACTCTCCTCGGTATCACAAAACAAACAAACAAAAAAAGTGAAACAAATGACTTCATGTTGATATAACCTACACGCTGAGAACGATTATGTCCAGTATTGTCTAAATATTTCCTGAATGGCATAGAGGTAGTTCTCATTGACCAACTGTTGTTTAGGGATCTCCATTGTTTGCACACTCAATACAGAATTTAACAATGACAAATGGCCTATTCATACCCATACACAGATAGAAACACATACACACATTTACACACACAAACACACACACACACACACACACACATGATCTGTTCCCAGAGCAGCAGGTGTATCCTTGGTTCTTCATGAACGGTGAGAGCTGCAGCAATATAAAGACAGGAAGCCCACCATGTTGGGAAAACTACTTCCTACCTTCACATCCTGTTTAGAAGTGTGTAAGTAGAGTTAATATTCTCAGTTAGAATGATGATGTGGTGTGTATATTTGTGTGTGTGTGTGCGTGTGTACGAATGTGTGTGATTGTGTTCCTTCGGTTTATTTCAAACACAAAGTCACTCAGCTGTCAGTGATGCCTGTCAGCAATGACAAACAGCCACATCTTCCCCTCAGGCTTTCGCACACACACACACACACACACACACACACACACACACACACACACACACACACACACACACACACACACACACACACACTGCAATTGAAAGCATATACAGTACATCACCAGGGAGCTGCACATCCTGTCTATAACCTCAAGACTTCAATAAGCTTCTCCTCTTTGATACGACCCCACTCCCTTTGTCTTTCTCTCTCTCCCCCGCACACACACACACACACACACCAGCACTCACATTCAAAAACCTCCAAACAGCCTTTGAGTACAAACTGAGACAAACTCTACATCTACAATTTTTTTTTGGATCACAAGAGACCAATATTTGTCCGCAATGTTTTTTTTTCAACACAGATTTTTCAACAGGCGGAATATTTCACTCGATCTGAGCACGAGGTTGATGGTGTAAATCTGCTGATTGGAAAGGGGCTTTTTAAAGTCATTTCTTCTGTAAACTGTCTTGTTTGGCAGAAGTTAAAAGTGGCTGTTTTAACTAATGGTTCTACTGAGCCGAGGGCCATCTGAAACGGAATAATTTATGCCTTCCGCTTCATACCTCATCAGAACGTCTGATGTCAAAAAACTTGGGGTCTGCAGCAACTTTGCGTAATTCATCCATAATGTATTTCTCCCAAATTAGGCTCGCACGTGTTCAATCATTTATAAACTCTCGTTTTCTACTGGCCTGCTGAATTTTTAATTTGGGGATTTGAAAATGCTAATTTGTTCTCTGATCTATGAGGACGTGTAAAAACAAGAACGTTGATTGAATACATACTGTGTATTCGATGTTATGGAAAGTAGACCTAGCCCTACCTGTAAATGGCACTCCCCCCACCCACACACACTGCAAAGAAGTATGATTAGCCCCTTCAAAGCCAGTCTCTTACAGTTGTTATGCCGCTGACGTTACCTTGGTGATTAAGCCTACTGGCCAAAATCCTCTGGCCCAAACATGTTTAATTGGCTAACCTTTTTACCGTGCCTACTATGGAGCTGTCCCTCATTGTCACTACATAACTGGAGGGTCTAATCCTATGTGACACACATCCTATGTGTTGTTTATGTTTATTTGTGTGTTTGTGTGTATGTAGGCCTATCTGAACTTTCTCTCACGCACACACTCATATGCATGCACGCACACACACGCATACACACGTACACGAAGACCTTCCAGTTCAGGGACGAAGGAAGATAAAGTTGATAATCACCTTCCAATTAATTCCTGTTCAGACACCAAGATGCTTGACAGATGAGAGCTCCTGTTACACGTGCACACACAAACACGTGGTGGTCATTATTCAACACATTTTATACTTAACATTGTTAATGAAAGTCCTTAAATCTCCACACACATTGTCAAAACCTAAACTGGGAAAAATATGTAACAAATGTGACACCTGTATTTCCAACGCAAATTATGCTGCTTTCTGAATCACCGCTAGGTGGCAGCCAGTTCTTCTTTGGCAGATGTGACTCCGGTTTGTGATTTGCATTCAGGAGGCAGCGAGAATTCCGAAAAATCGAACAAGTAACGGAAGTCAGAGAAAGCTGTACGGTGAGCTAGCTAGATGTACACTAGATCTAGCTAAAGAGCAACCAATGAAAGGAAGAGAAAGGCACTGTGTCGCTAGCAGATTCTATTTGGATGTGGCCTTTTGTGCCTTTTGTATTGTGAACGTGTCTTTATACTAAATACCGCATAACAGTTTGGGTGAAAGGACACACGACCAGAGAAGGTAGGTTACAGTATGTAGCTTTGTTAAGTTTAAGTTGCCTCCAATTATGCTTTCTACTGTGCCAAACGACGTCGTCGTTACCTATCTTTTGTCGAATTTCGTGGCTACGTGCAAACAAATTAACGGCAATCTAATCCTGTCTATAACTTGTAACTAGTTTGCTCATAACAAAGTTAAGATGTAGACGTTTAGGAAATTGCAACCTGTCAAATAACCAGCTGTGATTTGAAGTCCGGTTTGGATAGTGTGCTCTTCCTTTCTTGGCAAACAATGTAGCTACCAGTAGTTCATCCAGATATTGTGTTATGTCTGTGTGTGTCGACATAATCCCCTGCTAACCAGATCATCACCACTGTATTGGTCATGTTAATACATTCAACTGCATTCAGATGACCGTAACACACATTTAGGGCTGGCCGGTGCTCAGTGGTTTGGCATTTGACTGCATGTCAAGGTTCAAATCCCCCTGTATATCGTTTAAGAAAAGTGTCTGCTAAAATGGATATACTATGTGTCTTGGTCAGGATGGACCCAGCGTTGCTGAGGGAGAGGGAGCTCTTTAAGAAGAGGGCTCTGTCCACTCCTGCTGTTGAGAAGAGGCCAACGGCCTCTGACTCTGGCTCCTCCAAGAAGAAGAAAGCCAAAGTCGACAAGGAGGGCTCCTCAGGGTCCAAACACAGCGCTGGTAAACACTCCTCTTTTCTACCTACCTCAACCCTGTTGACCTTGGCTGGCATACTAGCCTTCTTACAGCCTAGTTACAGCTTTTGGCTCCTGCTGTGAACACACTGTCAGTTATCTTGGTAGGGTAGGGCTACTAAGGTCTAGGTTGTGGTTTCTTGGACGTTCAACCTGATGCAGGACTCTGAAGCTGTATTGTCCGAGGCTGACATGAGCCTGAAACTGTAAAAGTGATATTCACAGACTATATGGTGACTAAATGAGTGCCAAGAGAGCCGTCCTGGTGACACCAGCATCCTTTGGACCTGGCAGATAAACTGATATTGAACACAAACACAGTGTTGTTCTCATGGGTCTTTATTTTGAATGGACCATGTTTTAGGCATGTTTTTTTTAAACATAATTTTAAGGCAAGGAAAATAATACAGTGCACATAGTTCAATGACAAACATAGCGTATTTACATCAGTGTGTTCCCCTGTCCCATTGTCTCCCCCCCCCCCCCCCCTCCCTCAGTTAAGACACGGCAGATTGAGTTGTTGGTGTCACAAGGAGATGTCATCAGTTTGTGTTGGGCCTTGGCCTGAGACCCTGTACAACAGTTAGGACACACTTTCCTCTCTGACTATATGAACTCCCTTTATTCTGATGATAGGCAAACTTGGGCTACTTCCACTGCCTTTTGCTCAGAGACCTTAGTCCTCTGTGACAGACTCCATCTTTGCTGCTGGCTTCTCTCGCATTGTGGGGGTGTTCAGTTGCTGTGGCGACGGATGGAGTGATGTGATTGGCGGCATCGTACGGACAAACAGTATTTCGATGAGATGAGAAATCTACTCTCTCCGTCTCTGTTCCTCTCCCTCTTTCTCTTTGTACAACTCCTCCTCGTTCGCTCTCTGCGCTTTCAACACGCCGCCCTAAGTCAACCATGTACTGTACAACACAGCTTGCGTTCAGGCACATGCCAGTGCTGTCAGTCTTTGTCAGTCATCGATAAGTCTTATTTAAAAGGAAGGGCAGGGGGTAATGAGACAGACCCCCCCCCCCCTCACACCACCTCAGTCTGCGACACCCCCCCACCGCTCAGACTGCCCACCATCCTGCGAAAGGTGCCGGGCTCGGCGGCGGCGGCCTCCCTCTCCTCCAGCAGCTGGCGGTGGGTCTTGCCCTTGGAGCAGCAGCCACAGTCCAGCACCTCGTAGAGCAGGGCCAGGGCGGCCAGTGACAGCACGGCCAGGACGAAGAGCAGCAGGATGACGAAGCAGGCAACGTTCCAGCCGTCGTGGAAGGGGTAGACCTCCTGCACCTGCAGGGAGACGCGGGACAGCGGGGCGGCGGGGTGAACCGGGCCGGCAGCGGCGGTGGTGTTCATGGTCTGGGGGGGGGGGGGGGGGGGGGGGGGGGGTTAGAGAGGGAGGGGGAAAGGACTTAGTCATGCTGACTGTGGGGGACTTCTGGAACACAGTGTGGAGGACTAGCTCAGATGGGGATCTCTACCTCTTCAGATACACAGTCGATGAAAACGGCCCCCCTGCGCGCCCATCTCTCTCCTCTCCCCTGATCGCCCATCTCTCTCCTCTCCCCTGATCGCCCATCTCTCTCCTCTCCCCTGCGCGCCCATCTCTCTCCTCTCCCCTGATCGCCCATCTCTCTCCCCTGCGCGCCCATCTCTCTCCTCTCCCCTGATCGCCCATCTCTCTCCTCTCCCCTGATCGCCCATCTCTCTCCTCTCCCCTGATCGCCCATCTCTCTCCTCTCCCCTGTGCGCCCATCTCTCTCCTCTCCCCTGATCGCCCATCTCTCTCCTCTCCCCTGATCGCCATCTCTCTCCTCTCCCCTGTGCGCCCTGTGAAGTGTGCAGCATGGCCACTGCCCACCCACACACATGCCCTCACATGCTTCACATGCTACGCACACATGAATTGGCATGCACACACATTCTAGACGGGCGCTCACTTAAGACGTGTGTACATTCTCTTACATGTGTGCACACTCTCTCTCTCTCTCTCTCTCTCTCTCTCGCAGACCCCCAGAGAGAAAGAGTCTGCTGACCCAGTTTGGTTGAGTGCATAAGCGAGGTAGAGGGGCAAGAGAGGGAGAGGGAGAGATGGGGAAATGTGTATGTGTGCGTGTGTGCGCGTGCACGTGCGTATGTGTGTGCATGCGCAATTGTGTCTGTGCACAAGTAAGTGCATCAAAAGCCTTGTGGAAGAGGTTCTTTAGGATATCAGTTAGCAGGTCAGCTGTGTGTGTGTGCGCACGCGCACGTGTCTGTCACTTTATATAGTAATACGATATCGGAGTGAAATCCTGCTCTAGTGTAGCCTACCGTCTCGATGACATTTCAATGAAAACCAGATTAGAAGCAGGTTACATAGCCCTTATCATAGGGGATCTCAGTTGAAATAGTTTTTAGTCTAGAACTTGTAGACTGATGTCTTGATCGTCAGCCCTAAAACAGCACTACATTAAGTCATTTTTTTCAGGGCTGTAGGTCATAGTCAGCTGATACGTAAAGCAGATTATAAAACACAACCTGAAAGAAAACAATAGACTGCAGAGGTAGATCAGACTCCTCCAGTCACCCTGTAAATGCACTGCTGATAATTTGGTTATGGGAGCAAAGTGCCATTTCCTGCATATGTGTGTGTGTGTGTGTGTGTGTGTGTGTGACAGGGAGAGAGAGGAAAAGAGAGATTGCACAGATGGGTGTTCCCCTGATGTAATTTCACCTGGAGACCTGATCTCATCCAGCCCATCCAGAGACAGACGGCCCTAGTATTCACCTCCTCCATGGCATGTTGCAGGGCCCACTGACTGCACACATAGGCGTCTCCCGCTGTGCCTGTCTGCCTGTCTGTCTGCCTGACTGCTCTCAACCATCTTCTAGCGATTTCTCTGGAGAGCTGCGAGCTGTGCTAGCGAGTTGGCATCGACACACGCACCCTCTCTCACTCACATACAAACACACACACAGAAATATGCCCAGTCATATAGTCTTTGCTGTCGTTGTTGCTTCACCACATCCATTCTCTCTACTTCTTCTCTCCTCCTATTGGGTTTATCTCTGGCTTACTTACCGTACAGTTGACTGCTATGTGACTGTCATAGTGATGAGCAATTTAATCTGAATACTGTGTGGGCTAAGCTGATGTCTTGAATTTATCCTAGTATGCTGTTTCCTTCCCATCTCTCCTCGTCTGAATGGAACGTGGAGGGACTGTTCTCTTGAAAGATTAGCCACAGAGTCATGGACAGCATGCATGCAAATGGAATATGTCCCACCATGAGGGGAAGGGGCGGGGGATGGGTGGTGGGTGGCAGGGGGTTGAAGGATTGTTCCCTTTCTCATTTAAAGCAAACACGCACCGTGCAAGTCAAACATGCACACTCACCTGGCTGTTTTAGTGGCTCCTGAGAGGATGCTTTGGCAAAGGGAAAAAAATAATTCCTCCTCCTCGTGCTCTCTCTTGCTTTCTCTGTTTTTCTTCAGTTCTCTCTCCTATATTATTTTGGTTATAATCTAAAGCTCCTCCCCTGTCCCCTCTTCTTCTCTAGCCTCTCTTCCTTATTCGTACCTCTCTATCTCTATCTCTCTTTCTCTCTCACTCTCCATCCCCCCTCCCTGTTACCACTCCTTGCAGTTCAGGCCGGCCCAACCCCATGAGACTGTGCTGCTCAATCATTGGCCACACTCCCACTGTACCCTGTTTCTATTCGCTGGCCGCCCAGACAGCAACAACAGCTCCCGCCCACGTGATGAATCATTCATGAGTCAGGCCCGCGGGCATCTTGATTGGCTGGAGCAGAGCCCAGGCTTGAGGCTACAGCATTAGGCAGAGATGCAGGCAGCATCTTGACACTGACAGAAACCAGGCCCTCCCCATAAAACACAATATTTTCATAGACCTAATATATCATATAACCTATGGGATTTATATAATGACATCTCTTGAAGTATACTTTATTTATTTTATTTTTTTCCCCTTCCCAAGTCATCTAGACTTCCTGTCTGTGTTGAACTGGCCTTGGAAAGCCCCATTGTTACCCGGCTGTCATCTCTGACCCCTTATGCGTGTTTGTTTTGTCTCCCAGGTATAAACCTCGAGGACTGCTCCGAATGATTCCGCTATGCTTGTTGAGACAAATTGAGGCCCTCCCATGTGTTTGTGTGAATAGCATGTAACCCATACAATACCATCACCTCCTCTCCTCTCTCTCTTCAGATTCCAGCAATGGCAACTTTAACCTAAAGGCTCTTACTGGTAGCTCTGGCTACAAGTTTGGCTGTCTGGCCAAGATCGTCAATTATATGAAGGTGAGAGGACTGTAGGCTAATACTGCCATCCTTCTAGATCACCCAAACAGTTCTACAAGAAACTCTGAGCTTTGCTGTGATTGTGTAAATGTCCCCCCTCCTGTCTTCAGAAAGTAAACATCTTGTAAACAAGAAAAGAAAACAACACAGTCTGCATACCGATGACAGATTAGCTGCGATGGTACACCAACGTTGTGACTCATTGCTGGCTGCATAACGGCAGCCATATTGACATGTTCAGTAGAAAGTGTGAATTTCAGCTTTCCTTTTTTTTCTCACTGTTTTTCTGAGCAGATCTTTTGAGTGTGAATTGATATCAACAATATTATGTCACTGTGCGTTGAGGTTACAGGGAGTTGTGGATTTGATTCTACTGTCCAGTTACTTTGATGTAATTGCTTTGTGTGTGTGTGTGTGTGTGTGTGTGTGTGGGGTTTCCCTCCCAGACGAGACACCAGCGAGGGGATACACACCACCTGACCCTAGAGGAGATCCTGGATGAGACCAAACTGCTGGACATTGGCTTGAAGCAGAAACAGTGGCTGATGACTGAGGTGTGTTTCATGTGCGTGTGTGTTTCTAAAGTCGGTTCCTGCACAATACTGTACCCGCCTACACTAGGAAATCACTGCAAAGAACATTGAGTTTAGCCCTTCTCCCTCCCTTTGTCTCCCCCCAGGCCCTGGCTAACAATGCTAAGATCGAGGTCCGGGATGGGAAGTATGCCTTCAAGCCCAAGTACCACCTGAAGGATAAGAAGGCTTTGCTGAGGCTGCTGGACAAACACGACCAGCTGGGCCTGGGGGGCGTGCTGCTGGACGATGTGGAGGAGGGCCTGCCCAACTCCGCCAAGGCCATCAAGGTCAGACACACACACACACACACACACACACACAGATGGGCCCTGCCCGGACTTATTGACATGTACAATAACGTACAGGTGTGTGTGTGTGTGTGTGTGTGTGTGTGTGTGTGTGTGTGTGTGTGTGTTTGCGTGTGCGTGCGTGACATACAGACGCTCTCTTTTTTTCCTCACATGCATTTAGGTTGACTACACTACTTAAGGGTCACTGCATTTCTTCAATAGATCATTTCATAATGATAACAACAGCTTAAGTGTCTGAAATGACTTTTTTTTTCTCTCTCGCTCTCTCTTGGTCTCTCTCAGGCTTTGGGAGATCAGATCATCTTCGTGACCCGGCCTGACAAGAAAAAGATCCTATTTTACAACGATAAACACTGTCAGTTTGACGTAGATGAAGGTGAGTGAGTCCACTGTGCATCACTGGCAGGGTGTGAAGCCACAGCTTTGTGGTTACCCGCATCATTGAGGCTATACTTCCTGTCCCTCCTTCTCCCCTGTTCAATCCCAGAATTCCAGAAGCTTTGGCGCAGTATTCCGGTGGATTCCATGGACGAGGAAAAGATTGAGGACTATCTGAAGAGACAGGGCATCTCTTCAATGCAGGAAACAGGACCAAAGAAAGTGGTAAATGTCTCTCTCTCTCTGGAGAACATTAAAAAGTTCCAAATGAATAACTATTCAATGCAAACATTCCATGCACAAAATAACATTGTTTGTGATTGGTTGCCCGGTTTTCTTCAGCTACCAATTCAGAAGAGAAAGAAGCCAGGCGGACAGAAGAAGAGACGCTTCAAAACTCACAATGACCATCTGGCCGGCGTGCTGGAGGACTACTCCGAGGGGGTGCCGGCCAAGAAGTGACCTCACTTTCTCTCTCCGCGTCATATTTCCTGTTGCTGGGCTTAGAAAATGGGGAGAGCTGAAAGTTGAAGTCCATTTATTGTGGCCAGGAGTTTGACTGTGCCCCTTGTCACCAAACGACTGATGCATATTCAGTCCGCCTGTTAGTGGGAGATCAAGGAAAGGAGCTACAGGCATGTTAACTCTGTATTGTATTAAGATGCGGCTCGAATGATGTCCAAAACAACCCGCTGACTGTAAAATGGGGCCATCTGTGCTTCCTTATGCTATGACATTGAGTTCTCAAGAACATCCAAACACAAAATTGACACAATTTATTTTTGCTGTGGCTTACATACCACAAATATTGTCTGCTATGGAAAAGAGGGTGTGTGTTTGTGGGTGGCAGCATTTACATTTTAATTTGTTTGAAGTCATTACTAATTTGTAGTAGTGCCTGTACTGAGTTAGTTTACATTTCTTGCTCAGTTTTTACAGTGACTCATACAGTGAGTCATATATTACATATAGATATTGTGCTAATGAGGCTGAATATGGTCACCTCAAGCGTATGCTCACGTTTTCCAACATGGCGTCAAGGACAAGGTAGTTTAATGTTGCTTTAATACAACCCCCGTTTCTGAAATTTAGTGAGGCTGGCCATTTAATGTAATTAAATGGGGATTCTGGGCTTGATTGGTGAAGTCTGACATGTTAGCACTGGGCTGGAGCAGAAGTTACTCCGCAGTCATCCAGGTTCAGAGCTACTGCTACATACTGTCCGTTTTATAGAGCTCTGATTGATGTATGGCGATGTGCATACATTTGCATATAAATAAATACAGTAAAAATGCACAAAATGTACAGCGCTGAAGCCATTTTTATTGCACCTATCTATTACTGTACAGTAATTATTATACATAATTCCATCCAAGTGAATATCTATAGCCAACTGCACCACCAACTTTTTTTTCTTCGATCATCTTTTATTACAAGTGTATAAAAACACATTGAATGTGTAATTTGGACAGACATACGGTATAAATATCGTCTACAGAAGTAAGCACTGTAGAAAGTAGAAACATGTATACATTTTAAGAAGTGAAGTTAAGATTGGAGATTTTGTTTCAGTCATAGTTTGGGTGGAAGGTCAGTTTTTCACTGGTGTGGGAGCCATTTTGACTGTTTTCTTGAGGTGGTGATAGTTGGGCAGGATCTTCATCAGAAAGTCCAGCTGAAGAGTCTGGGGCTGGAGAAAACAAACACATGCGACTCAGCGGAAACCAACTGTAATAGTTGACTGTGTTTATTTATAAGTGGATCTTGGAGATTGACCGTGCTTGTGTGTTGTATACCTGGGGCCTCTCAGTCTGAACCCGTCTCATGCATCCTGAGCCATAGATTACAGTGTTCTCAGGTATGACCTCACAGGTGTTTACAGGGCAGAAGGCGCCAATAATACAGCCGCTGGTCAGGATCACATTTCTGCCCACCTCCGCTGTGTGACAAGGTGGATAAGGTTAGCCGCCAGACAAACTTCCCAGCCCTTGGCTCTCTCAATAAGTGTGAATGAGTCCTCACCTTTAGATTCTATTACATTGTTATCTCCAATCTTCAAGGCTTGAGATGCTGAGTTGGCAGTTAAAAAATACAGTATCATATTAATAATTGGAAACGGTATGAAATAGTGGTACAGTTTAATCTTGAAGGATACTGCATCCAACTTCAAACACGTTGTTGATGCCAATGGTCATAGTTTTCGGTTCCACTCCCTCTGTGTCCGGAGTGATGTTTTCTGGGTAACTATAGAAGAAGACATTTGCTTAGTAAACTGGGAAATGAAGACGAGATGTGGAGGTTGAGTGAGCAATTGCATTAAAATAGATACGTTTATACGTCAGTTGTGGAGCATTAGTAGTAGTACATTCACCTGTTAATTATAACGGCTTGCTCCTCTATCAGATTGCCCTCTCCAATGATGATGGGTCCTGCCTCGGCGATGATGCGAGCTTTCGGGTGAACCACAGTCCTGGGGCCTGACAGGATGCATGTGCTCAGTTGATAAGATACTGGCTAAAATAAGATACATTGCTAACCACAGTACAACTTTAATGAAATGAGCATATGAATGACATTGCCCGAATACTGAAATGTTCAAATGTATTGTCTTTATTGAAAAAATATAGGCTACCTATGATTCCAAGTTAAACCCAATGGTTTTTAGTTAGCTTGATTCACAATGTCTTACCAATAGTAACATCTCCTTTTATTTCACTTTCAACGCATACCACCGCTCCAGCAGCTATTTTCACACTGTAAAACAGAAACGTTTTTTTTTTTTTTTAAGGTATGGCTACATAGCTAGCCTAACGAGCTAGCCTAGCCTACTTTGCCGACCTAATGAGTGCTGATGCTTACTGTAGTGGCAAGCAAAGTAACTAATAGTACTAGCCTCTGAAAATTGACTTCGTACAAACTTATTGCACACTATTTTGTCAGGATTTAAGACAAATGTTAATCAAGTGAAATCTCATATACTTAAATTACCTTTTCTGGGCATTTGGTTTATCAGCCATGATGAATATCGACTGTTTACATCTCGACAATCGATTTAGATTCTTAGCTAGTCTTGTGCGACGCATGCGTCAGTTAGATTTACATGTTCTGCTCACACAGTCTATGGTTCAGCCACCAGTAGGCGATAAAGTATTGCATTTCGTCTGCTGGAGTTCGAGTACACTGTCTCTGCTAACTGTTCAGCAGGAGTGGGTTTTAATTGTTTTATGGCCTGTAAAGTTAATGTTGGTGCGATGTTTATTTTTTTTGTTTTGTTTTTACAAATATTGATATATAATTGACATATTGAACGTAGGCAACAGTAAGGAGAAGTGTTATGGAACAATTTTTGTTGACACTCAGTATATTTTCATAATCACGTCAGGTGATTTATAAATAGTTTTTGCAATGGTCACACACCAGTTCGATGGAGAAATGGGGTGTAATCACAACAATTTCTAAATTCCCCTTTAGTAATGTTGGCCATTAGCCCATGGTGATAAGTTTCCGTTACCCGTTATTTTGACAAAATACATGTAGAAGACTATTCTTCAATCCCAAGCAAGTTCTTCATATAGAATGGCCAAACATGTTGGCCTTATAAACTGTCCAACTTCAGCCGTTCTGCAAAATTATTTAAATTGTTATATCCGAGCTGATCAAATTGTCCTTGCTTCATTTTCAGTGCTTTCAATTATTTTTATGCTAATATGTGGACCCATATGTTAGAGTATAACTCTCAGAATTATGTTGACATAATTATGTTGTGTAGACGACAGTTAGATTATTGAATAGTTGTTCAAATATATTTTCTGTTTGTACTCCCAGTAGGTAGCAGACAGCATTGCAGTCCCTTTCTTGATGACGTGAAACACAAGAGCAGAGAATTGCTTCCGGTGTCGGAAAGCTAGCTACCAACAGTAACTACGTTTAGAGCAGCTGAATACTTTTAATGAATCTTTTGCGTAGTTTTTAGGTTTATGTTGCTATTGTGACTTTCAATATGTCTAAAAGACACCGTTTAGACTTGGGAGACGACTACTCCACTAAAAAGAGATCTGATGGGTAAGTTTTCCGTTGCTTTTCATCATACCGGCGGAACGGGCTAGCACCAGCACAGCAGCACCAGCAAGTGAGCGACCGAACAAAGCTAGCTAGCAAGCAAACATTACGCGAGTCGTAGATTGCTAGCTCTAGATATTATCTGGAAACGCTGCTGACATGGTTGTGTGTTTCTACCGTGTGGCAAATCTACAGTGATACCAAATAATATTATTGTTAAGTAAAACGGTAGCTAGTAGTACATTTCACCAATAAACCCCTAGCGTTGTTTTCCAATGACCAGTTAGCTTGCTAACTTCGTATATGCTAGCTATTGCCCGCGCAGTCGGCTTTCTTGCACGTGTGTTGTACTACTCCGCGGCCTAGCTTGAACCGCTAGCTAACTAGCACGGGTTGAAAATGTATGCCATCAGCGTAGCAATAGAACAACCATAAACATTTGATTTGTGCTAGCTTGGTAGACATTTCTAGTGAATTGCTAAAGGACAGTTTAGGCCCAATTTGTCAACGGTAGCAATTTGTCAACGGTAGCTAACGTAAAACTATTTTAAATTGCTTAGCCACATAACAGGGTCCCAGTGAATACAATGCATCAAGTAACAATGACAAACGTATTCAATGTAACATTTAACAACCAAACCAGATAGTCCCATACACAAATCCAACTAATAATGAAACGACACTCGTTCGTATATTTTATTTTATTAATTAATTATTATTTTTTTTATGATGTTGAGGATGCTGTTCTATGAAGCTTCCTGTGGCTGTTGCTTAAGTTCACATGAAACTGCATCATATGCTGTCAAATCAAGAAGTCCTGCACACCAGTTCCTTCTTGCACAGTCATTTTTTACGTAAAATGTCTTGATGATGAAGTTTAATACAGTAAAATATGTGCGGGTCTATTCCTTGTATTAGTGCAAATGCTAAAACCTGGCTTTTTCCTTCTTTACAGAAAAGACCGGGATCGAGACAGAGATCGTGACGATCGTTCCAAAGACCGAGACAGAGATCGCGACAGGGACCGGGACAGGGACCGAGACCGAGACCGCGATAGAGACCAAAAGCCACCAGGAGTGGCCCCTATCATGGCTGGGGGTGGGATGCCCCAAGTCAAGCAGATGGTCATGAACCAGCAGATCAACCCCTTCACCAACCTCCCACACACACCGCGCTACTACGAGATCCTGAAAAAGAGGCTGCAGCTGCCCGTTTGGGAGTACAAGGAACGCTTTAACGAGATCATCACACGCCATCAAAGCTTCGTGCTCGTGGGAGAAACCGGCTCTGGAAAGACCACCCAGGTATGGTTCCGTATTCCTCTTAAGATGATGCAGCAAATTAGTTTGCTTTCACACTCGATAACAATAACCAAAATATGTTAATTGCATAAATTAAATAACAGTGGTGGAGGAGTTACTCATCCCAGAATGTACTGCAAAAAATATATATTTACCTCTTCTTCAATATATTTAAGTACTTGGGAAATGGTATCAAGATGTCATCAGTGCATCAGTCCCTTAAAGCTGGCCCACACCTCACCAGTCCTGCATATAACCCCTTCTCCAGATCCCCCAGTGGTGCGTAGACCTGGTGAAGGGAATACCGGGGCCAAAGAGGGCAGTGGCCTGCACCCAGCCCAGGAGAGTGGCAGCTATGAGTGTGGCCCAGAGAGTGGCAGACGAGATGGATATAATGCTAGGACAGGAAGTGGGCTACTCCATTCGATTCGAAGACTGCAGCTCCGCAAAAACGATACTGAAGTAAGTTCCATATTTCAAACGGAAATGGGATCGATTATCTCAAGGTCCAAACAGAATCTGTAACGCTCAATTTCAATAATCTTTTTGATGTGTATACTTTGTTAAAAGATTACAATATACCAAATGAAGTTCCTCTCTACTGGTTCTTGTAACTTATGTGACTGTCCCCACTCCAGGTATATGACAGATGGTATGTTGCTGCGCGAGGCCATGAACGACCCTCTGCTGGAGCGATACGGCGTGATCATCCTGGATGAGGCTCACGAGAGGACGTTAGCCACAGACATCCTGATGGGTGTGTTGAAGGAGGTGGTCCGCCAGAGGTCGGACCTAAAGGTAGGGCTGAACATCCCTCAAGCTTCATTTGGATTGTCAGAATCTGTTCATATTTTGCATGGATAGTTTTATCGACTGGTTCCCCCAGATATATTGATAGTAGTGAATTTGAAAATCAATTACTTTTTAGAACCACATATTCTCAAAGAAGACTTTCAACATCACATGATCACAGTTGTAACTGTCGCCCTCTCAAACCCAGGTCATCGTCATGAGCGCCACGCTGGATGCCGGAAAGTTCCAGGTGTACTTCGACAGCTGCCCCCTGTTGACCATCCCGGGGCGCACGCATCCTGTGGAGATCTTCTACACCCCGGAGCCGGAGCGCGACTACCTGGAGGCCGCCATCCGCACCGTCATCCAGATTCACATGTGTGAGGAGGAGGAGGGAGATGCCCTGCTCTTCCTCACGGGTCAAGAGGTAAGACGCAGCAGCCTTCCTGGGCAGACAACATTTGGCCAGTGTTTTCTTTAGTGAAAGATATTATGAATGTGGAATATAGGTGTTCTTGGGTACCTTTTGGAAACTAGCTCTTGGGGTAAACATTTATTTTACATAGGAACCCTTGTAAACTCTTTTGCACCCTCAAACCCCCTGCCTATTTCATGCATCATTAGACACATCCAATGCGAAACTTTGATGTTTCATCCAACCTGTCCTTTAGGAAATCGACGAGGCCTGTAAAAGGATCAAACGCGAGGTCGACGACCTCGGCCCCGAAGTGGGAGACATCAAAATCATTCCGCTGTATTCCACACTGCCCCCCCAGCAGCAGCAGAGGATCTTCGAGCCCCCGCCCCCCAGAAAACCCAACGGTGCCATCGGAAGGAAGGTACGTTCTCACCCCTCGCTTTATTTACCCAACCGGATGCAAGACCCACATTGGTAAACAAGTTAGTTCAATACTGGGGTAAAGCTGCCATCCATTTATTTACTTTACACAATTTCGACGTCAATGTGGACTTTAGCCGACTGAAAGCCTGCTTGCGTCTTCCTAGGTTGTGGTGTCAACAAACATTGCTGAGACGTCCCTAACTATTGACGGTGTGGTGTTTGTAATCGACCCTGGTTTTGCCAAGCAGAAGGTGGGTACTTTTTTTTGTAAATAGTTAATGTACCTGTCTCCAGACAGTAGATCACTTCTTGTCTTCTAATGAGCCCTGTTGATATCCAGACACATGACACCCTGTGATCTTTCCAGGTGTACAACCCTCGTATCAGGGTAGAGTCTCTGCTCGTCACGGCAATCAGCAAAGCCTCGGCCCAGCAGAGGGCGGGCCGTGCTGGCAGGACACGCCCAGGGAAGTGCTTCCGTCTTTACACTGAGAAGGCTTACAAGACAGAGATGCAGGTATGCAAATCTACCTTGGGTAGGAGGAGGAGAGGCTGACTGATGGTGTCATTGCAAAGCACATACACATTTACACAGTGTTTGAATCTTCCTTATTGTCTTTGGCACACTAAACCCCTGTCACACCTTTTCCCTTTTATAACAGGACAACACATATCCTGAGATTCTCAGGTCCAACTTGGGATCTGTCGTACTGCAGTTAAAGAAGCTGGGTATCGATGACCTGGTGCACTTTGACTTTATGGACCCACCAGGTGAGAAATGGATCTTGGATCCATACTTGCCCCTTACTTGTAGTCATCCCATTCTAAATGTAACTACCACCCATGTAAACATTATATTGGGCACCACCTAACCTGGGCTCCTAACTCCCCCAGCCCCTGAGACTCTGATGCGTGCCCTGGAGCTCCTCAACTACCTGGCAGCACTGAACGACGACGGCGATCTGACCGAGCTGGGCTCCATGATGGCCGAGTTCCCCCTGGACCCTCAGCTGGCCAAGATGGTGATCGCCAGCTGCGAGTTCAACTGCTCCAACGAGATCCTGTCCATCACTGCCATGCTGTCAGGTAATGCCCAGGGCTGGCCGGGCACCCCCCCTTGCCCAGTGTTGCCCTCTGGCACTTGAACCCCCATTGGGTTGGCTTTTCTGTCGTATAAACAACCGGCTTAGTAATAAGGGATTGTCATTGGGTAGTTTTGATTTCTTCCTTGTTTTAGTTTTTTTCGGACTCCAGAACAAGCTGCAAACTAGTAGCTCTGTTACACTTTAGGGGAATTGGATAATGGTTTCTTCTAGGAGGCATCGGTGGCCATTCCACTTTTGGAGCAAAAGGATGTAGAGTGTATATTTGGTCTCATCTGGTGGTACACCGGATGCCTAGAGATAATTCTTTGACTGTTTTCTGACTGAATGGGCAGGGCAGGGACCACTTCCATGGATTACTCTTAGATACGCTCAGACAATTCTTCAAATTGTTTACTAAATGTTACATTTGTATTCAAACACATAGATGTTACGCTGGTAACTCTTGTCACCTGGCAGCGGGAATGTTACTTTTAAGTGTTACATTGTTCTTACGTTTGAATGCACTGCCTAACATTTTGCAGGTGTGTGAAAACTCTTTGTCTTACAGATGTGGTTGGTTAGGTGTTGAGCGCTCCTTCCCCCCCCCTCACAAGCTAGTAGCCAATCATCAAGCAGTTGGGAGTGACCATGAGAATGACATCAGAGCCCCCCCTCTCAAATGCGTCCCTTCATCCTGCTCTGCCCTACCCCTAAGATCTGTCCAGTCCAGTCCAGTGCTCTAGGATCATAGGCCTTTCTCCTGTCTGTGAATTGCTTGACTCATCCCTGTGGGCGGCTGTGTTGGGGCCCATACCAACCTTGTTTAGTCCCACAGTGCTTCGTCCGCCCCACTGAGGCTAAGAAGGCGGCGGACGAGTCCAAGATGAGGTTTGCCCACATCGACGGGGACCACCTGACCCTACTCAACGTCTACCACGCTTTTAAACAAAGTAAGTGCTGACATCTACAGTCCATCCTGAATAGGACACCAATGGGTACTTTGTATCTGAACTCGTCATGTTTTCTTATATACTGTATCGGTTCATTCTAATATTAATAATGGAAATTTCGAATGACACATTAGCATTTTTCTTCTCATGGAAAAGTTTTCAAATTTCCTGTCCTTGCCCTCCAGACCATGAGTCTAACCAGTGGTGCTACGACAACTTTGTCAACTACCGGTCGCTGATGTCGGCCGACAACGTACGCCAGCAGCTGTCCCGGATCATGGACCGTTTCAACTTGCCGCGCCGCAGCACAGAGTTCACTAGCAGAGACTACTATATCAACATCCGCAGAGCGCTCGTCACTGGCTTCTTCATGCAGGTCAGTGGGCGTGGCTTATCAGCAAAACATTGAGATGAAAGATAACATGCCATGAAAGATAAGATGCTGTTTCTCTATCCCCAAACCCAATTCAAAGGTTTCTTACCTTGGTTTAAATCTTGAGTATTAAGAACTTGTGGGCTGCTTTAAAGCTAGGATAGGTATTGATTTTGAGAAGCACTTTTTGTCATATTTGCTAAAATAAACTTCACATCCTGGTAACAATCAATTAATCATATACTTTGACAATAAAATAAAATAGATCTGATATCTGTGGCTGTCGCAAGACTGTAATAAACACAGTCATAGCGTTCAGACCGAATGCAATGATGGGACAGCATTTTGACTGAATCCAATGATTGGACGGGCTACTTGCCTGTCTACTTACCTACCTATCTGCACGCAGTAGTCAGGCAGTGCATTCATGTGTTTTCGTGGGAGTGTCTTTAAAGGGACAGGGTGGGATATTTTGGGTTGGATACTTTCAAAATGAAGCCAACATTTCTAGGTTTGCTAAAACGTAGCCACCCTCCCTTTAATACAACAGTTCACATAAAAATGCTAATGCTTCTCTGCTGGAATGCTCCAGGTAGCTCACCTGGAGCGAACGGGTCACTACCTGACAGTGAAGGACAACCAGGTGGTTCAGCTGCACCCATCCACAGTCCTGGACCATAAACCAGAGTGGGTGCTCTACAACGAGTTTGTCCTCACCACCAAGAACTACATACGCACCTGCACAGATATCAAACCTGAATGGTATGTATATGCAGCCACCTTGCACATTACAGACTTGTAGTCTTGAATGAGATTTGTCCCTGTACAAAGTAGAACACGTGGTACCTTATGTAGACTATGGTGCGGAATGAATTGTTATTCATTATTTCATGTGGGGTTGTTTCTGTTAAGTAGATAATAGTTGATAATAATTGTTCTTAACACTATGGTCTGCAGGTTGGTGAAGGTGGCCCCTCAGTACTATGAAATGGGCAACTTCCCACAGTGCGAGGCTAAGAGACAGTTGGAACGGATTGTTGCCAAACTCCAGACCAAGGAGTATTCTCAGTACTGAGCACCAGCAAATGAGAAGAGGAATACTCTAATTCTAGAAAGAGCTTGGCGCAGTTAAACTTTTAAGTTGTACTATTCTATCTTAATGTTTCCGCCATTGAAAATTTGATTTTTATAACTTTTCTCAGTTTGCTGTTTTTCCTTTCGTCCTTTTTGATAGCAAAGTGTACAACTGTTAGCATCTATGATATTGATTTCAATGGCGAATATTAGGCTACAACTATCAAGATTTTCAAAAGGAATACAATTTACAGGATAAGCATGGAAGCTCATGTGGATATTGTTGATGTTCCTCTAGAAAATTGTGAACCCTGAAAATTTCACTTGCTTAGATTGTCCTTGTTTCTTCAATAAAGAAGCTTTGACTTGTATGGATTAATTAAGCGTTTACTGTCTTTTGTAATAAAAATATTTTTCCTTTTTGAAAAATAAATATACTTTCAAATGTAATGTTAACTACAATAATTTCTGGACCAATATGTGTAATAGAGGTTGATGAATGACAGGAGATTTATTTCATTTTCACAAAGGGAAAGCATTCAGATTATTGAGAAAAGGGTAGTTTCTTAATTTGTTTAAATTGTTTCTCTTTTTAACATCCAGTGCACGTTGGCTCATGAACGTAGTCTTCAGTAGTCAAAATAGACTTTTCAGTGACTTGTCAACAAATGTTTTCTGTCTCGTTGCTGCTCTTGGATCTGAAGAGGGTTTATGCCATATCCACATCTGAAGATTTAGCCAACCTAAAAAGAAACAAATGCATTTAGAAGTATATTTGATGTAAGTATATCTAGAATGTAAGTACTTCGCTGCTGTCTGATGGTGACGTATGTACCTTGACTCCTCAATATCTTCAATGGTCTCTGGCAGACATCTGTCCCTGGTTTCGGGGAGCATGCTTGCTACTGCCCCTCCCAGGATGGCCAGCAAGCACAGGACGACCTGGGGTAGATCCCTCCACACCTCGTCCAACATTAAGATCAGTGGAGCCACTGACACCCCCAGCCGGGCCAAGAACGAGTTGTAGCCCATGCCGCTCTGTCTAAAAGACATGGTGAGTTTTGTTATGTTTTTGTCAAGACTTTTGTTGACACAGCTGGTTTTGGCAGATTTTTTGTATGTGTGTCACAGGGGGGTTGTTTACCTAACCACAGTAGGGTATAACTCAGAGCTGTACAACACAACGGTCACGAACGAACTTGCTGAGAACCCTTTCCCAATAACCGCCACAGTTGTCCTGACAACCGGCATGTCTGAGAGGCAGTGAAGGAAAGTGAATGACCAAGGTGGATTGTAGGTAATGAACACAATGTAGCTCTTATAAACAAACCTCTGGGAATGAAAATGTTGATGGCGAGACAGAGCCCAACCAGCAGCAGTGCTCCGACTTCTGTTTTTCGTCTGCCTATCCTATCCAGTAGGTAGTACACTGCGAGTTTGGCAGGTAGCTCGATTAGACCATACAGAAACTGGGTCAGGTAGATGTTGACCCCAAACCCTGCAATGTTGAAGCTGATGCCGTAGTATGCTGACGCCACACCAAACCTTAAAGGAGGAGAAACTTAATATTCTGCCACAGAGTAAGGCCATGACTAAGCATCCAAGTCCTTCTGTATATTGAAAGTGTAACTTTGATAACATTTCTACCTTTCAGGGGTAAAAAGCGACCAAACCGATATGAAGCACTCACCACACTATGCCTGTACACAGAGCTAGTCTCCTCATTTTGGGGGTCCTCACCAGATCAAGGTAGGAATATGTCCTGTCTTTTCTCTGAGTCACGACAATATTGGAAAGAGCCTAGGGAAAAGTGTATACCCAAAAAGTGGTGCAATACTTGTATTTTGCCTTCAATGCTTGGTATTACATACTTTTAGGGTGAAAATGGGTGACAATAAAAAATGTACTATACATGCTCATCTGCTACACTTTGGCTTAGCATACCTCTGGTTTCAGGGCAGACTCAAAGCCCCCCCTGCAATTCATCTTGGCACACTGGCACAAGTAAAACTGAGCTTCTGATAATTTCCCATGGGCTATTAGCCACCTGGCAGATTCAGGAACCCACCTATTGGAGGAAGCAAGATGATGATTCTGATTAAGTTAGCAAAACATTCTGTTGATAATACCTTCAACTGTACAGTAGACCGCAAAAACAATTCAGACATTCACTTCAAACTATTTATTGTATAAGAAAGCCTTAGGTCTGACCTCCAGATGAGGATGGCCAAGGCAAGAGGTAAGGTGACCCAGATGGTCAGCCATCTCCAGTCAGTCACACAGTAGGCAATAAGCGGCAGCATAGTGTTCCCAAATGACCATGACAAGCTGTCAATAACGCCCACTAGCTTTCTGTGCTTAATATCCACCCACTCCACACCTGCGGACATAACAGATGTCTTTAGTGGCACACCAGTGTATGAGTAAATGTTTAAACACTTGTTTGGTTAAACTGGGAATGTGTAACCTAATTTTCTTTAGAAATTGCTTGAATATTGCTCATATATCCACCAATGTATCAATCTAATGCTAATGTTAGAAACCTATTCTCTTTGGCCATGTCAGGTTTGTCAAATACTGAAAAGGCTGTCACCAATACCAACTTCATGTAGATTAAATGCATCACCTATTTAGTGTAAAATGACAAACGGATATAAGGAATACCAAAACGACCGTAATAGGTAAGCAAGCACTCACTGAGGACTGTGGAAACTATGACGATGCCTGTGATGCCGAACCCCGTGAGGAACCTGAGCATCGCAAACATTCCGTAGGAGGTGGAAAAAGCGCTGGCCACACCAAACACCATCGCAGACACATAAGACACCAAAAGCATAATCCTCCGGCCAAACCTACAGAATAAGGACCAAATCTTTAGCGCTGAAAGTTTAAGCACGTCATACAGTATATTATTTGTGAATAGTCAATTAATTTATGACTTGACTTCAATTAAATGTGTTGCATGGTTTCTTTACATTTTAGTGACCTGAAGTTGATGTTACAGTTATTACCTGTCACTTAGACTTCCAAATGTCATTGCCCCAAACATCACACCCAGAAAGAATATTGTGACTGTTGCCTTATTTCTCCCTTTTTGATCACACACCAAGTCCCACTTGCAAAATAGAAATGTACATTTAAGATGGTACAGACAATGTTTTGTAGACGCAAAACATGAAGATACACAAAATAATTGATCAAAGATCTATCACTATTTTACACATAACTTATATTTTACAATCATATGTAATGATACTTACACACACAATGAAGGGTGGTCATAAATAAAAGTGTCAGTATGCACTCATCAACAATACAACAGTTCTAAGCTTTACCTCTGTGGCCAGCGTGGAGGTGAAGGTGCTGTGGTCAAATACCCATCCATTCTGACAAGGAATTCTGGCTGTATTAGTAATGTTGGAGGAATTGAATAACAGTTGATACTGTGGCTCTTGAAACATCTCACAGGAGCTTGGACCCCCATCCTCCTCCTGGGGGATACTGACTACCAGTCTCTGTTCCTGGGTTAGATTTCCAAAGATGCCCCCATCATCCAGACCACTGAGGGCACAGTGGTGAGAAGGCACAGCCGTAATAAAATTGTTTAACATAAAGTGACAGGGTAGTGTGAAGCGACCAATGAAACTGATTATAATAAGGATTATCTGGAACTTTCCAAACCCATTTATATCTAAAAGTAAATCTTCAAACTTCATTTTCGTTTGTCAGCCTAAAATGCTCTGCAATCTCTACTCTGTCTCCGTCTCTTCTCTTGTTCTTTGAATCAACAAGAAACAGATGATCTTGATTCCCTTGCGCGCAGATGTTGACATAAGTTTGTTGATGTAGCTCAATCTTTGACTTCATTTAACCAAGATAACAACACAGTTGTGTGAAGCAAAGCTTACATTCATTGGTGATGTATTCAATAGGAATATATATATATATATATATATATATATATATATATATTATATATATATATATATATATATATATATATATATATATATATATATATATCAGAACTTCTGAATTCCTCAAATGCATGCACCATTTTGCAAAATACAGAACAATTCTGTACAGCAGAAAAATGCAAGTAAAAACACAATTTATTCACTAAATTAAAGGAAGGGTAGGTACATTTTGCAAACTTAGCAATTTTGGCTTCTCAGACCAAACTGTTAATTTGTGATTTAAAATTGAATGGAACAGATATAAATGGCAAATAGGCACCAACTTGTACCTCTGGCCAGTGTAGATGTGAAGGTGCTGTGATCATATACCCGTCCATTCTGACACTGAACTGTGGCTGCATTAGTCATGTTGGAGGAGTTGGACAGCAGTTGATACTGGGGCTCTGGAAACATCTCACAGGGGGATTGGGGTCCATCCTCCTGCTGTGGGATACTGACTACCAGTCTCTGTTCCTGGGTTAGATTTCCAAAGATGCCCCCATCATCCGGACTGCTGGGGTCACAGTGGTGAGAAAGCACAGCCGTAATTGAATTATTGAGAAGAAAGTGAAAGGGCACCGTCATTCGAGGAATCACCAGCAAAAGCATTATCAGAAATTGGAATCTCCCAAAGCCGTCCACTTCTGCCAGTACATTATCACTTCATCCTGCATGCTCCAAGTGAGAAATATGTAGCCTAAGCAAAAAACTAAGCAATATTGAGTCCACACCTTCAGCAGTATTCAAATACTGTTTGATTCAAAGTTAAATCAAGTGTCTTTTCAGCACTGAAACTCAAGTTCAAGTCTTTTATTTGTCAGGTACACAGAACAACACAAGGTCAGACTGGGCACTGAAATTAAGACAATACAACGCAAGCACCTGGCATAAAATAACATATAAGTACACAGAACATAATTTATATATATGCTGAGCTTAGATAAGTGAAACTTCCTAAATATACAGATAGCAATAAAAAATCGACTATACTAACACTAATACTAAAACTTCCTAAATTACAGATAACAATAAATAATACATTATACTAACCCTAAATGCACGTAAAACCTATTTCAACCCTATAACCTATTCTAACCTAAGTGGAGTACAGTACAATAGTGCACAATTGCAGATCAGTGACTATGTCAATGACCATACAGGAGCCTGGTGGCGAGGTACAGTAGTGCAATGTTACTGTGCAACCAGTAGCTGAAAGTGACAGTGTATAAGTGACTAGTGTGCAGGAAATCAATGTCCATATCAGTGTCCATTCAGAGCCTGATGGCCCTTGGGTAGAAACTGTTGTCCAGTCTGCATGTGCGCAACCGGATGCTGCGGTAACGCTTGCCAGAAGGCAACGAGGTAAAGAGACTGAAGGATGGGTGGGAACAGTCTCTTAGAATCCTGCCGGCTTTCCTTAGGCAACGTGTGTGGTAGGTGTCCTGTAGGGCTGGGAGCTTCCTGCCGATGATAAACTCAGCAGAACGGACCACACTAACTAGGCACATAGTTAACCAACTGTCTGAGGGTGCAGTTGATTAACTAGATCTGAAGACAGGCCTGAAGGCTAGATGTTGAAACATTCTTAACTTGCATCCTATATCGACAATTGATTTCTCAATGATTTTTTCACAGGTTGAAAAAATAAAATCTATGTAATTGTCTGCTGTATGTAATTTGATCACTCTAATTGTGCCAACACAAACCAGATATCAAATCAGTATGAGGGTCTGGGCACCCCTGGAGTAGACTTGTGCGGACTGTTGACACTCAAAACAACTATACTTTACAGCACATATCACAACATACATAGCGTTCCATGTTGGTTGTCCTTGCAGTCTGCAAAAATTATGTAAGTCACATGTAAGTGCACATTTTTTTATTATGAGCTTGCTTATGCTTAACACAAGCATGTGTTGCTGCCAGTGCAGTAATTGAATTTTACTTCTAATAACAATGTATTGTGAACCTAGAGGGTCATCACTAGCGTCTAATGGTCAGCACAAATGAAGGCATTTATAGGAGGAACAAGTCCAACTAAATTTTAAATCTAAAAACGAGGTAGATTAACAGTTTTTGCATTGCATAGACATAGATTTAATTTTGTTTACTCTGCTTGCTTTATTACAGTCAAATCAGAAAAGAAAAACAATGGCTGCTACAGAAGTCAACAATCCAAAAGAATATATTGTTATAACCAACATATTTGGAAATTAAGGTCCATATAAACTTGACAGTGTTCATGCACAGTTCATCATTCTTGAGAGACAGCTGTGATTGTCATTGATTTCCTACAGGCCTACAATGTTTCCTGTCATGTAGCTCAGCCTGTTACAATGACTCACGTAGATTCATCTTCTCTTCATCATTTTCATCGCTGTAGTTTTCTTTATTTAAATGTTGTCCCTCAGTTTGGATTCGGCCCAGTTTGGATTCGGCCCTGTATTGTGAAACATTTGATTTTGTTCAGTAGTTCAAAGATGAGCTAAGTATCCTACACGGTTAATTTGATCTGGTTGGGGCTCTAGCTTGTTAATGACTGCTTGGCCTTGATGAACATGGCTGTTAATTATTCTTGACAATGTCATACTTTTCACACAAGAACTAACACTGATTCAATTACATTTTTACTGTACCTCGGTTTCTCAATATCCTCTATGAACTCTGGAAGACGAATGTTAAGCGTCTCAGGCAGGAGTAAAGCCACCAAACCAGAACCAATGGCCACCATACAATAGATCATCGCCGGCAGAAGCTGCCACACATCCTCCAATAGAAAGATGAGGGGTGCGATGGACACTCCCAGACGTGCAACAAATGCAGTGTAACCCACACCGTTCTGCCTGAGTGTAGAGACTGAATCACTCTCAGTGAACAAATAACATACAAGGATAATCATTACATTGAGGGGAAGAATGTAATGATTGTACTGGTTTGTTGATGACTCACCTTACGACAGTTGGGTAGAGTTCAGTGGTGTAAAGAAAAATGATTGTAAAAGATGCTTCTGATAGGCCTTTTCCAATTATGGACACAATGGCACTAAACTCCCACATGTCTGAAGAAGTAAAAACAGGATAGCAACAACCGTGTGGCATCACACGGCTAATTTGGTCCTAAGGATACTTGTGAACAAAACCGTTGATACCTTTTGGGATCCACATGTTGATAAGGAGACAGAGTCCTGTCAGAAGAAGGGCCCAAACTTGTCCAGGTTTTCTGCCAACTTTGTTCAAAAAGTAATACACCCCAACCTTGCCTGGCATCTCTATGAATGCGTATAGGAACTGCGTGAGGTAGATGTTCAGCCCAAACCCAGTGATGTTGAGACTTATTCCATAATATGTAAAAGCAACTCCAAACCTAGGGGGGACAATAAGTGAAAAACGTACATTAGGCACATTATCTTTCCTTGCCCTGAGACTTTTAAAATATCACTTCACGGCCGACTTACCACACAATGCCTGTACAAATAGTAAGTTTCCTGATGTTTGGAGTTCTCACCAGGTCCATAAAAGTGTACTTCTTATGGCTCCTTTCGGCTGTCACTGACTTTACAAGCATCTGTGTGGCACCCAGGTTAAAGAACAGTTTTAACAATAGATGTGTTCAAATATTGCTTCTAGATATCTGAATGTACTTTTGATTTACACTTGTATAACATTCACTTTACCTCTGGTGTGATGTTAGCCATTGGCATGGATCTTTTGTTCATATGGGCACATTGTCTAAGGTATCCATGAGCTTTTTCTGCTTGTCCACTGACTACCAACCATCTGGCAGACTCTGGAAGCCACCTGTAATGACAGGAATACTTGATCTAAAAATGATTTCTAAATACAGTATGTACTGGACCCCAAAAATATCAATTGTGTTGTTGAAGACATTTGCAATTGTATACCTCCAGGCAAAAACAGACAAGAGGAGAGGAGAGGTTGCTGCTAATGTCAGCCACCGCCAGTCTCTCACAAAGTATGCAATTCCCACTAGCAGCCAGTTTCCAAGCGTCCAATCTAAGCTCACAATGACACCAGCAAATGTCCTGTGTTGGATGTCAAACCATTCGACGTCTGTAGGTAAAAGAGCATTTGTGGACAAGATAAATGTGATAATGGGATAACTTGATAATATGTACATATACTAACTAAATAAAATAGTATTCTTCTACAAAGGAGAATATCAAAATCTTTGTATGCTATGTGTGGATAATTTGTAGCCAAAATTCATGACACAGGCACAATTTAATCAGTAATGTACTTGATTAAACTATTAGTATTATAGTAATATGTTCTCAAATAAATGTTAAATTGAATAAAATGTTAACATACTTAGTACAATGGAGATTATGCTAATTCCAGCAAGGGTGAATCCAGTGAAGAATCTCATGATAACAAACATTAAGTAGGAAGTAGAGAATGCACTGATGGTGGCAAATGCCATAGATGACAGGTAAGAAACCATAAGTGTGGTTCGCCGTCCAAATCTTACAGGGAAAGAATATGATACCAATTAGTACAAAGCAGTGGCAATCATGATTATGTGTGCACAGTTGAAAATAATAAGTGTCTTATGGAATTTTACACACAGCACACTATTTTAATTGATATGCGATGGAAGTGCTCAAGATCAGACAGCAAAAACAATTTGTTCAAATCCAGGAGAAGCCTGCTATCAGGCTCTAGGTGTGTCATTCAAAGTAACAATCATTTCAACAAGCTTTTTTATACCTTCTTGTAGTGATCTTTCAACAAAGGACTTTGGTATTCTCACACATTTTCATCTCAAACTGTTCAATGCCTAAAAGTCACCGCATTCAAATGGCTTGGTGTTGTCAGATAATCTCATCAGGTACAACAACGGTCAGTCATGTGTAGACAGTATCAAAGTACAAAATGGTGATGATATCAATCTGTCCTCAGAACAACATTTCAGACATATAGAAATGATACTAATGAGATATACACCAATATATCAAACAGGCTTCACTTTCTCCAAGTATTGTTTAAAATTACAGCAGAAGCTAGTTATCAGTAATATAAATTGAAATATTATTTTCTCTGTACACTTCCTCTCTGTCCACAATCAATGGTAAAAAAACAAAAAAACAAGTTTGTCTGGATATCTGCCCTGTTTTGTGTATATACAGTTTCAGAATACTTGGACGAAAGTAAACTCAAGCATTAGCTTGATCTTTTTAATGATGTTCTGTGAAGTCCATTACCTGTCACTGAGGAATCCAAACAGAGGGGCTCCACACATGGCTCCAATGAAGAAAATAGTGGCTGTTGCTTGGTTCATTCCTTTACCATTGCACACTAGGTCCCACTTCAAAAATAACATTTTATGACTGATCAAGGATCCTTGCATCTACAGTGCAACTGAAACAATGTTTAACTGGGTTGTCAAGTTTTCTATCCAAATCATTGAATCAAATTTTATAATGCATAAAGCTTATGCAATGAAACATGCTTACCTCTGTTGCCACAGTGGATGTAAAAGTGCTATTATCATATACCCATCCATTCTGACACTGAACTGTGGCTGCATTAGTCATGCTGGAGGAGTTGGACAACAGTTGATACTGGGGCTCTGGAAACATCTCACAGGAGCTTGGAACCCCATCCTCCTGCTGTGGGATACTGACTACCAGTCTTTGTTCCTGGGTTAGATTTCCAAAGATGCCCCCATCATCCAGGCCGCTGACGTCACAGTGATGAGAAGGCATAGCTGCGATGAAGTTGTTAAGCAAGAAGTGACACGGCAGAGAAAGTCGCGATATGCTTTGAATCAGGATTATCATGATTTGATACTTCCCACAACCATTGATTTCCGAAAGAATGTTGTCAAATTTCATTTTTAAATGGTGGTTTGCACCACAAGACCAGCACAGACACAGTCAGTTTATCCAAATAGCTTTTGAGGCTCTTAAGCCTAATTTATTCCTATGTCGCTGACACTTTTGAAATCGTCGCCGACGAAAAAAAAAGTGTCGCTCAGGCTGCTCCATTTATACTTCGGCAGTCGCCTGTGCTCAAGGTTCGCGTGACGTAAACATAATCATTTTACCCTTACATGCATAGCCATGGTTACATTGTTAACGCATTGTAACCTAGGTGATCAATCGGAGAAACTGACAATATAAAATGTTCACTATGTGACACAGCGCCAGTAGAAATTTCTCCTGGTAGGAGACACTTCCAAGCAACTGTTAAAAGTGTCGACCGTGACGTCATTTCTGTCAGCGACCTCTTCTAAAGTGACTGCGACCTAAGTTTAAATTGAGCTTCACCCCTCCCCTGTGTTTTCTCCATCCTCACCCCTTCTCCTTGGGTCTCTCCCCCTCACCCCTCTCCTTGGGTCTCTCTCTCTCACCTGTTCTCTGTCCTGAAAAGTACCAAGATGTACTGCTAGTTATATAATTATTTTCCACACGGTAGTCTGTAAAGTATCTACAACTTGCAACAAAATCACTGAACTGGCAACATTGGGTACAGATGCATAACCATGAGTACAGTTGTTCTTCTGTGATATAGATTGAACTTTGAAGTCAGACTAACAACCATTTACCAACGGTCCACAGATCCTACAGTATAATGAACAATTTTGAAGGACATGCATGCCTCTGTGTTATCAATCCATGCAGTAGTACCTTTTCACAAAATCATTGAATCTCACAGATCAGGTGAAATGAATAAAAATGGTTATACATTTGTCTTAGTCTCATTATAACCACTAGTGTACAGTGTCTGTGATGCAGTCAGTGATTAAGACGTCAGTGAAACACACAAATACAGATTACTTGAACTATAAATAGTGCCCAGCGCCCATGATAAAATTGGTGGAACACACAAGGATTCCTGAAATTATAGATAAGGTTTAGCATTATTCTTCAATATACTTTCATTATTTTATTGTCAAAATGCTTATCCAAACAATGTCAATCGCAGCACGGCACTCTGTTGGATTATGAAAAGGACACCTGCAAAATAAGAACTTTGCAGAGTGCCTGGTTCTTGAGATGATCGTGGGAAACTAAACCATTGTAATTTGTAAACATACACACACACAGATTCCTGGCATTATTAGAGAGATGCAGTTTCCTGCTGACTCTTAATCCTTAGATCATGGATTCTAACCTTTTAAAAAAGTAATCCTTTTAAGGGCAATGCCGTCAAAGCATTGTGCTGGGGACTTGCTTCATATAACAAGAGCAGCTTAGGTTAATTAAAGGTGTTCTGATTTGTTGGTGTAGACTGTGCCATTTTCATTCAGGCATTCAAATTCGGCCCAAGTAGATGGACAGACTTGGGAGAAGACAGACTATGCCCTGACCTGGAATAGAAGTGTTTTATTTCAAAACAAATTTTAACTAGGATTATATCAATTGGAATATTTTAATAGTCATATTAATTTTCTCCTGATAAATGAATGACATCTTAATAAAGGTAAGTTGAAACATGTTTTATGCTACCATATTCAGAAGAGGATGGATGAAAGCTTCTCTTGGTTTCTTAATACAACCAATCTGATTCTTACCAAGTTTTAGTGCCCTATTTGAAGAAGAGGGCTTGTTTTTATTCTCTGGATGTCTTTTTTATAAATTGATAGACATTTTTATTATAACTTCTCTGTATAAAACATGTCTATCATATTGGTTCACAGTTCATTCATAATTAATAAAACATTGTTCAAACATTATTAAAGCATTCTAAACCTATATGTTTGCATTTATGAACACGGTTACAAATAGTATGTCCTTGATTAATTGGTACAGTTTCTATCAAACAAAATTAGTGGGTTGGTAGTAATGTTTCTTTTTCCTCTTTCTCTTATGTAACGATTTAAGCAAATATCATATGCTTCTGTCACATGCAAGTCAAATGTGTAAGTCTATACTTGTTCAGCTTTCTACCTGTGTTTGAAGTTGGCTTTAATATGTGTTTTTAAATATATATTGCCTGGTTATTATTATATTATGACATGACATGGTCTAATTGGCTTAGAAAACTATGGAAACACCTAATCCCTCACAGACTAGCACAGAGAAGGGTCATGCCTGTCAAACAGTCATGGATGTTGGGCCCTCATTGAGGCTGCAATTGGATGTAAGTCAAAATACAGACTTAAATTGCCTTACTAGGTAACAAAGAAGTCCATTGAGGTTAGGCTTGATTGCCTATGATGGAAAATGTATTAAAAACATGGGGAACTAGTCATCACGTTTCATGTGCATGTTGTGTTTTGGTGAAACAAACACTTATAATGACAAGCCATGTTAAGAATTCTGTAAATCTGTCCCATAATTCTGTGAATTAAATAAATTTTGGGACTTGTGTTACATGTACCAGCAGAGGGGGCTGTACTTGATTAAATACAACTTTTTGTATTCAGCCAGTCCTTGTGGTCCCATAACCACCATACCAGTAGCTAAATCATTTTGGTTCTTGATAAAAATAACAGAACAGGCATTTTATAGCATGCAAATTTATCAAACTTGTATACTGTTCCCCAGCTATAAATGTTTTGTGTATGAGATGGGTGCTAATTAAGGCAGTTGACTCTAATTCCAAGCTACATATGTATACTTTCTGATCTAACAATTATTTTACCCTTAATGAACTTTGCTTGTCAGGGGGGAAGGTGCACAACTATTATTCTAACCTGTACTTCATTTGTAATGTTCTTGGACTGCTTGTAACATTACAAACATTTAGCTCTATGCTCACACTTTGAAACCTTTCATTGCCAACATTGAATTAAACTCCTCGAATCAAGTTCTTAAATGGAAATGTCATCACTATGGATGTATTCATCGCTGTGATGAACTGTACAGGACAGGAAAATTGTATATATAATAGTGCGGAAAAAGACGCCCTGTTGTTTTGCTTGTCCTCTTGGATCAGAGTGTTGTATCCAGGGTGATATTGCATACCATTCCATTTACAGTGGTGGCACTGCCGAGGAAACTGGCCAGGCAATTCACTGTGCTTCCTATTGGGGATAAGGAATGTATTATATCAATTCCACAGTAGCTATTTAGAAAACTAAACAACTTCAAACTGTAGCTGCTTTTAATAATGCTGCTTGGGTCCTAAAATCATGTTCAAATCAGCCTGAATTGGGAGCCTCTTGTTTTGAACAATGTTTGTTCAAAGCATATTGAAAACGGCCATGGATGTGTAATTGTCAAAAGTGGCATAATTATTCCTTCCAACATGCTTTAAATGTGTTCCTCTTGGTTTGAAGGTAGCCTCTGTGACACCAAGGATCCTGTGACATTAACATACTATCAGAGATGGAACCTGAGATAGAAGTTCAGAATAACAATGGCACTTTGTCAGGGTCCACCGGCTCCCTGGAACTCTACTTCTCCAAGTCCCAAGATGGCTCATACTGTGATGAAACAAGAAGTGATGAAGACAGTTCTTTGGATCCGAAACTCCTACATGAAGAAATAGACAATTCAGAATCCCCTCAACTACTTGACTGGGAGGATATGCAGATAGAGAAACCATCCACTAAATACAACCAAGTGAGTCCAAGTGAAAATCATGAGAATGACACTTTTCCCCAGGATACATGTTTCATCAAACCTGGGGCCGACTACCATCCCACAACCAGCACATCTTTACCATCTCTACCGTCCTCAAAATCCCCCACCTTGGACCCGGACTTGGGCCGACTTTCTCAGAGGCAGTCACCCGATTCCTTCACCTCCTCCTTGGGATTCCAGGTTGAGACACACCAGACCCTGACCCGCACAACGACCACGGTGCTGACCCCGACCCCGTCTCCACCTCTAGGCCCCAAAGGGAAGCCGAGCTCTGGGACTGGGGCCAAGGGGAATGGGAGTGTTGAATCTCCAGATGAAGGAGGGAGCAGAGAAGAAACACCTCCTGCTCCTGGCTCCTCTGGAATGCCAGGCCAGGGTGCTGAGCAGGCAGAGGAGTGGGAGTCTGACAGGGATCTGTGCAGAGCCAGCAAGCACAGGGCGAGGCGCACACGTAAGTAGCTGCTCCTCTCCACCCTCATTCATTTAACTGGGGTCCCACTGCTGTACAGAACAGTTGTGAATGTGGATGTCATCTTATATTCTTGTGTATTAAGATTTAGTTTTTTCATTTTACTCCAACTGAAGTAAGTTACATAGCAACTATTCAATTATGTTAATTTACAAAATTTCATATTTCAAAATAATGGTTATCTGTCCTTACACATTACTACTTACTAAAGTAGTTCTGTAATTATGTTAATAATGTAAATCCATGTATTTGTGTCATGAGTAATGGCTGATGGTTATTTTTGAGCAACGCATTTTTTTGGGAAGTGGACATACAGGGTACTCCCCCTGCAGGGTTTGGTAGTCAGTGTGGATAAGAATAAAACATGACCATGCACATGATGAGGCTGGCAGAAATGCATTTGACAGACAGCACCATGTGTTCCCTTGGCCTGTCACCTGATCCCTTTTTCAACCCTAAGCCTTAACTGCAATGGAAAGTTAGCTCCTCACTTTTCTTGCCTCATGGACCCCCCTATGTTAGCTGTAAGTAAGACTACCGGTACTTTTATTGCTTCTTGCAATGTTGTGCTCCTAAAATAAAATACATCCAGTTGCAGAGAGAGTGGAGGGCAGTGTGCTGGTCTGGACTGTGTTGAAAAGCTCAAGCTTAGATGGAGGTCCTGTGGTGTGCCTGCCACAAATGGATGCGTGAGAGTTCAGTTTGAAATAATAGCCAGAGATCTAGTGACAACTCTTCAGATGCTACTGTATGTACTGGGTACAGAAAGGGCTTCTCAATTAAGATTCTTGTTAACACTTGTCATAACTTGTTACAGCACACCATGACAATGCAACCAGTGGTATTTATGTGGTTTAAATGTTTCCAACTAAAACTAATTTAGTCTTGCTATTGCAAAAACAGTAATGTAACATGCTTTGTTATTTCTTCGTATAGTAACAAAAAATGCAGTGTAAGTATGATATGTGTCCGTAGCTTAACTATTCACTTTAGGTTGTTCTCTTTCTCCTTTACTCAACATATTCCTCTCGCTCACTCATTCTCCTTTCTCTCTTCCAGGACCCAGCCACAACGAGAGTCAAACAGAGAAGTGGGTGAAGGAAGCCAAGTCTAAATGTAAACGCATCTCTCTTCTTCTTACTAATGCACCGAACCCCCAAAATAAAGGTGCACTGCTGTTTAAGAAACGGCGACAGAGGGTGAAAAAATACACATTTGTGAGCTACGGTACCGGACAGGAAGAAGAGATAGAAAGTGAAGAAGGCAAATCTGTTGGATTGAACTTTTTGTCCCCTTGTGATTCTGAGCTAGAGGACGACTACTCACTATATTCCCAAGATCTGAGGGTTCCGGTTTTGAATTTGAATCTAAACAGAGACAACTTTTTTCAGTTAGACAGAGCGCCTGACAAGATGGAGCACCTGCCAGAAACTAAAGGCAAGGGCGTTATGATGTTTGCTCAACGCCGTCAAAGGATGGAGAACCTTACGTTGGAGCACGAGGAGATGAGACGCAGGGGAATACCTGTGGAAGGGGTCGTGGAGCCCGAACCAGCGGAGGTGCAGAATACTCATGATATAAATGAATTACCTGTTCAGTCGGCAGAGCAGCATGCTAACCATGTCTTCATGGAGGCTCACACCAAGAAGCACATGCTCTATGAAGAAAGCAATCAACTGGAGATGCATGCAACACAAGTTATGAACAGTATGGAAGAAGTAATGCCTAAGCCCCTTGTGCCAAATAGAACAGCCAAGCCCTTCTCATGTTTTAACACAAGAGCACCTGCACCCTTTCAACCTCCTAGCTCCGTCCCCATCCCAGTTGCAAAGAGGCCTGAGCTTAAATTTAAGGTCCCAGTTCCTGTTAATACAAATCCACAGGTCTGGTCCCCAACTGGGGATATCATAGCCTCCAGGGATGAGCGCATATCTGTGCCTGCATTCAAGACAGGCATACTTCCAGAGTCTAAAAGAAGAGGCTCAAATAAGCAGAATTCAATGTCAAATCAAGCCTCCTCCAACACTTATCTCCAAAACAAAGGGGAGCGAAGATCTTACATTGAGTCAGGCCAAGAGGAAGACTATCTTAGTCTCGGAGCAGAGGCCTGCAACTTCATGCAACCAAGACCTATGAAACTTAAGAATCCCCCACCCGTTGCCCCAAAGCCCACCATCAACCCATCTTGTCCTCCATGGTCGAAAGATGGTCCTCCACGTGATGCCTTTCACCCTCCCAGAAGTCCAATTCCTATATCCTCCCATGTTCCTGCTGCCTCTCCAAAACAACCGTCCTACCAACAGCAAAACAACCCTACAGTTTTGCGTCAACCATTACTAGACCCACAGCAACTGGCCAACCCCTGGGCTTCATCTAACACTGAGGGACAGCTACAGCCGCCAATGAACGCTTGGGCACCTGCCAACTCTCCTCTTCAGCCTCAGCCAAGTTTGAATAGCTGGAGTCATCAGCCACCTCGATCCCCAGTGAGTATTCATGCTCCAACTTCTGCTGTGCCACACGCATCTCCAGCCTCATGGAACAAGCCGGCTGCTAATTCAGTGGCTTCTTGCCCAGCCAAACCGGTCAACTCCAACATCCACTCTTCCAAGGCACCACTCACTTCATCTAGGAGACCTTCAGAGAGAGGCTCTAGCACGGCTGTGGATGCTCCACCAATGATGGGAAGAGGTGCCGAGCTTTTTGCTAAGAGGCAGTCTCGGATGGAGAAGTTTGTGGTGGATGCAGATACAGTTCAAGCCAACTTGGCCAGGTCCCCTTCCCCCATCTCTTCCCTCCCCAACACATGGAGATATTCTCCCAACGTCAGAGCCCCACCTCCTGTCTCGTTCAACCCCCTCCTTGCTCCTTTTTACCCCCCGGCTGCTGCCAAGCAACCCCCTTCTACCAGCCCTAAAATCAAGTCTAAGGCAAAAGCAAAATCCAAACCACCACCCCCAAAGCACCTGGACACCTTAGATGTTATGAAACATCAGCCCTACCAGCTGGACTCCTCACTCTTTAGATATGAAGCTAACACTGAGGCCAGAAGCCCTAGCCAGGCATCCCCCATCCCACCCTCTGATGCTAGCCCCGCACCTACCCCAAGTCCTATCCCTGCCCCTTCTCCTCGTCATGCCCACAACTCGCACTCAGCCAATCAACAAAGGAAGCCTGTGGCTTCTGCTAAGCCCATTGCATCGGTAAGTGTCTCATATCCTTTCGACCGTCAACCCGCAAGTTCATCTGAGCCACCCCTAGCACATAAGCAACTGAATAAAAAACCCACTGCCTTACCTGCTACGCATGACCTTTCCAAAAAACTGGTTTCAGGCACCCATTGCCCTCCACCCACAAGCATCTCAGATTTTTCTTCTTTTAGCGTAAGCAAACCTATAGCGTCCTTGTCCTCTGGACCCCTTTTCACTAAAAGTGCCTTTCCAATGGCTCCTCGGCCAAGGTTCTCTGCTAAGAAGCCGGCAGGATCAAGTAAACAATGGAAGCCTGTTGTACTCCAATATTAGTTGCAATCCATGGCTGCACTTTGATAGCAGGTTTTCATGGTGGCATGTCTCTCTACGTGACCTTTAAGTTTAAGCGTAAAAAGAGCAAATATCAACCTGAGATCATCATGATCCAAGTTAGTATCAAAGTTAGTATCCAGTTAGCTCATGAAAAATCGGTGTCCTGTCCCTCTACATACTTTACACTTTGTAAATGTTTAAATGATAACATTGCAAGGTTGGATGGAAAAACACGGCTTATACAAATATCAGATTTTGTTAAAATACTCAAGCAACTGCCAACCTGGGTTCCTGAGCAGAATCCTAGACCCCAGTTGAGACAAATTAACAACCCTAGGTGTCCCAGAAATACTTCACATATGGCTAACAGCTACTGGCTGTTAAACCTACCAACACTCCCTCCTATCCCATCAACCTCCCATGCTGGCCCAGCAACCCAAGATAAAGTTTCATGACTTAATGGCTTGCTTCAATTAATATAATGAATAATGAATAAGTTGCTCATTGTTTTCCGCAAGTCTAATAGCCAATGTCTTATGGCAACAGCATGGTGCTCGTCTATTATTAATATTCATATGGTGTAGGAAGTTTAGGATTTTGCAAGGTTGTCAAAAATAATTCTGCACACTACAGGTAAGGTCATTTATGATTAACTAGACTCTAAGTGCAGTACTTCATTTGCTAAATATGTATTGTGATATCCGATGAGCCTTGATGTTTATGTTACATGTTCGTCTAACTACCAAGCACTGCAGAGTTATATTTTTGGAGGCAACAAGTGCTGAAAAATAGAAACTGGCAGATATAATTATGAGTATTCTCAGGAAAAGATAAGATGAAAATGTGCTATTTGTTCACAGTTCATCTTGCTTAAGTTTCTACGTTAATCCAAAATGTGATGTTATGTCTGTCTGTGGTAAAATTGCATACAGTGTATTCATTCGAAATGTAATTGAATTACACACCCTAGTACTGATACAATTGATGCATCAGAAAATTGAAGGTGTCACTCTAAATATAGAGTGCCTCCCATTGAAATACAGCTTTGAATATAAATATAAAACAAATAATGTATTGTGCTGGCAGGTAAGATAAGGTCTTAAATACCTGATTAAGGCTTTTCTGTGCTTGTTTCCTCACTTTGTCAGCTTCTTGTTTTCTTCAAGTCTGTATAACTGTCACAAATGTCCTTAAATATTTGGGATTTTACTCTTTAAAAAGTTGTAGACTGATCGAACAATATACACAGTATATAGAAAGGAAAAGGAGCTTTATGGTTTTAATTAGTATGCCCGAAGAAGTAAAGATCTTCCTTTTCACAAAGCCCTCCTAATTTCATTCCAAACTATATTTGATGGTGCAATAGAGCTCAAGCACATCAGAATCAGAAGGGATTTTATCCGCCATGAATGTTTGCACAAACAAGGAATCTACTTTGGCAGGGAGGTGCCTATTTGCTTCTATTGTTCCTTTTTTTCTTAAACCCACACTAATTTGTCAGTTTTTTGCCTGTTTTCTGTCTTTGACATTTCCCATTACCAGTCATGGCTATTCACAAAGCTGACACAATATGTAGCATTTATTTTAATTAAATGTTAATGAAACTGTTATGAATAGCAATACATAAAAAGAAGAATAATATTAACTGATGTATTTGACAAGAATCTAATATTGAACCTTCTTCAAAGCAATGTCGGCCTTTTCTTTGTTCTTTCCTTTCTTTTTCCTTTCTGTTATGTACCATTCTGAATATTGCACTTCTTGTAATATGCACCACTATGCTATTAAATCTTCTGTACCTTTTTTGTTAATGTCCTCTGTTCTTCTACACCTGCATCCAAGCTCTTGCACCCTGTTCCACAACTTGCTGAAAGCTCAACATAATTAATTTCATATTATTGTCTTTATATTACACTCGTTAAATGTTAAATATTTCACAATGTAGTGGCTGTATAAGAGAAACTGTATTGGAGTTTGGATGGCCTTCAAACCGTTTGAAGGCCAAAGCGTTTGATCTTGAAATTGGACCTAGCGCTCCACAGTTTCTGAAATGGTGCTGATTGCTGATCTATTGGACTGGTTCCGGGCTAAACATATCATCGGGAGTGGAACGGAGTGCAAAGTATTTTGGCATCTTTCTGAAAGTAGACTCTCCGTTATTACCTACAGCCGACTTAATAGTCCAGGAGTTTTAGTGTACTCCACTGTAATATTATCATCTTCCATTGCTGAAAGGCCTTGAAAGTGAGGTAAGTGCTGAAAAAACTCCCCCAGTTGCTCCTAGAAATGGTGAGTGGTTATTTACAGGCGAACGAGCTCATGAAGTGGCCTGGTATGTCTGGAACATGAGTCCGAACCAAAATGTACATGGCTGTTGCATCATCAGATTTTAAGGCAATTCAGCACCAGCAACTATCTCTATGCTTTCATCTCTGGGCTTCAAAGTAGCGTGGAGTGTAGCTAACAGGCGTTATTTTTAGAAGTATTCAATCATGCAAAACAGGTTACTTGTCTGTAGGGTTAACCTCAACGTGTAGACTTTGGACATATATTTGTTTAAGAAATTAATTGAGAATTTGAATCCCACTAAAATAATTGTTGAAAAGCTTTAGTCAATGATCACAATGTACAATGAACTAATAACTACTGATTTGTTCCTGATGTGTAAAGGAGTCTAGGGCTTGTTTGAGACGTCAACTCCAAGCAGTGCTGACAAGATGCCAGACGGTGGCAGCAAAGTCCATCTGTTTCAGTTCAAAATATTGTTAAATGTTAAACAGGATACCACATCCTTGTGAACACAAAACGTACTCTGATCTACTGAAATGAACCTCAATGGTATATATTTAACAACCCATCATCTATATGCCATTACATTTATGTAATACCAATCATTCTTTACTTTCAGCAACTGGGGAGAAGCTACTCTCTGAGTCTGCCCAGGCGTCTGCCCTCCATGCCCTCTTATAAGCCCATGTCTCCTTCCATTGTCCATGGATACCAGCCATCTCTGAGTCTGATGGAGAGGCAGACATCCCTGCCGGATAGGAGCTACAAGCCCCCTACTCCCTGGCAGGCCGCGGCTAGGAGCCCCCTGGGCCTGGTGGACGAGGCCTTCAACTTCCAGAACCTCCCACAGTCTATCGCCTCCAACGTTGCGTCTGCCGCCCACCGTAGATCTCTCCCCGAGCCTCCGGCTGAGTGGAAGCGCAAGGTGTCGCTGGACACTCCTGGGGCCGGTCCTCATGAGGGCTATTATCCTACAAGTCCACATTTTCCCTCCCTCTCCATGAGCCAGACCAGGTCTTCACTGGAGAAACCTGTCATATACGGGCCTCCCTTCAGGCCCGCCCAGCCTCTGAAGCCACGGAGTAGGGCTAGCTTCGGATACACTGGTGTCAGCATGGGCCACCGCAATCCAACTAGCCACACTCCTTTGGTTACTACTGCAATGAGAAGGTAACTGTACGGCAATAGAACCATGCAAACCCCAAAACTCAGGTATTAAACCTGCATATTACAGTTCATCATACCATCCTTTACACTCACAAAAGCATTTTACACATACACGTTATACATGTGTTCACATTGTCACTTGAATGAAGCAAATTGATATTTTGGGGATTGAGTAACATTTTAAATAGATTTGAACAAATGAAAGCCTTTTTTTCTTGGAATTGAGATGATGTTGATCTTATTTAGAGTACAAAGCATGTAGCAATTAAGCAGATGGTCTATGTAAGTGATTCTAGCAAAGCTTAGAAGAGGAGTTAATGATTTTCATGGGTTTATGGTTCATGAGGAGACGAAAACAAACAGTTCATTGCCAAACATCTAATCAAACTACAGCAGAGGCCAACAAAAGATTGGTTCAGTAAGCCAGCTGCAAAACAAATGAAGGTTTTTACATTTGACTGAATTTGATTAAAATGAAATACTGTTTTTAATATAAAATGTTAAATGTAATGTAAAAGATGTGTAATATATTTTTTTTAAGTATACGGTAGTTTTTCACTGACACTAATCGCTCAACAGTTTGCTGTGAAATTGAAGATCCGTCAAATCTGAATGATGATGTTTTATTCACATGATCTGCAAAGTTTGCAAATATGTGCACTAATTTCCAGAGCAAATTTGTGAACACTGAATTATGTGTGAATTATTCCACTTCATGTTGACCTGAACAAGATACATTGAACTGTTTTATTCTGTATTTACATCTATAAAATGTTAGCAGTATAAGTAGATTTCCTAGATTATTTTTTTTATTTCATCAAGACAGTGTGGGAAAAACTGAATGAAATACCATACGATGAACTTGATCCATTGTTAGACAATATCAAGAGATTGCTGTGCTATTTGGTAGTAAATTATAGAGCCATTATTGTGTGACCTGCCATCCCAACATATGCAGGGATGTGCAACATAACCACATCAGTTGTTATAAATGTCATAGCTGTACATTGAAACTGAGGGGTAAAGTGTGGTGTTCCTGCTGTTGTGGAAGCTCTTTGTGGCAAAAACTTTGTTTCAATCCACACACCAGCAGGGGCAAGTAAGTCATACCTAATTTTGACTTTTTAAAAGTTGACCGGACACGTGTCTGGAAGGGAGCAATCCCTTGATGAGGTTTGGTTGGCACCATGCACCTCTCTCTCTCTCTCTCTCTCTCTCTCTCTCTCTCTCTCTCTCTCTCTCTCTCTCTATCTCTCTCTATCTCTCTCTCTCTCTGTCTCTCTCTCTCTGTCTCTCTCTCTCTTTCTCTCTCTCCTCTCTCTGTCTTTCTCTCTCTTTCTTTCTCTCTCTGATAGGCACCACATGTCCTGTGGTGTTTGTGAGTGCTTTTGAGTGTTTGACAGGCTAAATTTAGCCAATTGATGTAAGCTGCATACCACTGACAACAGACAGAGGCCAGCCTAGAGTTTGCCTTCAGTGGCCAGGAGTGTGACGATCAGGGCAGATCCAGCTACCTAGGGTGACCCCTGAGCTCCTTGCAGTGCCCTCAAGGATACAGGATACACACACGACAGGCAGGACACCAACACAGGTATGGACTCATCCAAACAAGGTGTGCGTTTGTGATTGTTAACTAGTTGTGTTGTAACCGTTCACCAACCGCACAACACTAGCACTGCTTGTGTATTATAAACCCTTTGTTAATCACTTGTACTATTTTTTTTTTTTTTTAAGCCTAACTTTTCCAAAACCTTAAAAAACACCCCATGGTCCCATGGTTGGGTATGGTTGGTTGCAAGAAACTGACGTTAGAATAACATCTTGGTTCATATTCTTTTAAAAGCCACAGGACAATATATTTGCAGTTGTTATCTCCTATTTAGAGATGTGATCATGGGTATGAATGAATTGACTATCTGGTGTACTAAATGGTAAATAAAGTTAAATGATACACACTGACTGTTCACTATGGCTGAGTATTTTGAATGTGAATGAAGGACACTAACAGTTACATTACCATTTATTGCCTGAGGCATGAAAAAGTTCAGATGTATGGAACATATCAACAGTCATCTGTAGTCATAAAAATGTTGTACAAAGAGAACAGTCAAAATAATGTGACCAATTGTCTATAGAAAATAATGTTTTATAGTACATACCTAAAAGCTATACAAAACAGTAAATTTTGATATTTCTTACATGTAGATTTAAAGGTTTTTACTCCAAATGTATGCATAGTCCATCTGACTAGGCTGCTATATTTGAAAGCAAAAGATTTGTCTGGAATGCCATTGTGCAGAAGGGAACATGTGCATTATTAGAACAAACATTTATTTTGGCAAGATCACAGTAGGGGTCTCCAATTGCACTACCCTGGGACACAATGTTCACCCTTGACCCTGCCACGGGTGATTCATAACGCATGTGACACCTTATTGTTCACAACTTACATGCATTACAAGGTTATTTGAAGGTAAGTTTGGACTCTAATCATTTAGATATGTGAAATAAATTGCATTGGGTTGAGGTGGTTTGGATACTAAAATATCCAATTCCCGCCATTCCAATTCCAATTTCCACTCATAAATTGTCATTAATATTCGATTGTGAAACAGCTTAACAAACTTACAATATTGGTAACAACATAATAGTATTAAGCATTACATTTATGAGTAATTATAATACCTGGATGTATGTTCTAGATGGACATTAGTTTAATTGCCTTAAATCTAAGATATAAAATAATTGTTATAATCTGCAATATACAGTTAAAACTTAATTGGCTTCAACCATCTTATTCATAACCATCTCATAGTATGGTCACCCATACTATGAGAAAATTCTCAGGAGTTCCTCCTATGTCCTTTATGTGTTTCCAGTACCCCGGGGTAAACACCTTTCCTCAAATCCGCAATGTCTCAATACTGTACTATGCCGACCCGTGAGAGGAAGATGCACGCGGCCGCTATTTGTCGAGAGGTCCAAGGGGGCGATGCCAATGGTACGACCTGGGCTCAGACTCCACAGAACTGAGACTTCTGGAGAGAGGGCATGTTGATATGAAAATAAAAAGAAATGTCAGGGCCATTTTTTGTCACTTGCCATAAATACACTAATGGGATGTTGGACTACCTATGGCAGCCTAATCCTTTTGTCGTTGGCCTTTTTGAACTGGCTATTTCTGGGTGGGTGTGGAGTGGAGGAGAGGGGTGAGGAGGGGAGGAGATGGGTGAGAGACAACTGGGGTTGCTGTTTGTGGACTGTGAAGGCAGGAGACAGCTGGGGTACATTCCGTCTGTACTTATTGGTGAAGCATCAGATTCAGCATACAATGATTCATAAATACAATGACTAGATTATGGATTGAAACGTGAACCAAACATTCAGAGCCACCAAACCCATAATACAACATGTGTAGAGTGCTTTTTATGCTTTGTCACAGTTACATTTTATACCTGTGGTCTTTTTTCAGGTGACACCATGGACCTTGGAAAAAAGCTGAGTACTCCCAAAGACATCATGCTTGAGGAGCTTTCTCTGCTCTCCAACAGAGGCTCAAGACTTTTCAAAATGCGTCAGCGGCGGTCGGAGAAATACACATTTGAAAGTATCCAGAATGAGACAAACATGCAGCTGAATGTGAGTGAGACCTTCAGAGTTAAACATGAGTTTAAATTTCGGGCAGTTCTAGACTGTATTATGTTAATATTATTAGACGCCCCCAGACTGTCAAAACAACATGGACTTGCTTTCTGCCATGTGTCCACATACATGGGAGATAGGGACAGGCATGTGCCTGATGGTCTTTTCCTCTTCAACTCTTGCCAGAGTGCCAGAAAGACAGCCCAAGTACTTTGTTTGAGAGTTGCTCCCCAACTTATCAGTGCCTGTGGAAGTGTGTGTGTGTGTGTTTGAGAGAAAGAAATGAGGGAGAGGGAGAGAGACAGAGAAAGAGAGTCCACTATGGTCTACATTGTTTTCAATCATAAATGTTACCGTTTGATGTATTATTTTTTGGCGTCTGCCATACAGACTGTCAACTTTTGACTTGAAGTCAATCAAGTTGTTTTTTTCTAGAATGACTTGGAAAATACTGAAATCACAGAGGAAGGAGGCAAAACTCCTCCTAACACTCCAGCTCTGGGAAACCCTCCAAATCCAGAAAACATTGCACCAGGTAAAGTACCACAACCACCCAACAGCAACCACAATATGACTGCACTATTTGTATGTCGCTTTGGATAAAACCACAAGCTAAACAAACTACTGTAAATGTAAGTCAGCACATAAACAGTAGACTACCCCACACTACAGCATAGACATGTTTAGTTAGTTTAGAAGCATACTGTACAAAACATTTCCTCCAATGACTTCCTTATGGGCCTCCTTTTACAGCACCAATCGGTAGAAAGCAAAGTCAGATGTTTCTTTCAGGACATTGCACTTATAACTCAAGACTTTATTTGACCAACTCACAACCCAACTCTGTCATTCATCTTTGAAAACCTTCCTTAGTTACAAACACACTGCGTCAAAGTCACCCTCACTGCAAGTCAGTATATATAAACAGGTTATTACGTAATGGGATCCTGATCATGATACTGTATAACAGGTGCCCTGCAGTCTTCTTGACAGCTGATGACAGCAGCTTAATTGTGTACAATGCATGCAAACTGAATGGGAATTTAGATCATTATTTCATATTATTATGTTGCGATAGAGATACATAGTTAAAACAGTGTGTGAATGAACATAGTCCAACCGTGTATGGCCGCAGTGCTTGATATGGTTTGCCCTGAGGAGGTCTTGCCCTTTAGTGGTGTACATGATAAGTATTTCCTTTCCCTGTGGTACTGGTACATCCGTTAAACTTGTGGTGGGGGTTCCCAACACAGCTCTTTCTCATAACGTGATATGTCCCAAGTGGATGGGCAGGGCTTTTCACACGTCGATGGATGAACGGACACTTAGAATAGGTGCTATTTTAAGATTTTGAGACAGCCTAGCGCGGTATTGATGGGAAAATATCTTAATCTGTCAGTGGTTTTATCTTCTTCATGTTTTTACAACTAGCTTTTTTATTATTAGTGTATTGATGTGTATGTGGAGAAATGACTGATTAATAATATTAAGCATACCTACTCTTTCCAATAAAATACGTTTCTACTTTAACTTATTCGATTTCAGCTCTTCGATTACAATGTATCCCAGTAAATCCTTTCACGACAATCAAATCCACACAGTGATCGTGGTTTCACACTACCAACCTCTTGTGCATTTGTTTTAAGGCTACGGGGGCCCTTTGCAGGATGTTCCTGCTGAGAAGTTTAACAGTACTGCCGTGCCCAAGTCCTACCACTCCCCGTGGGAGCAGGCTATCATCAACGACCCAGCCCTCGCTGAAACTCTGAACCTTAAGATGCCCGCCCCTGAGCCCAGGCCGGAGGGTCCAGACTACAAGAGCTTCAACAGGTTTGTTTACTATCCCCCCCCCCCCCTCCATCATTCAATGGCCACAAGTTAAAAGGGGCAGGCCACACAGGATGCCACTGTGGATCCAGCCCGCCTAGTAGAAACACTCCTCTTAGTTGAGACCTACTTATCCTGTGTTTTAGGAGCTTGAAGTTATCCAATATCATTAGACCCAGGTGTGGGTATGGTGACTAGATAAGGGCACGAGAGCCTACACACCTTTGGCATACGCTTCCCTTTAGGCCACAGGAAGTGGGGTAGTTATCATATCTTATATACAATTATATTATATATATTATATTATACTTATATTATACTTATATACAATTGTACCCTTGACTTGTATGCCCTCTTGTATGTTTGTAACCAAAAAAAAAATGCTACTTCCATTGGGGGTTCCAGGGTGGCCACACCTTTCGGCGGTTTCGACAAAGCCCCCAAGGGAATCACCTTCAAGCTCCCAGAGTTGGACCTCAATGCCCCCAAGTACCCTGAGCTCCAGGACCCCGGGATAAAGCGGCCTACCTTCAATAGGACTGCCCTTGGGTGGATCTCTGATGGCAGCCCCATCATACTTCCCACTGTCCCGCTGGAGCCTATGATAATCCCAGAGTCTGACGACCTGTAGATACATAAAAAAATGCAAAGTGATCTCAAGGACTATTTTACACTATATATTTATGCTTTGGTCCTTTTGTAGTGGGAATTTCTTTTTTTGGTGTCACATATTTATGTTAGAAGAATTAGATTTTTCATTTTACAGTTGTTGTTTGAAGTCTTATGAATAGTTTAGGTTTTATGTGAATGCTAGAATATCCTGTATTTATTTATTTTTCAATGGTGTATATCATATATTTGACATCAAAATATATTCAAAGGTCTGCACAATGACCAGAGCATAAAGTATTATGTTACAAAAGCTTGTGAGATCCAACCAGTGTGTGACAATAAGTAGCATTAAGGCTAAATCCTGATTCATTATTGACATGTTCAATGTGCCATGTATACAGACACTTACTGGTGTGTAGGAATTTTTCATTTAAGCAAATTAATGTACATAAAAATCACAACTGAAGCTATATTTGAAAGTCTGAAAATAATTTTTAAAAATACGAAGCAGACTTTTTGGCATAGATTTTAATATGGTGTTAGTCCTATATTCATTAGTCCTATGAAGCCTAAGCATGAGGCTTGTACAACGACCAAGATCACCAATGTGTAAATAAAACATTGGTGGATTGTGATGCTACAACAAAAATCAACTCCATGCCGTAATGAAATCAGCAAACAATTAACAAATTGATTGTTAGGCTTAATGTGACCGTGATAATTGTCCACATTATGTGTTTAAACCACGCAGTGCTACAATAAATGTGTAATACAAACGGTCTCTTCCTTACACGTGTAACAAACCCTGACTGTCACTTATGAAATGAACAGGACGCAGGCTAATCACATGAATGAATATGCAGAGGCAGAAATTTAGCAATATACAGTATGTTTTATTTAATAAATATCTGGTCAATGAGATTGAATGAGGTTACAAAACAATAGTTCACACACACACACCCATTCATACACTGCCATCAAAGTAGTTCCCCACCACGTTATACAGGCTACTGAATAACCAGAAAACACCAGCCTGATAGACCCAATAAAGAGCACCAGGGAGTCAGAAAGTTGCCGGTTCAATTCCCAGCTGTACAAAATGCTGTTGTGTCCTTGGGCAAGGCACGTCACCCGACTTTCCTCTGGGGAATGTCCCAGTACTTACTGTAAGTCGCTCTTCATAAGAATGTCTGCTAAATGACTAAATGTAAATGCACCCCAGCAAGTGCGTCACCATCAAGAGGACGCTAGATACACGTCTGAAGGTGGTCGACAGGAAGGGTTATCCTCACGTGATCTACACCAGGCTGTGGCGTTGGCCCGACGTGAAGAAGAAAGAGCTTGAGCACATCAAGTACTGCCAGTTCCCCTTTGACCTGAAATGCCAGAAAGTGTGTGTGACAAAGCAAACTTTGTCAGCAACCAGCTGGACAAAGTTACAATTCTGTTTGCAGAATTTAACTTGCCACAGGCTCTAGCATGCCTTTTTGGGGTTTATTATTTTTTCATAACATTTCATACCCAACACCCATTGCACACACACTTTTATTCATTCAGATCATGGTTAATCTGACATGCCACCACAACAACAAAATACCACTCCCTGTGCTCAAAATGCACAATCAACTGATGTAATATTATTAGCCTGATTGCTTGGCAACAATACTCCTGTTACTTAAATCTTTTATTGTTATTGTTTTCTTTTTTAATTGTTTCATATATGTATAGTATGCTTCTTAGGATGGCATAGGGTGTAATCAAATTTTAGTTTAGATGTAAATAGTGTTTGGTAAATAATGTTAATGTTATACTCTTTGTTATGCTTGGAATAAAATACATATTTGTCTTAAAATAGTTGTAATGTACATGGTGTTTAACTGTGACTGATGTTCTTCTGTTGATAGACTATTGGAACTAGTTGTTTTGTCTTGTTATTATAAGTTCCTGAATCTATAGATCGCACACTATATGCAAACTCAAAATATTAGGCATTGAGACACAAGTAATACATTTAATGTAACCTTAAATATTATCATCATTATTATTATCATCAATTATTTTATTTTTGAAAATATTCAAAGAACCCCTTAATGGTTCCATATAGAACCATTTGGTTTGACTTCAAAGAACCCCTAAGGTTCTTTTAAATGAACCCTTCAAAAGGGTTCTATATAGAACCTTTTAGTGCCATATATGTGGCAAGCGATAGAACCCTTTTTGGTTCTTAAAGAACCATTTATTCTAAGAGTGTGCTGCAGGATTATGCAACACCGTGTGCATGTGACCGCTATTCCCATCCCAAAGGAACAATTACAATAGCTCTCTGCTGTGTCAAATGTTGTCGGTCCTGCTGAAGTATACACAAGCATGTTGTGCCATGCAGCCAGTTTCCTCGGGGATTGCGTTGCAGCAGTGCACACTAGGGGCGGAGTTTGACCTCGCAACTCTCGAAACATCACTAATCCGCTGCTGACATTCAGGTGGCAAAGACTAGCACACTGGTCCCGTTTATGTAATGATTTGCTGGATTTAACCGCAATCTTCTGCAGAACAAACCGACATAGTGGACTACACTAGTATAACGCAATACCTATGTGTAATGCCGCCTTCTGTACGGGCGCTGACGCTAACGTTTTACTGTAATTTATAGTCATGCGGGCCCTATTTGACCACGGGGATGACCAACCATACACGCGCTCTGGTTGACACAGTGCACCGTCCGCATCATATCTGATTCCAAAATATTTCGGGGACAGGACTTCACGACAGGTTGTATCTCATGTTAACAACTGGATTGCAAACAATTGCATTTTCTCCAGAGCAGTGACTAGACATACGTACACGGTGAGTAGGTTGTGATTTTTGTTATGCTTATTCGTAGCGAAAATAAATTGTTTTCAAGACATGAGCAATGATGCGGTAAACCGGTGGTCTAATAACAAGACTTGCTCTAGCATGTGTCGGAACAGGTGGAGCCGCTATCGGTGTGTAGCTTTAGCCATCTGCTAGGCTACTCATTCCATGTAAAGGAATCCTAGCTAGCATACTGTATAGATTTATGAATGTGTCAGAATAGTGTAGGTTGGTTACATTGTATCATTACTTGTCACTCTTACGACCTACTTAGTTTGGGATACTGACGAGAAATTAAAAGTTGTTAAGGACGTCAGACTTGCCTACTAGTTAACATTCACTAACATCAACTAAAGTCAAATCAAGTCACCCATCAGGCCTTACTTCATGCAGCCCTACCACTTGTGGGAAGAGAGTGATGGGTAGTAAGTCTCTCACTTTCATCCTATGGACTCAGATGACAGCTAATCATTTTTATTTAAGGCGTTAAATATGATAAACCGAAGTAATCGAAAATGAATCGGCATCAAAAACGGGTGTAAATAAAACCTTACAAGCTGTCACAAAACTTTGTGTTATCTGAAACGATAGAGATGCGGCTGATTCAAAAGAGGCAGCTTCACCTTTTCTTCCTCGTGCTATTATTCAGGCCACTTATTTTAACACTGGTGCAAGGATGGCATGTTACTTCTCTCTTCCCCTCTCTCACTTTAGATTTAGTCAGATTATCATTCGATGTTCAGTGGTGCGATTCCCAAGCTTCCCTATGGATGAGCCTTGAAACCTCAGGTGATCTTTTTGGGAATGTGTGGAGATGATATGGACGGCTCTCATGGCCAGACCACAGTACCAACTCTCTCCTCCCCATATGCCCAGCTGCAGCAAGTCTCCCGCAATGACTGCAGAAGGTAAGACTTAAAGCAGTATCTCCCTATTCTTTCTTCTTCTTACTTTGTCTTTATGTAATGATAGTTTGAAGCAATTCTGGATCATTTGCGAGACATGTAGAAAGGAAGTGAACAAACTGGTAGTGGTGCTAAACTGTTTTACAGACAGTTTATGTATAGGGGTAGAATCAGAACAGCATATTATTAAGTTGAGCTTACATGGGCCGGGTTTCCCAGATTCGTTAAGAAGCTCTTAACGCTCAGAGCTTCTTAGGAGCATTCTAAGAACGCTTTAGAATGCTCTTAGAACGCTCTTAACGAATCTGGGAAACCCGGCCATTGTCTTTCCCTGCAAACAGATACATTAATCAGTGATGAGAAAATATAAGCAATAATTGCTTATTGAACTTCTTACATTTTGTGTACAATGTCATCTAGAAGAGGTTCAGGTGTACAGCTTTTCACAGAGCCACAAAATATGAAGATTTCTTTCTCATGGAAATGTCTACACTGTGTGCCACTTTAAGAACACTGTCTCCTTGGGTCTTTTTTAGTTCACTATATAAAATGCTGCAAAGTGCCATAAAGCAATTTTAATGATGAAATACATGTGTATTATTAAATTACGTAAATTGAATATAATTCATGTTTATGACCAGTATCACAAGGGAGAGGGAGAGAATAGCTTTATTCTGAAATTGTTGAAAATGTGTTGTATACTTTTACAACAGCTCTGACTATGCAGGCACAATTACATACTGTCACCCACAAGGGCAACGTAGGAACTGTTATTAAACCCCCCCCCCCCCTCTCTCTCTATCTCTCTCTCTCTGTCTCTCTCTCTCTTTCACTCCAGGGACATGCTCTAACTCGATGGCATGGGCAAAGCTCTTCAAGAAGTCTGGTGGTCTTGGGAAGTCCTACCAGCCTGGGAGCATGCTGTCTCTTGCCCTCACCAAGGGCCTGCTCAATGAACCAGGCCAGAACAGCTGCTTCCTCAACAGCGCTGTTCAGGTGGATGCTACAGGATAAATAAATACAAATGTTTTAATTCTTGAATGATATTGATAAGGCAAGCTGACCAAAAGTTACATCACTCCAGCTCTTAATTTGGAGTGAACAAACTGTAATTTACAATGCATCATTTGGTACTTCCCAGACATGTTGCTAACAGACTGGTTGATGGCAGGGCTGCGTTGAGTTGTTTTCTCCTCTCACTTGGTCCGGGGATATTTCAGATAATCCTCCCCCGCCCCCCACAGCTTTGAGTGGGGAAATAAAAAATGGCAGACACAATTAATTGTATGCTGCTGTTGTGCCTCTGTAGGTCCTCTGGCAGTTGGACATTTTCCGGAGGAGTTTGAGGCAGCTTCCTGGTCACTTTTGTCTGGGCGATGCCTGCATTTTCTGTGCTTTAAAGGTACCTTCAGTATACAAATCCAAACGTTATCTAAACCACTGGTTAACTCACTTCACAATGTACGTGTGAGTTTACCTAACAAGAAACATTGAATCTGTCAATGTGTCATTTTCAATCTCTACCAGACTGTTCAGCCTACACACACCATAATATACACGATTAACAACGTAAACATTTTGATGTGTCTCATTTCCTTTCTCAGAGTATATTTAGCCAGTTTCAGCAGAGCCGAGAGCGAGCGCTGCCCTCTGACACACTCCGACACGCTCTGGCAGAAACCTTTAAGGACGAGCAGCGCTTCCAACTGGGCCTCATGGACGACGCTGCTGAATGTTTTGTATGTTTCCTTCCAGTCCTTTGTTTAACTCATCTTATTTCAGTTGCACATGCCATTGTTATTTCTGTCAGAAAGCATCTCCCCTGTATAGAGTGAAATGAGTGTACTAAAACCCCTTTTAAAATGATTATAATTTGACGATGGAAAATAAAAACGTTGGCTCGGTTTTGAAGTTTCCCATTTTCAAGCAGTCCTTGAATGGGAATTGGATTGCCATTGTAGCTGCGGTGCTACTGCCGTCCGTTTGACAGACATGTTTGCTGGGCTGTGGACATGGAAGCAGGGGTCAGAGGGTATTTCAGTTAAGGTTATTTCCAGCTGAAAGGTATCTGTGACCAGAGTCACCGAAAGCAACACACCACCACCTCCCTGCATTTGGTTTTGGTAGCACTTATGGCAACTTAGAATGGTATAACCATATGGGAATATCTATATCATAATGTTAAATCATATCAGCTCTCCATTGCATTGGTGCAGACATCTACACTGTATGATATGTCTGACCGTTGTTATTTTCACAAACAAGGAGAACATTCTAGAGCGGATTCACCAGCACATCGTGTCAGACACGGCCACGGAGGCCTGCACATCCAGGTCTTGTATCACTCATCAAAAGTTTGCCATGACGCTGTATGAACAGGTGAAGGAGTTTACCAAACTCACAGTTCCTTTTGTATTATTGGATTGTAAATATGACCCCAGCAGATACACAACCTTTATATCAAAATATACATTTTTTTATCTGGATACACACTTACTGAATGTATGGGCCAATCACCAAGTGTTTATTCTGTTGAAGTCCTTTATCTTATCTCTAAATTATTGCATCGGATCATCATAATCAACCATTCAATAATTCGTTTTCATGGCCTCTAACCCTAACCCTGTCTGTCTGCAGTTTGTGTGCCGGAGCTGTGGGGCATCTTCAGACCCTCTGCCCTTCACAGAGTTGGTACACTACGTTTCTACTACTGCTCTATGGTGAGGACCACAAACCCACTCACCCCGGGCCTCCACTCTCCACCTGCCTCCACAGTTCTCACACACAGACACACACACACACACACACACACACACACACACACACTCTCAGGGTGCAGGGTTAATGTAGTTACATTATATATGGTGGATTTTGGATCTGTTTAAGCAGACATCTTACAGACAAAAATATATTCGTTTGGTTTTGAAAATATATATCTTCCTGAAATCTACACTTAGTGCTTGACTTTGTTGTGATGAGACACATCTTCACATCTCTAACCCCCATTCCTCCCCTTCCTGTCCCAGCCAACAGGTGGAGCGTGTGTTGGGAAAGAACGACCGGCTCAGGACAGACATGTTTGGGGAGTTGCTGCAGGCAGCAAACACCATCGGGGACCTCCGCAGCTGCCCGGTAGGTCCTTCCTGTCTACCTACATCCTACCCAGCACAGTGAGAGATGTCCTGTCTGTGTGGTTTCAGCAGCCATTAGAACCGGGCTCTCATACAAAGAAGGTATGGCCGTGGTGAAGAAGAGGCTGTTACAGGCTATGAAACTGCAGTTGCGGGGTGGATTTGACAAAACCTTGGTTCCGAAGTTAGGTTGGAAAAAATACACGACCACAGCAACTGACTGAAGGCTGAATGTTTCATTCAAACCTGCACAGGGTTTGTACTTCACATTCTGTCTTATCTACATTTACATGTAGTCATTTAGCAGACGCTCTTATCCAGAACGACTTACAGTAAGTACAGGGACATTCCCCCGAGGCAAGTAGGGTGAAGTGCCTTGCCCAAGGACACAAGGTCATTTTGCACAGCCGGGAATCGAACCGGCAACCTTCTGATTAACAGCCCGACTCACTAACCGCTCAGCCATCTGAATCCCTCTTATCTTTCTCTATCTTGCTGTCTCTTCCTGTTTGTCTCTCACTCTGCCTCTCTTTCTCTCTATCTGTTTCTCTCTCTGTCTCTCTCTGTCTCTCCCCCCCAACATTGCTGTGACATTGCACTCCAACCACCAGGGAGGAGGAGGTGGGGGGGCTGCCAGACTAGTGTTGGGTTATAAATAGCACGTAGGGCTTATCCACTGTTGGTCTCTCATCTGTAATGGCTGCTGTCTACCACTTTGGTGTGCGTCAGCCTGTTGTAAGTGCTTTGTTTCGCTTAACCCTTTATATGTACTGATGTCGGATAAAGCAAATCATGCAGGCAAGCTCACCGGAGCAATGCACTCTTTCCTCCCCAGTTATCTGAGAAGCAGTTGCACTCACGAATCAGAATGCACTGTAGAAACTAACGGGGTGTTGGATTGAATTTGTGTAATCAGTCTCATACAGACAGTTGTAGGTCAAACGTGATTATGTGATTAAAACGTCTGGTGTGGGTTTTTCTTTCTATGTCAAATACTAATTAGAATGAAACCGTGGATTTATTGACAACACATAGATTGCTCTGATCAATCCGATCAATCCTGCCCGAGGTGTACTGACTTTCTGTGTCCTTGCCATGCAGAGCAACTGTGGGCAGAGCATCAAGATTCGCCGTGTTCTCATGAACTGCCCGGAGATAGTCACCATTGGCTTTGTGTGGGACGCAGAACAGTCTGACCTGACGGAGGACGTGGTGAGGTCGCTGGGTCCCTGCCTCAAGCTCTCTGGGGTAAGACCACAGAAAAACAGAGACTCCCCTCAGAAGTGCTTGAAAAGCATTCCAGATTAGTTTATTTTTATTTTTATAATATCATTTTCTTTTTTATATATATGTGCATTTACATATATACCTTGTGATGTTCTTCTGTGCATCAGCTTTTTAACCGGGTGACTGATGAGAATGCCAAAAGGAGTGAGCTGCACCTGGTGGGAATGATATGTTACTCCAGCAAACATTACTCTGCGTTTGCCTACCACACCAAGTCCTCCAAATGGATCTTCTTTGACGATGCCACGGTGAAGGAGGTGAGGGACTATGCATTACGCTGCGGTCTGCGTTGATCAGGACTCGACTGTACTTCCGGTATTTCACGTCTCTTGTACTCTGGGGTTTTGTGTAGGCCGCTTGATGTCTGGTGTTCTGAAATGGTTCAACGATGGTTCCTGATGACGTTCTGCGCTTTCAGATTGGTTCCAAGTGGAAGGACGTGGCCTCAAAGTGTATCCGGGGACATTTCCAGCCCCTCCTCCTGTTCTATGCCAACCCGGAGGGAAGTCCTGTCTCAAGCGAGGACGCACCCCGTCAGACCACCATCTGCTCCCGTTACAAAGCCCGGGTCAATGGGGAGGTCAAAGGTGCGTAGGCCTGGGAAGAGTCATGGCTTGGGCTTGGGATGGTGTGAGTGCTTTTTAAAACCACTCCCCATGGGCCAAAGCACGGGATTGTCCATCCTGGTGTGCAGAGTTGAACTTGAACATGATGACGATGTTTCTGCTGCGGACAGATTACCACCCACGCCTCCCTCCCTCCTTCCCTAATCCCTCGTGGTGGGGCCGAGCGAGCCTGCCCGTGCTACGCAGCTTTCATTCTCTCTCTCGCTCTCGCTCTCTCTCTCTTTCTCTCTCTCTCTCTCTCCCTCCCGGACACAGCCCCATGTTTGTCTCTCCATCCACTGTTGGCCAGCTTTCGATGGCACCTCGCTCGTTCCAATGAGTCGTTTTGTTGTAGTGTTGCGTTCCGGTACCTTCGTTGGCATGGGATCTGACTGTTATCCTCATGCCAGCAAGCGTAAGTAATTGTACAGGAGGACAGAACACAATTGGACTGACATCTGGTATTGTTTCAGAGTGTAGTGTTGTTCAGATGTGGTACTTATGGCTGTTTTATAAGTGTTTGGAATGAGATGTGTGTGTGAATCCTGTAGTTTGATTGGTTATGGTGATCTGAATGGTCTCAGATTCAGTTTACCAGACCTTACAAACATGTTTTTTATTGTTTGTTTGACGATTTCTGTCTAGAGAGATTTCTCGCTGAAGAGATTTCTATTTGAGAAATTCTGTGTTAGAAGTGGGCTTGGTTGAAGAGTGCTTCACCACAACATTAGACTCATTAGACTCATGCAGGCCTAGTTGCAGCTATGATAATATATCTGTTTTTACATGTCACTTTTGGTGGAAATGGAGAGATTAATCAATGTCACTTGAAGGACTTTTCAAAGTAGTTTCCATGGTAATGTTTAACAGTACAGTCAGTACTGCTCAAAGGCTTGTAATTTGATAGAATTAGTAGCAATGCTGTTCACATAATCTTGCATCACAGGTTGGTTGAGGATATAGTCCTCGTTGGTCAGGTGTTATATGAAATAAGGTTTAAGGTTAGATAACCCTATCTCCTTAGTGTAAACTGCATTTATACCCACACCCATGCACCTCTGTTTCAGAGATATGTTCTCTGGAGGCCTGATTGCTTATGTTTTACCCATATTATTTACACTACTTTGACAGCCGGCATTGTGTTGTAATGTTCAGTAGGGTCAAAGAAGATGGATGCAGCCAGAGAGAATGCAGGGCCGCTTCGCTCCAACCAAGGGACCCACAACCACCAGCTACTACCTTCCACCTCAGGACTCAACAGAGGTGCGTTCAAGACTGCTTAGCGTTCAACCTCTTGTCTCTGAGGGCATTTGGTTGTGCAACGAGGTATAAAAGTAATCCTGAGTAAACACAGACAATGTCAGTTCATATGACTGAACACAAAAGATTTCAGGGCATTTGTGACTTTAAGTCTAATTTGTCTGAACACTTGGGTGAACTTGGACTCCCCATCCCATACTACATTTAGATTGTTTTTCCTTCTTCAGTAAAAGGCCCTCTGGGCAGTCCGAACAGCTACCGGGAGCCTTTCAGAGAGAATTCCCAGAGAGTGGTCGGTGGGTCTAAAAAGGAGAGTGAACGAGGGCATAAAAGAGAAGAGCCGCCTTTACCCAAAGGTACAGTATTGGGCCTGATACTCATGATCCACTTACATCCAAATCCTTTCTGATATGCATTTTTTAAGCGGAAGAGTCTTTGAATTTGTGCATAGTTCATTTAGACGTGCCTCTGTTGAGTGTATTAAACTTTTATTTGATACCACTTCCTGTTTAGACATGGCGTATGCTCGGTCCTCGTCTCCTCCAGAGAGCGGGCCAAGGCAGCACGCCGACCAGCGGCACAAGGGAAGCTCCCGCTTGGAGAAGTCTCCGTCTCATATCAGCAGGGAATCTAAGGAGCCACGCTCGCAGTCCGGCGCCCCCAGCCGTCACGACCAGGATGGCGGGCAGGAATCCTGGGATAAAGGCGGGAGCATGGGCCGCAGCAAACCCAAACCGTCCTGGAGACCGGTCCGGGAGGTGCTGAACGTCGACAGTGTGCTGAGTGAACTCGAACGGCGACAACAACAACAGCAGCAACAACAGCAACAGCAGCAACTACAACAACAGCAGCAACAACAGCAACAGCTACAACAACATAGCAGCCCCCGGCGCAGCAAGTCTTCCGGCCACGAGAGGGGGCACGCGGATCAAGACCGGGAGCGAGAGAGGGAGCGGGCGAGGAACAGGGAGGAGCGCAAGCAGAAATGCCTGATGACCATCTACGAGGACGAGCAGCGTCTGGAGACGGAGAGCCACAGCTCGCTGGAGTCTGAGAGCCGGGGCCGGGACAGCCAGGGGCCCGGGAGTGCCCGGCCCAAGGGGCTGCTGCGCAGCGACACCTGGACCATCCAGAGGACCGAATCAGGCTATGAGAGCAGCGACCGGCTGAGCAGCGGCTCCACCAACCCAGACTCCCCCGGCATGGACGGCTTGGCGGGGAAGGAGCAGAGGTTAACTCCAGAAGTGCCAGCGCAGAGGTGAGCCATGACCAGGCGTTTTTTTTGTCTTCGTTCGAGTGGCAAAGTGATGGGCGAGTGGGCAAAGCGGAATACCAAATGGGTTTGTTTGTTGTATTGGGCACTGATGTGTGTGTGTGTGTGTGTGTGTGTGTGTGTGTGGCTTATTGAATTATAGCACTGAGCTGTGCAGTGGGGGGTTGGTGAAATCAATAGCCTACCAATTGTGGATATCTGGTTGATGATCAACTGGTGCAGTTTTGACTGAGCTTCTCTAACTCCTGGCTTTGTCCTCAGACAAGGGTTACATACCAACAACATTTTCATTATCACCATTACGGTTTGGTTGACCTTTGCACCCCTTGATGTGATGTGATTGGTCGAGTGTGATTTCTGTGAGTTTTTGAACTGTCCTGTAACAAAGTTTTTCTTTTTTCAGCAAGGGTCAACTCCACCCAAATAGAGTGGAGTCAAAACCAGGTACATTTATATCTATATAATACAGAAGTCAATGTCATTTGCCAAATCAGCATTTGAACTGTCTGAAAGGGAGAGGCCATGCTGGATATTAAATTCTAATCAATTACTTGCCTCTTCTTCTCAGTTTCAACTGAAATGGAAAAATATATGTTTTAAATAGAATAAGAAAATATAAAGAATACAAAATAATTGTTAAAAAGAGATTATATTGACACCCCAATCCCCCCCTCGTTTTGGGACAAAACGGCTTTTAAAGAAGCAAAAGCGGATTCAGAACAGTTCATTCCTATCCAACTAAACAGGCCACGATTACAGTCATACAAACAGGGCCGAAGGCCCCTAAATGCCAGCGACCTCCGTCATGATTACACAGCTTGTTAAGTCATGCAAAACCAAACCCTCAAATCTCTCATCTCTAATCTGTGCTGTATTTCAGTCGTTAAAGATGGATTTGTTTTACAATTCTGTGACGCAAACAAAAACAAAACTGTGGAATGAGTTGTGAAGAAAACAATAAAAATGACCAATTTAGATTTTTTTTGTTTTTGAACGCTGCTTATTGTGGGAAGGCTACACCTGTTATGGCAGCACTAGCTATGTGTTGCATATACCCCCTCCCCCCTCCCCTCCCAATCTCACACAAAACAAAATGCAATAATGATTTACTACTTGTAACATGAGAAGTCCAGATCTTTTCCAAAGTGTGACCAGAGAAACTCTTTCCTAGATTGAGCTTCACTACCTTCTTCAGGGCTCAACTCCGGGTCACACTCACTTTCAGTTAAAACATCAAACAATTCATCCGTCCCAACTATCCCAACTGCCATATGCCATTTTCTTGTGGAATTTATATGACAGTCCTGTGGGGAAAATGATCGCCTGCTCAGCGGAGAGGGATACTCTAGGATACGGTTTTAGGGACGGGGGGACTATAGGTATTATTGGATGGATCTGAGTAATCAGTCTGTAGTTGAAGAGATGTAGATGATGTATTATGACGGCTGATTTACAGCTGGTCTGTGGGGTTGTCTATTCGACCTGTTCTGATTTAACCTGGTCACCCATTAAGCTGCGTACATTCCTTAATCTGGTGTTAATCCTGAGTGATGGACGAAAAAAAACGCTTGTTCAGATATCACAGCTGGACTTCACTGCTGTTTGTCATTGTTGTGAGTGCGGCATGTTATATAATCTCCCCCCCCCCCCCTCTCTCTCTCCACCCCCCTTCTCAGTATATTAGCAGGACTTTGTGAATATAGAGCCAGAAGATCCAAGTCTCTCTCACTTGCAGCTTTTATCCTTGCATGGACCTCTAGGTCAGCAGGAAAGGAAAAAAAATAAACGCATCTATTTTTAAAGGGTAGGAATTCAGCATGCATGCAAGCCCTCTTGCTGCATTTGCGGTTGCGCCACTATCACCCATTGGTCCATCAGGCCGTGACGTCTCAAATCTGCTGAGATCAACACTGTGCCACCATCTTGTGGCCCCGGAAGGGAACTGCCTTCCCAGAGAGAGAGAGACAGGGAGAGAGAGAGACAGGGAGAGAGAGAGACAGAGAGAGAGACAGAGAGAGAGAGGGAGAGAGGGATAGAGAGGGAGGGAGGGAGGGAGGGAGGGAGGGAGGGAGGGAGGGAGGGAGGGAGGGAGGGAGGGAGGGAGGGAGGGAGGGAGGGAGGGAGGGAGGGAGGGAGGGAGGGAGGGAGGGAGAATATAGGCCATCTCCCTGAAAATAGGCCATGCTCACTCCACTTCTGTGTATTATTTTTTTCTTTCTTTTTAAACAAAATATTAGCGTAGTAGTCAAATAGGTTTCTCGGAAACAAGATTCTGGTTATTACCACCCAGCCTTTATCAGACAGATTCAGTGAAAGCCTTTTGTTGACAGTTCATTCATCATGTGTTTCATATCCATGTCTAAAAAAGAGGCTGTGTAAAAATGACACTAAAATACCCCCTTTCGACTCAATGCTGTGAATTGTACTAAATGTACTGATTTGTTGCATGGTGACATGTGATGTGACTCTCCCGTTCAGGCAAACATCCGCTCAAATCTCAGGGAAAGAACTGTGATCACCAGGCTTCCCATTCACATCTCCTGAAATGCAGTCCAAGTTCACGGTAATACTGTCAGATTTAAGTCTCGCATGCCTACTCAGATTCATATCATAGATGTATGAGCTCCATCCATCCATCCTTACCTCATATCATTTGGAAATTAAAATTAATGCTCTCTCCATGAAAGTTTATTTCCTATGTGCCTCTGGGGTGCTGATAGAATATGACAACCTGCTCTCAAAACGAGTCATTGTCTGTGTCCCTTAGGCCTTAAGTGTCCACAACTGTGTTACTAGTACATTCCAGACTTCTCTTACCCCACAGGCGGAAACTGAGATCCAGTCAGAGCAGCTCCAGGAAGGGATGTGCTACAGAGAGAGACTCCGCCCCAACGGACGCCCGCTGCAGCCAGCCTGACCAGTCAGAGGCCATCGTCCGAGGCCACCATGCCGACAGCCCCGCCCTCCGACACCTGGGGAAAACCAGTAGCTCAGAGTGGAACAGCTCCGATGACCTCGCCGGGAATCTGTCGGAGCCGGAGGACAGGGATAGCGCCTACCGCTCCAGCAACAGCGAAACCGTCTCCTCCGAGGCCCCCTGTGTCCGCTTGGCCCTCCCCCTGCCCTCACACCCTGGTGCCGACCCAGGAGAACCCTCTCAACCCACCAGTCATCGCCCGCTGATCACTGCCGCAGCGCCACCACCGTCCCACTTCAAACCCAGCCAACGAGGCCCTCTGCACGCGGGAGAGAGCAACCGACACTGCTTTAGACCCCGTCTGCTCCAGGAGCCGTCCCAGACCAGCCCGAGACCCAGCGTCCGACCCTCCGACGCCCACGCCAGCCCCCACCGCCGGCCCGACCCCGGAGGCCAGAGGCTGTCCTCAGACGCCAGCGGCTCCAAGTCATGCTCTGATCCGGAAAGGAGTAACCAGTCATCGGGTGAGAGTGAGGAAAGGGCCCCAGGCAGTGGTAGGCCCAGAGCCGGGGGCGTTGACCAGGAGGTTTCCCTGACCACGTACTTCAGTGTGGATAACTGTATGACAGACACCTATCGACTCAAGTACCACCACCAGCGGCCCCTGCTCCTCTCCGCCACCATGCCCCGGCAGGGGGTCCCGACCATGGAGCACAGAGACCCTGGCCACACCCTTTCCATGGACACACACTCCTCACTAGACACGCCTAAAAGCAGGCCTGATACAAGTAAGCTTAAACAAGAGCATCATTGAAAAAATCCTGACAAGCTTTGTCTGAATATGTGTCACTGTCTTTTGTGTTGTTTTGTTTTTAAGGTCAATTCTGGCGACGTGTTACATTTTTGATGTATTATTTTTCTGTTTTGTCGTATTTCTTATTTCCAGGCCATAGTAGCAATAAGCCCACAGCAAAGTGGAATCCAGTGTCTGCCAAAGGACTGGATGAGCGAGGTTATTTGTGATGGTATTAACTGGTGAGTACCATATAGACTAGATGTATACTCTACAACACTGTCTCTGTTCTCACAGGCACCTTTATGATCGTTACCTTACGTACCACATCCTTCTATGCATACTAGAGCTCAACTTGCTCGATACTTGTCAATGCAAGCGATGGAACTCCAACATGAAAACACGTCATCGGTACTCTCGTAGATTGTAGTATATATTCGGTGAACAACGTAACCTGTTGTCCTGTCCATACATGGAAGGTTTGTGATCTGGGGGAAACTTGAACAGGATGTAGTGCTCTACAGCACTTGTAAAAACACATTTTGAATATGCTCAAGTTGGTTGGTTCGCCCAGATACTGTTTCCCAATGCTTTTAGATACATTTTTGGCATTTTCATGCCTTTTTGGACAGTGAAGGATGAGATCAATATTAAAGGTAGGGTGAGAGACAGGGTGGCATGCAGAGAATGGCCCGGGCCGGATTTGAACCGGGCTGCTGCGATAAGGCTTCGGCACTTGTGGCATTTAACTGGTGAGCCACCAGTTTCCTAATATTTATCCCAAAACGTTGCAGAATTCGTAGTTGTCTTCTGCAAGTTGTCTAAAGAAAGCACTGTGTCAGTGCACCAAATGTGTCCAACAAGTTGACAACTATGATGATTTTAGCAAATTTGCATGAGTTCTTGCAAAAGGTAATACTAGTTACTTTTGTTGTGTGTAGTATTAGCATGAGCATGGGATATCTGACATTGTTTCCTAGCAACCACCACATTCAAATGTTTTCCCAATCAGAGTAAGTACAAAAACATGCACAACCTCTTGGGCCAGTCAGTAAATACTCTTATTTCTGAACTTTGATAAGAATGTGTTGGTCTTTTAAGTCTCTCAAAGGATCAGGGCCTCATTTACCATTCCAGGCAACTCACCCAAAACCAGTTACACAATATTCTAGATGTTTTTTTAAATGGTATTTTACTGATGTAACCTTGTGACTAGACAAGACAGAACACACATACTGCTGACTTTCATTCTGCATGTACCTCCAAAGACCATGTTTGGCTGTACAATACTTAGCATCCCTCCTGTCGCGTCCCTCCTGTAAAACGAGCGCTGTGCTGCTGCCTCACCTGTAGATGGCCCTGTGTTCATATCTTTAGCCCTCTGGCATTAGGAAATGACTGGGAAATATCTGCGTCTCAGATTAGTCAAGCAGAGTCAAATGGCTGTGACCATTTAGGCAGGTGTGAAAGTAGAAAGAATATTAGAAAATACATTACAATAACTAGTCTGGTTAAGTGTAAACAAGCTAAAAATGGTATATAACCTTAAAACTAGTCTGGCTCATTGGTGTTGAATGCCGAGGTGGTAAAAGGAAAGACTTGGAAGTGGAATAAACACTCCCAAACCATCTTTATTCTAATTACAGAACGTAGTTTGTAACACTAGCTGTAGTGGAAGATGACTCGTGTACAAACGTGTACAGGATCAAATCTAAGGCTGGTTCCACGTGCCCCTATCTAAACGGACGCAACACGTTCCAAAAACTAGCAATCCATGTAGGCTACTCTACAGCATTGATACATTTCCTCCAAAACATCAAACTAATCGAACCCATAGCAAGGTCATCTTTCTGTTAGTCGTGCGCAACATGTATAATAAAGTGCAAAGACATTCTTTTTCTTTCCTTTTTTTTATCGAAAACAGTCTGAGCTTCCAACTTCAGTTGATGGGGTGACTGGTGTGGTTCAGCTGTTGTGATGCCGCTCATCACCGTCACATGCTGCCTGGCTTCCCTCTAGACACTTTGCTTTCTTTATTAGCTTCATTTTCCATGTATTATACTGTCAAGTACATGTTTCTGTAAATGTTTGAAAAGAATGCAAATGTTTCCACTGGCTTTATTATTTAGAATGTAATTTGTACATACAGTATATACTGTATATATCTATAAATTGTTGTAACAGGAGTGCCTTTGCATCTTTACCATGACAGAATTGAACTGGATTGACTCCACTCTAATAGAACAACAACTGGAGGTCTTGCGCTTAATAAGGTTGACCTGACACCGTTGTCGTTTACGATATTCCCTGTGTGTGTGAGTGTGTGTGTGTGGGTGGGTGTGGGTGCGCGCAGCAGTGTTGCCACCGAGTTTGAAAACACTTGGCGGTCAGCTGTCAATGACATGGTCTGTCTTGTGTCCACATTAGAACGAGATCAGTGTGTCCTGAAAGTCATGGCTTTTATATGACAGCTTTAATGAGATATGTCAGAGGATTGGGAAGCACCTGGCCAAACCTTACGCTACACACGAGGATACAATTAAATCATTTTCTACATTAGATAGCATCTATGTACAATTAGTAAAGGTAATGTCCCATAAAGCCTCTATGTTGTTGATCATTTACAGTGGGGATCCATAGGAGAGAAACATGTACAGTGACTAACTGTGTAACACTTTATATTTTTGGAGATGCCTATATATTTATTTATATTTATTGTTTTAATAAACTGTACATGCTATCACCAAATAATCATGTTTTGTGTATCTCTTGACTTTTACATTTGGATAGTTTTTCTTGTAGAGTTCTTGGTCAACTGCATACGGAAGAGGTTACAGGTATTGATTTTGTAATGATTGTGGCATTTGTGAATATATTTTGTGACTCAAAATGTTAGACAGCAAAGAAATTGACTCAACACTTGACTGTTTTTAAAATTTAATATAAAAAATCTTTGTTTTTCCTTTAAAACATATACAGATGTCCAAGTTGGTTAATGAAAGGAAATTTGGTCTGATGTTGTCTGCGACTGTGGATAGCAATGTGAAACATGCTTAAAATGCTTGTTTAGCCATCTGTATTGAAACATTTGACAAATTGTACAGTATCTTAACACATCCGTCCATGCTGACTCTCGACCTCTAGCCCCTCTTGAAAAACCTCTTGGCATCCACGCCCTCGTAGTTGAAGCTCTGATTGAAGAAGATAGATTTTATTTATGCTATCTCATTATGCTTCTGATGCTGGCATCATGGATGTACAGTAAGAGGCTTGTGTTTGAATAGACTGTAACTCACCTGTACAAGTTCATCGTTAGCGATGACCCTGGTTGTTGTCAGTGTCTTGCCGTTGTCCTTCCTGGTGAAAACACCTTTCAGCATGTCTCCCTCCATGACCCATGAACCCTGAAAGGTCAAAGTGGTCATGAAACATGACAAATAAACTTGAGCCAAATTGGTTTAACTACTGTATTTCTTTATTGCCTGTACCAAAGACTTGTGAGGTAGTGTAATTTTGTTGCAAATCATTTATTTGGTAATGATTTGGTAAGGGTGATGGTAGACTAAATACAGAGGACATCAACCTCTCACAGTAGATAATAATGTTTTACTTGTGCACATTGCACATTTTTACAAATTATATGTGGATTTCAAACTACTTGTACTCTACTGCTAGTATTAAACTGCTGAAAATGTTGCATCGTCATACATACTCAACATGTGTTGAAATGCTTTGTTTTAGGAATTAGGGTCCCTCTGAGCATAATGTCATACGTCACTTACCGACAGCTCCGTTCCATCTGCAAGGCTGTATTCAAAGGTCACCCCCAGGGTAAAGTCTATCTCCACCGTACGAAAGGCGCTGCTCTCCTTCACGTGAAACTTGTCCCCTGTCTGCTCGATGATGATCTTGAGGTTGTCGTGAGCGGCTAGCTTTCTCTTCACCATGTTGATACCTGCGAGCAGGAATACGGTCAACATTTCCAATGCCTCCCGTTAAAATCATTCAGTAGGTCAGTTTAGCAGGTTTGGCCTAGTCCAGCATGAGCAGCGTACTCAGTTGGCAAAGTGTTAAAAAATGTTGTCCACACAGGGTGTTGACACAGAATAAACTTGTAGGCTTATTTGAAAAAGTAATACCAAGTAGATTCATGAAAAATACATAAATCCCACTAAAGATTGCCATAAATCCCACACTGCATGCTAACCTTCTTAGTTACAAAAATAAATCATATTCTTACCCATTTGTTCCATGAACTTTTCATAGTTGTCATTGCGGTCTACTTTCCAAGTTGCGTTGAAGGCCATGATTGCTGTGTGAGGTGAACGACTGTACGCTTGCAGGAATGACTTGTCTCAGACTGGACCTGCCCTTTTAAAGTGTGGCGCAGGTTAGCTCACCCCCTTATCTCTCCCGATATCTGTACAGTATGCTGATGTGGCTGTTTAAAGCTCACAGGATACATGTTCCTCAAGGCTACATCCCATACAATAGACTGCTACACTCACGAACACATCCCCACGCAACGTTTTGGCTGCAGATAAATAAAGTAATTAGAGTAATTGAAATACCTTACTTCATAATTGTCTTTTTGCAAAGAGTTAAGTAAAAGAGCAGATGTCAAGTTTCCTGAGCAATGTGTGGTTAAAGAGCATGCCAGTTTACACAGGGTGTGTCTCTGATGTCTTTGTGCATGTTCTCTTAGGAAAGTGGGTGATAGGCTACACTTCCCTTGTCTAAACCTAGCCTAGGCAGTATTTAGTGGGGTACAAACACTGTTGTCCTCTGTGAGAACCCAGAAGCCCTTTGTTGAGGGAGTCCAGGGGATGCACATCCTTGAATTCAAATTCTTTAGAATTTTACACATACTTGTTTTTGATTACATATGAATGCAGTAGTAATCAGGATCACAGGGCACATTGTGTTTGTATGTGGGGAGGGGGGGGGGGGGGTGCAGACTGATGTATGTAGTCAATGCAGATAAGTTGAAGAACTAGAACTTATGTTTAATTGCAACGAACAATCCCAAGCACCACATGTATTATACTGTCATCTTCGTCTTGTCTTTAACATACAGTAAAGGGTCCAAAAGTCAGAGACCACTCGTCAAGATATGTCTTTGTTTCAAATGTAATACTAAACTCATCCCCTCAACAATTTGAGTTCACGGTTCAATCAAAATGTAAACAAATATCGTAGTGTTTCATGTCTATTTTTGGTTAAATTACAGCATGCACTCAGGCTGCCAAGGACTCTGCAGGTTTGTGCAAAGACCGATCCTTCCAAAGAGCTTCTGGTGATGACACAGAAGGCTTGATCTTTCTCAGTCCTCAGCTCCCTAAATGTTCAATTGGGTCTCAGTCTTCTGGGCTTTGTGCATGTAGTGCTATCTTGTCATTGTTATTTTAAGGTTTAACCTAAATGTTTCTTTACAGGACATGCAGGAGCTTTTGCAGCAACTCCAGACTTGACCTTCAGTGTTCTCTCTATCTTATCTGTGTAGGACTGTAAAGATCTGTGGATACATGGGGTCACTGAATGGGTGTGGGTCAGATTACACATCTTTGACTTTGACTCTTGATTTTGCATCTGTTTTAGATTTAATATTTATCTGATCATTACAATATTGTCACATCTTTGGAACTTTAACCTCAATGTTTCCACTACTTAACCATAAATGAGACCTTTTATTGTCTGATGGTTATTCATCACTGGTTGTCCTTGTTGTGGAAATCTGAACCTTTGAAGTGTATAACTGATAACGAGTACACATAATTCCAATGCAGATCATCTTCCAAAACATATGCCCGAGTTATTGATGCTGAAATACTAAATCAGGTCAGTTTTTTACTCTTCAATGTCTCCTCCTAAACTGAATCATTTTGTTTACTGTATGCACTGCATATCATAGCAGACTTTCTAAAGAAATACTTTTTTATAGAACTGTTTGCAATACATAAAAAAAATTCTTCTCACCCAAATAGGCTTCCGTAAAGAACTCGACAAACCGCAAAATAATCCTTCTATTTTTGCAATATTCTATTTAGCTCTCTGTCCTAAAGTGCCAGACAGTGCTGTGTTATAATCACCTATAAACAGACATGACACAACACCTTTTTATCCAAGCTATCCCTGAGATAATCTCAGAGCACAATTACTGTTGACAAACTCTGTGACCTTTACTTGTACTTGTACTCACAATGTTGGTTTTCAACAAGACCTTTCTACTCAAGTGCAGCTTGAGTGTAATCAATAGGAGATATAGAGAATCACTGTGAGGTATAGTGTAGTAGTATTACTTGTTGCTGTACGGTAAATGTAAATGATATAGTATAAAGTTTAATTGAGATAGTATATACACCCCAACAAAGGACTTGGACTGTGTGGATATCAAGTTTCTGTGTGGATATCAATTTTTGAGTTTGGGATCCCAAGCACCTGCAGAGATCAGAACAGAGGCGCACAGGCTGTTTGCAGCACAGTACAAGTCTAGCTGGCCTGCTCGAGAAACCTTAGGTGTGCTGACACCTACAGTAGCACGATAACACTAGAGTGCAGCACTCTACAAGCTGTCATTTATTATAGACGACAGCACTGTAAAGGCATTATTTACCAGCAGCATGGCTTGAAGCGTTTGAACATTTCCTCAGATCTAGTCATGTATTTCTCCCTTTTCCTTCCTCATTTGTCAAATATATGAGTATAAATATATATATATATATATATATATATATATAATATATATATATATATAATTATTTTGGGGGGGTTATGTGCTCAAAAAGAAGGAATGTACTTGTTGCTGTAGGTTTTTTTCCTGGTATTTTGTCGGTGCTCAGTGTCAGTCAGTGTTGCCAGCATCAGCAAGTTGAGGGTAAACAAGAGTAAAGCTTCAAAGCATGACCCGAATGATGTTGTGGTTCACTGCTGTGATGAAGTCCAAAGGAATGGCATGCCAAAAGGTTGATGTCGTACTTGGACTCCCTGCTGTAAAGTAGACATTCTTTTTCCTCAGACATACCTTAGGGTGTTCACTCATGACATGCATACACAAAGCTTATTGGTTTATTTTAGTGTCTTGGTGAACTACATGAAAACATGACCACTGAACATTGGTCACTCTGAGAGATGAGGGCTGAACTACCCAGCTCCACAATGATGGAATTTCACATTGAGTGGACCTATTTTTCTAGATTTTCTTCTTAATGATAGTGACATTTTGGAACTCCGAAAACCAAATCCCTAGATTGTGATGGGTTATTTCCATCTTGAAGCCCAAGCTTTGAGCTTCAACTTCTTGACGTTAGCCAAGTATTGATGTTTTCTAACTTCTTTGGCCCGTTTCCTCTACAGACTCACTGAATTGGACTGGCAAAACATTAAAACGTAGTTCCTGGGAGCTCTGGGTCTTGTGTTAAACTTCCCTCGGTTGAAACTAGATGTAAGATCTTTTTAGTGTAGTACCAGGCAACAGTCATACCAGGGAGCCAATTCATCCACTTCCTCTCACACCATGGACTGGCTTTAGCAGCTGCCCCTGGTATCGACTTTGCATCTTTGTTTGGCCTCAGCATGAAACAGGCGACCAGGAGGTGCCCAATGCCTTATCCTTTCACTAAGTTTACTGTACCTTCTTAAGCCTTTGTATGACTGACGAGAACATCGACATTCCAAAAATCTCATTAGTCACTTTTTGTTATGTGCAATCCTCATTGTAGTTTATTTATCTTAACATTTCACGACTATTCTGGTTTTCTCCCATAACTCCTTTGTAAAGCTTGTTACATTTGTTTAGGAATTGGAATGAAGCAGCTCTTCTTTGTGGCTTAAAACAAACAATAACATCATTGGTCAGGTTGCCTCATTTTTATTCAACACAAAACAGTTTTTGTTGGTGTATTTATACAGAGGGAATACATCTCAACACTCCTTCGTGAGGCACTTGGCACAATGACAGTGGTTTTGAGAGTGAGAATATAAATAGAAAGCTAGTGAGGGTGAACACTTAATGTCCAAGACCACACAAATGCTTTGCAAAAAAATAACTATTTACTACTGGTCAGGAAATTGTGAATTAAAATAAACATTTACAAAATGTATATTCTAACTGGCTGAGAACCATAAAATACTTTTACATACATCTGTGATACTTAAATAATAATTTGTCTTGCATGCAATAAATAAATATACCAGTTCAACAATACTGTAAGCAGAAAAACATACTTCAGAATACCTTGACAGAAAAAAATATATAGTATTGGTAGAATTAGTTGTACTGAATGTAAGACATACAGTGTGCGACTCAGAACATACTACATGTGCATATTGCAATTTTGACACAATGGACAGAGAAATCAAGACTACCAAAATACTAGTTGCTATTTGGCAATTTTGTGAGCCCTCTATTTAACAGTGTACCCTATGTTGACATGATTGTGTTTACATCAAAACAGTTAAAACATTCTATATCAAACTAATAAGAAACATTAGACACATAAATATGAGCATTTCTGTGTGAATAATTGATTTAAGTATTGTCTACAGCATCGACAGCAGATTCTCAGACGTGAACAGGCACCGTAGAAGATCCCACGTCAGCCTCAGAGTTCTTGCGCGACAGGAACCACACTTTCATGGGTTCCTTCTTTCCCTTCATGGTGACTGGTCCTCGGTACTCCAGGTGGAACTGGGGGTCGGCATTCTCTGCAGACTGCAGACACCTGAAATGAAAGAGAGTTTTTATTTTTTGTTCTTGCCTTGTATCACAATTTTGTCAGTGAACTGTTGCGACAACTTCACCTGAACATCCTGCAGGTCCACTGTTGACCATGTGGGCCGTGTTGTACAGCGCAACAAAAGGGAACATCCTCGCTCTTACCTGTATGTGTATTCAGAAACGTTGATCCTGCCCTTGTCTCCCGTGGTCTCCGTTCTGCTGGTGAGGTTGACGGTGTTCCCAAACAAGCAGTAGCGTGGCATCCTCTGTCCAATCACTCCTGTAACCACCTCCCCTGTGTGGATCCCAATTGTTATCTGGAGAATAGATAGAGGAGGGGATCAAAAAGGACTGAGTAATCAGGAAAAATTAGTGTTTCGCACTTTGTGTCTTCGCCATGTTGTTGACGTACCTGTCACGATTTAAAGTCAGCTCGCAGTTGTTTTGACACTGGCGAAATGACACAATACCCAAAACACTGTCACCCGAGGATCTGTGTGTGTATGTCTATTGAAGCTACATTTGGCAGGAAAACACAGGAATTCATTCCAACAATCTGTTGAGGCATTTGGTGGTGTTCCAGCAGCCACCTGCCATTTAACAGGCTGAGCACCATGTGACTCCTGTCTGAACATCTCAAAGGTCAGGCATTTTAGAACAAACCGTGTATAGTAAATCGACTGTTTACACATAGGTTTGAAGCTCCAGTTAGGACATTTACATCTTTGTTGTAAAGGAACATTAAACCACGGTGGTGATTTGTGTCCCACAAAGACTAAGGATAAACACAAGACATGACAACTGGTCTGGTTTGTTGAGTGTTTACCAGTCTTATCTACACACTAACCTAACATCCCATTCCTTTGTGCTGCTTGAAGGAAAAACACCATGTTTTGGTGGGGGAAGCACTTTGCTATTGTAATTATTCAATAGTCAGGATTAGTTTGTTTCCTAACACCTTTGCTGATTTAAGGATGTCTGCTTTTTATTGGTTGGAAAACTGTATGAAACTCTCAATGACAGTGGCAGAGAACAAGCCTCAACCAAAGCCAAAATCCAGACCCTTCCATTCAACGAAATCTATTTGTGTCTCTTGTTGACTTCAAGACAGCCTGTACAGTTGAATACAAGTTCAACAGTAAAGGCTTTGGAGAAAGGTAACGTGGGACCTATTTTTAGACATATGATAGTGGATCGTAGAGACATGATTTCAGGTTGTTTCTTCAGCCAAACCGGGTCCCCCACCCCCACCAATGCCATGGGCGTAATAAACAGGCTTTTGTTAACCACAAGACGAGAGTTTCCAATGCTAAGTCTCCCAACAGTCACTGATACAATAACAAACTCGACCCATCAGTTAAACAAAGGTCCGCTGTTTCACATCAGTTACAGCTGCTAGGGTATGCAGAGTGGAAATGTGCACAGTGCCATTTTGAATGGCTTTCCCACTTATGAAGAACACATTGTGGAAGATATTCAGATTCTGAAATATTTAAAACCTTGTTTGTTAAGAAGCAATGGCAAAATAGAATGAAGCTAATAAGGCTGATGGATAAATCCCATTGGATGAGGCTAGAAACTAGACTCATATCAATGATCACTGTTTGGAGAGACGGCAACATGTATTTCATCCGCACCTGCACTGGTTCCTCATCCACTTTGACCTGTCCTGCTATCTCCATCATGTCCAGGGCCAGGTGACAGATAGACTGGGCGTGATGCGTGCATGGCTCGGGTAGGCCACTGACTGTCATATACTTATCACCCACCGTCTCTACCTGCAAGAGAGAAACATATATATATATATATGTGTGTGTGTAAGTGCTTTTGTTCGATGTTGTTTTTTCTGTTGCTTGAAACCAAACAATGACTCCAAACACATACCAACATAATTTTGGTCAAATCAAACAGTGGGATAAAAGTTAAATGTCATAACCGCTCCATTCAAATGCTGCTGTAGTGTAAGAAACTCCTACAAGGATCTTGGTGTCAAAGAGGACGTGAGGTGTACACAATACAACAGCTTCATTTTTGGGCTCTGGCATGACCATGACGCCTTCAGAAGCTGACAATAGGAGCTCTCAAAATCCCCCGTCCAGGAATATGCAAGGAGAGACTTCTTGAGACAAACACTTAAACACTTACGTCAGCTTATAGACATTCAGCGGCTCTTAGGAGCCAGTTAAAACCTCGGACCACCTAGTCATTAAGGTTGTAATGTAAATATTACTTATTTTGGTGACCCAGTGGCAGAAACCCATCTCTTGTCCGTAGTAAGGTTTGTTTGACTTCTTAAAGTGCATTCTTGTCTGAAAGCCTAGAATGTAAATCTGGTGCAGCGAGGCTATAAAATGCCGCCCTCACTTAAAATAAGACTGTAGTTGAAGGGTAAAGCCATTCTAATGAGACCTAATGGTGTCTGAGTCATTGATTTCATTAGTTTTTCATTGAAAGGATATCGGATATTAAAGATCAGCAAGCAGCAAAACAGTAACTGGCGTGAATGTAAGTTAGATGTATCTTGAAAAGAAAAACTCCCAACCTTGTATACGTAAGGGTTCTTCCGAGAATCGGTCAAGATGTCAAAACGAGTGTATACATCGTTGAGCAGGTTGACTATCTTGATGGCACCCTCGGCTGAGGCATGCTTGCTGCAGAAGGCGTTGAATCCCACAATACCACTGAAGAGGATGGTCACGTTGTCGTAGCGCTTGGCTGACACCGGTCTCTGGTGTCGCAGTTCGTTTGCAACAGATGGAGGCAGAACCGAATAAAGCAACCTACAGTCGAGGAAATATGGAAAGACAAAAATGGGGGAAGGGCATTTTGTTGTATTCCAGTATTTGTGTCTTGAAAGAATGTTATAATTTGGCTTGACATTGATGGAAAACTGCAGAAAACCTTTCACTATTTTGGGGTATTTGTGATTTAATTCTGTTTGATTTTGGTGGTCAACAAAGGGCAGTGAGTAACACTGAGTCCTCAATCAGGGTAAATTCAATAACATTCCCATTCTCTCATCCATTTTAGGACATGTCTTTGCACAAGCTGCTCTTAAATGAGGAAGGTGTTGCTCATCACTATAGCAACTGCTTTGAATTATGGCTGTCTGTCAACCACCAAAAATGTCCTAAATGATGCATCAGCATTACAGGGCACATGACGCACACAGATTCCCTCACACAAAATGTCTTCCTATAGCACCTCAGTTCTCTGGTATTCTCTACAACTCAAGAGCAAGGCGAGCCAAGATCTCATCAAGTCACAGCTTTTTTTATTAAGGAGTCTTTGGCCTTTCAGAGAGAATGCACCAGCTGGACCCAATACAGTGAGAAGATGTTTTGGCAAGAGAACGCCGAGCCCTGAGGCCAATTTGCACTTAATGTCTGTCTATGTATGTTTGTCTTCACACACTTGCATCCAACTCCACGCTGTCTTAAAATGCTGTTGGAAAAAAAGCAATGAAAAAAAAAAGGCAATCAGTGTACCGTGTCCCCGAAGCGTTGTGACAGGAACCTTAATCAATGTTGAGTCTGACTCATCTCCCCAGACCTGTTCAGCCCCAGAGCCCGCTCAAGGAATTATAATAAAAGTGAGGATCAAGCCTGTCGCTGGAAGAGGAGAGCAACGCTACGACTAGCAGTTTTAATGGAGAGTTTCCTCTGTGTTCCACTTCACTAGACTTCCGTTGACATGGCCTGAATTGCTGTGACATTTCACTTCCACCTCAAACGAGATGCAGACGAAATCTCGATTCTACTGAGAAAAAGGATTTTTGGGGGATTGGCTAGCCCAAACAGCTGGTGGCGTTTTCTGGTGGTGTATTTACACAGATTTGTATTTGCTACTGCGTTCCTAACTTTTGACCTCATGCCTTTGACCCCTGAACACTTCAGAGCACTCTGAGTGAGCTGAACCGCTGGAGATAAACTCCTCCTGGATGCCGGGGGAAGGGTGCTCTCTCTACAGGCCCTTTGCACTGTAAACAGAGCTATATTTGGGCGACAGTAAAATGTTGAGGTAATGCTAAGATAGGGCAGATTGTTGATTTAAAAGTTTTTAAAGTAGTCTAGCATCTAGAACTGAATTGGATGTGCATGAGGCTCTATTCTCACTTAATCATCATTAAGGTTTCATCAACTGTCCCTCTTGTAGAAACTTCCTGGAAAATCCTTCAAGAGCTGTTTGGGGTATCTCGTTGAAAAAGGTTGCGTTTTGAATGTAATAGTGAGACATCTCTTTAAAAATGTAAGCCCTAACCCATATTTCCTGCCGTGTCCGTGTTTACATGTCTGTGTCTAAGAGGCCGTCATGGCCTTAGATGATGTCTGATGTCTGGTTCTGAGCTGACACGTGTTATCCTGACCTGTCCGTCTTCTTCTTCTCATCCTCCAGGGCTCTGAGCGTGTGCTGCAGACGATCTGTCAGTATCTCCAGCTCCTGCGTCAGCTTGTACTCCTCACGGAACTGCTCCCCGAGAAGCACCAGGTCCCGCGTGGCGTCATGGAGCGGGATGTCACTCAGGTAGAGCCCCCGGCGCGTCAGGTCATCCAAGTTCATCACGCTGATGACACACATAATGGCTGATGATCAGAAAATGAGCGGCAGAGTTCTTTCTTAGCCACTGAATCATTACCATGTAGTCATACTGTAGGTAGAATTTAATACCACATTTTAAGAGGTCCGATTTAAAACTTATGTCAGCTTCAAAGACCTCCAGAGGCACATCTCTCGCAGTGATGCAAAACACATCACTGCACCATTAGACCAGCTCCTGATGGAGAGGTGTCATTAGGTTCAGGGTAAGGAGAGCGAAGAGGTGACAGGGGTCACCCACTACCAGAAGATCCTTTTTTATGTCTTGAATGGCTTTTTAAAAAAAGAGAAAAAACAGTACCCTTCAGTGGTTCATTGTGAGGTATCGAAAACATGACAGTTGAGAAATGTTCAATTTTTCCAAACTGTTCATATAAATGATCTCATTGGACATTGTGAAACCACATTGATCATAGACAGAGAGCCGACAGTAGCCCACCTGGGAGAGCAGAGGAATAGGATGTTCTCCGCCTCAGGCAAGTAAATCATCTGTCCCTTTAACCTGAGGCAGCTGATCTCCACTCCTGTTAGCTCGTCCTCACTCTCCAGGGTTTCCACATTGAGAAGGCCCTCCTGGCAGGACAACAACCAACCACAGAAAAAGAAGCAAGAAATATGCCACACAATGAATTAAAGCACTCTTTGTTATTGTACGCAATTGGCTGATGGAATCTTTGATGTACAGTCTGAAGATAACATGTTACTAAGCCTTTTATGTGAATCCTCCTATTGATCCCTGATTCTACAACAAACCAGCCCTTATTAATAGTCCGTCAGTAAATCAAAACATAACTCTATACCCTTAGGTCTTTATCTGCCAGTTGCTATTTATTCTTACGACCGAGACTGAATGGATTTACTTATTTGTATTTATCATTTTTTCTTTCGATTTGACGTACCATGCTGCGAAGGACGAAGACTGTGTTGATGTGTGAGAGGATTCCGTGGAAACTGAAGTCAATGTGAGGGCGCACCAGGGAGAACACAGATGGGAGATTACATGTCCCAGGCTGGAGCTGAGAAGCATAACAAAAACACACACAAATCTCAATCTTCCAAAAACCAAGTTGTCCTTGTCGAAATCTGCTTAGTGAACTGATTACAGCATTGAACTCTTAGTGCTAGTTACAGTATCAGGACAGATATGTTGATAGCACATTAATGCAAGGGTGGGTTTTATGACATTCCCAGAAAAAACCTTTTAGTTAAACTCGACTAGGATGGTGTACTCCCAGGATTGCTTGATTTCAAACCCACACCTGCGGCAGGACGCGGTATATGGCATTCCCGCATTGCGTGAGCATCAAGTCCTTGTCAAACATGAGGTGGAAGGGGAAAGCTTTGCAGAAGGTGTAGGGGCTGATCCTAGTCTCCTGTGTCCCGTTCTCTTCAAAGCCGTCCAGGTCCTCATAGAAAGCCTCCTCCTCAGAGTCCTTCTCCTCAATCAGGAACTTGATGTGGTCGCACTCCTCACTCTTGTGCTGGATAACCTGAAGGGAGGACGTTGGTACACAACACTTTTTTTAAGTAGTCATTTCTACATGGATGTCAGCAACAAGAATTACTGCGAAGGAAATAGATATCTGTTATTTAAAAAAGGATTGTTAGAAGATGCATTGTGGATAGAATACTAGCTTTTAGACCCACCTACTGTAGTGAATGCTAGACAGGGATGCCTTTACAGTAAGTTGATTGAGTATAAAGTTAAGAGCTTATAGTTAAGTGGTTTTTAGCAATCAAAGCTTTTTAGGTTTTAGTTTACAGTATTCCCCAAGTCCTATCTGATGTTCTTTCCCATTGTGAGATTGTGAAGGATTTGGTGACTAGTAAAAAAAAACTATAAAAAAAAACTGAGATGTTGTTAAGAGGGTTACTGGGCACAGGACACGTTGACGTCAATACTGTGTCTCTGTGCGCATCGTTGCCGTGGCAACCCTGGCTAACATTTCCAGAAACCGGGTGTCACATTTGGTGTGTCTGTCAATTCAGTGCTTTCATTTTCACACAAGGCCTGGGAAGAGGCAACCAAGACATGGTGCCTTATCTAAGATATGATTAACTATTACAGTGGTAAAGCTTTTGTCTGAAAACGAGGAGGCAATCATACTGGAGGAAAGGATTGTTTCTTATCTTGCCGTACATTGTGGTTGGCGGTGCTAATTTAGAAATATAAATGGCGAATATTCTCCTATAATAGAGTAATATCACAGTTAGTCTAACAATGATATATCATTATAAACGCTTAGTGTAAAGAGAACCTGCATCAAACCTCATTTCAGCCTGATTACCATGTTGACGACCCCGACCCACAGATATAAGCCTACTCTGAACACAAAGCAGACCTTCATTTCTATCTCAGTTCCGTGGATCTGCTGGGCCACAGTCTTGATGATGCCGATGACAATGTCCTGGAGGCCTTCGCGCTCCGAGTAGTAGTGAAGGATCAGGTTGTTTCCTTTCTCCGCATCCGTGCAGCGGAAGGATGGAGCCCTCATCCCAGGGTAGATGGTCCCCAAGTGGTCATGAAGAGCATCCAGATTCTGGAGACAATTTGTGAACATTCCTGTTATTGAACCTTCATAACCGTTCTGATGAACCCAAGTTTCCACTTCTATGCTATGTAGAAAACCTTAGTAGAACAGATGAGCAAAACCTGGTTGAATATTGGTATATTTTTTTGCATTAGTAATGCTTCATACTATATTACTTCAATCCCATATAGTACATGCCAACTCAGAGTTGAATCAAATACTTAACATTTGACTTGCGTACTTGTCAGAGCTTGTATTACTATTTACCTGCAGGAACTCACGGACATTAGACCCTAAAACACGAAGGATGGTGTCGTATCCAGACTCTTGGCAAAACTCAAAAAACATCTTTCCAAACATTTGCAGGATGTCACCAGCGTTAATCTCTGTAAGATGAAAAAAAATATGTATTTACTGTATTTAAAAGTTACTTAAAAACTTGGGAAGGCATTTGATGTTATAAAAAAAACATTCACGTGCACTGTACTTACTGAGAACTTTACTGGCAGCTGCAACAAGGTCGTACGTTTTTGCGTCATCATATATGATTCTGACCAGGAATTGACCCTCCACATCAAGCTGGGCCTCCCTCCTGTTGACATTTCGTTGGGGATTTAACAACACCATCTCTCCAAGCTCCTATCCTCTGGGAGGCGCTATGGATCATTGTCCACCAAGACATCACACTTTATCCCAATTGCTATGAGGTATTCTTCTATCACTGAACACCATCACTGCTCCTCAAACCAACTGACACACGCACTTCTACACTTAATTTACAGTAAGGTACAGTACACTTGGTCCTGTAAGGCACAGGACCAAGTGTACTGTAAGGTAGGACCAAGTGTGCTTTACTTCACATGTTATACGGCGATTAACTGTACATTTGATACCAAGTTTACCAAAAATGCTAAGAGAAATATCATGCACTTGGTTGCGAGACATAAAACAAATAAAAACATAATAAAATCAATGTTACCTCAAGTACACAGTACCTCACATAATTCACATCTGTTACAACTGTGATACTGTTACAACAAGGAGATGTATAGCATATTTACACTGCATCCTCAATCAGAATAGAAATGTAAAGTGCATCCAAGCGTGAACTCCTCTGAAAGGCTATCTATATTTGGAAAGGAATATGAAAAGAACTTGGCAGAAAATAAACAGGCCTGTTACACATCTAATGAGATCTATGACCTGATTACCAGTTGATCTGAATAAACAAAACTGCTTGGCAAGCAACCCTTTTCTAAGAACTTGTGACAGCTGAGCAAATAAACCAAGTGAGGTAAAAATGACTACAAATGTTTTCAGTTAATATAGAAAGATATATTTTCCAAAAGCTACAAGATTTGAAAGCACATCAGGACTGATTAATGATGCACAAATAATGAGAATTAGGTCAGCACTGTAAACATTGGACATTAATAGTGTGTGGCAGCAAGTTTTTCTGTGTGTGAAAAATTGACAGATTTTTCCAAAATGTCAAAGGCAGATGTGTCTTTGTTTTTTAAAGCTTGGGTCAAGTCTGGGACACTGAGGAACGTAGATGAAAAATAAACTTGGACCTAGCCAAATATTTGAGCCCGTAGATAAAAGGGTTTGTTGACATAATGCAAAAAAAAATATTAGAACTGTATGTCAGTGCCAAAATGTCTGTCCAGTTATCACCAGAACGTGATACATTATGCTAATTCGTTTTAAAGACCATGTCCAAATTGGGATGTAACATTTTTTTTGACACAATGTCGTTACTAGGCTACAAGTATTGATGCTGAAACAGCCTCAATGCTGTCAAGTATTTAATAACTCCCCACGTTTTTGACGTTAATAAAGGGGTATGCTGAGCAATGGCATTTCAAATAGGTTAGGTTACAGTACACGGATTTTAGTAGGGCCTATTGCAAAAAACTTTTCTTCAAGGCCCTATACATTACAATATAGTAGTGATAAATAGGTGTATTAAATGTAATCGATAAAATATCTTCCCCACTTACTTGATATCTTCCCACACCTCTGGACCATAATTTCTTAATACAAGAAGTTCCAATGCGTGATTTACAAATCCGTACTGTAATAAAAACCAAAGACAATTTAAGATGATAATAATAATACATTAACAATTGGCCTGTGAATTATCGGAGTGATTTCAAACAATCGAGAGAATACAATGAGAAATGTAGACGTGCATATGAACTGTTTAAAAAGAATACACAGCAAATAGGCAACATTAATATGATATATACATCGGAATCAAAGGCTGGGTTGTTTTAGGCAAATTATGCCATTTCTGGTGTAGCATAGGCTACGCGTGAGGATGGCAAGAAACCCGCATTTTACGGGCAGCAAAATCATCTATCAACGAATCGTGAATGTCAAATTAATATGTGGATGTGACATACCATTACGACCAGTTCTTCTGGGTTCCTTATCGATAAACGCCGTAAAGATAAATATCACAACACATTTGCTTGCAGGCGTTACGTTGGTGCACGGCCATTCCTGTGTTTTCCGTGAAAATGACGTTTAGAACGTCCAATTGGAGCTTGAGAAGAAAGGCAGAGGGCTTGCAAACGTCCAATGAGAATCAAATGAGGGTTGGGCTACAGCGTTGTAGATGAAAACAGTCGTATCAATCGTGCAACAGAAGGCTTTTAATATTTATATATATATTTTTTTTTTAAATTGGGGGGGGGGGGGGGAATCCAAACCCCCACATAGCCTATATTACTTGAAGTCTTGTGGAAGTATAATGCCTGCACATTGTCTACTGTAGGCCTACTATTAAGGCATTATGTCTACAAAGCAAAGCACTTTTCAATTAGAAAGTACATGTGTCGTATTTATAGAATGTTTAAAGTGAACGCCAAAAGGTAAATTGCTGTAGAATGACCTTAGCAATGCTAGCATTGTGTTTGAGAGACATCGAAGGTTTTTACTTCAGGTGTTTGTGTAGCAATTATCTAATTTAGTTCATTTCACAAACAAGTACTGTTTTCAAAACGTATTATGAACTGGAAGCCAATGTATTTGAGAAGGACTTTATCCATTGTAGTAATTTTACCCATCTTCAAGGACTGTGCATGTTAGACACACAACCCACATTTGAGAAACAAATTGAATGGGTTTCCCCATGGAATTTCTGTTTATTTGAAGATGGTTTGTGTCACTTGGGGAAAAAAATTGTGCCCCTTTATATAATCAACCAATAGATAGTTGGACAGTACAACCACAGATCACTCCAAATAAGGACCCTTCTTCTGCTGCTGTGAGATCGTCACTTTCCCAAAATATATGAATGGTCCTTATTTTCATGTACAAAATTAAACCAATGACACTATGAAAAGCACAACCAAGGCTGTTATTCACAATATTTATTAATAGTTTGATTACAATACAAACAATAACAACGGTAATCAATGTTTATTGGAATGGTTGAACATTCAAGTCGATCTAGCCATGGGATCATAATTTACTATGTGGTTCAAACTTTCATTTTGTGACAAAGGAATGATGTGATTAATGTGATGTAAATAAAATTGTGCTCACTAAATAGCATGTCATAACTAATAACTGTTATTAAAACCCCACATTTCAAGCGATATATAGTAAGTTACCTAGAGCAAAATCCAGCGGCTATGTTCTAATATCACAATGCAGTTTTATTGTGGCATTTTATGCAAAGTTTACTGCTTCTCTGTTTGAGAGTCATTCTTAATTTGGTGGGGCCATTGATCAGAAGCCTCCAGGAAGTAACAAACTCCAGGAATGTCTTCAGGAAAGTTGGGCGGAAGGTCCTGTCTACTCCGGGGAATGAATGTAAACTCTGGACAATCTTTCAGCAAACTGGATTAAAAGGATGGAGGAAAAGAAACATAAATTCAAGCAAAATGCTGGTTCTATCAAAAGAAGAGAACAGGAAATGGACTTTGTCTAATCACCTTCCCTGGCCTTCGTTTACAGAGCAAAACCATAGCTTGCGAGTGTTTATGTCTTAAACAGATCACACACAAAATATGTGGATAGCATTGAAGAATGTTACATAGGCCTACTGCAGCAATATGTCCACAATTCATGTTCAATTTCACAGACTTGGTTACCACTGGACAAAGCACTCATGGTTGTGACCTCATGCAGTAGTATTTTTTTGGTGAGATGGAAATGCAGTACTTAGTTGTAAAGCAAATTCACCTTACATCACATTGTTTTCACAAGTCTTATATAATGCATATGGCGGATTAAATGTTTTCAACTTTGCATCACTCTAAGCAGGGCTATAATGATTACCTTTGTTGCCTATAAGCAAGTAGACCAATTCTGAAATAATTATTCAAGGACATTTTAGGTGGTAGGGGCTGTTGTTCAGTGGGTAGAGCGCGTACCATATAGGCTAAGGCCTTTCCATATTTCCTGCATGTCATCCCCTTTTCCTGTCACTCTTTCACTGTCTCTATCAAATATATACATTTTAAAAGTCCCCCAAATTAAATACATATATAAATTGTAGGTTGTAAATGTACCTGTGGGTTGTTGGGCTGACATTGATCCTCCTGGGAACACTACAGGACTCAAACTTATTTGCCAGGGTGACATTGTTCCCAAATAGACAGTAGCGTGGCATCATTACCCCAACAACACCCGCCAAGACCGAGCCAGAATGCAGGCCAATGCGCATCTGAAAAACAGAATTCCCCAGGATTGTTAAAGACATGTTTTGTGTGTGAATAATTCCTAAGAAGTGTGCTTTTGTGACCTTTCCAAATATCTAAATGCCCTTTCTCACTCTGAAGAAACTGTGCATTCACACTCAGCATTATAATTAAAAGCATTCAGTTAGTACAATGGAAGCCTTTGCAAACTACCATAGGGTTGGATAAGAAAACATTGTTTATTTTTGTAAACAATAATATGCCACCACTTCCCTCAGCATGGTGCTTCAGGAAGTAAGCTGCGCCCAACACTCACTCTGATTGGATCCCCAGTGGGGGTTGTGACCTCATCAGAAAGCTCCATCATTTTCAGAGCCATTAGTGCAATCTGGACAGCGTGAGTCTCGCTCTCCTTGTGCAGGCCACCAGCCACACAGTAGGCATCACCAATAGTCTCCACCTAGACAATCAGATGACAAATTTCAGAGAGGCGACCATGTTACTGCCTTTTGACCGTTACATGTCCACGACACACTTCTGCAAGATACAGAATCAGATTATTTTTTCTTTTATAGTTTTTGGGTGCACACCTGATGTTTCTTCTAGTGAAGAGAAGCTGCTATGCTTGGTACCCTACTTTTTCTCTTTCACAAACCTACTTTGATTATTTGTTGATAGTTTCATGAAATGCAGTTGGCTTTTGTCTTACATTCTTCATCTTAGTGAGCACTTCTTTAAATTGTTTAGATTTATTTTACTAAGTAGGTGTTAGTGAGATACTCAGCTCCTGAAGAATCATACATTTTTGCCTTTTGCTTTTTTTGGTTTGTAAATTTGTAACAATGAGAAAATGTGCAAACGTTAAGTACTTCATTTGGCTAACTAATATCTTAAAATGGCCGTCAGCCACAATGTTACAGTGTATTTAGCATTTGTATTAACAATGTGACTCTGGAGTTTGTGATGTGTGTAGCAGCACAGAAAAAGCACTCAGAAGCTACAGTGTGTTGTATGGTTGAAGTCAAACTATTTTTAGCCACAAATGCAGAATGGAAACAGGGGTCCTGAAGGAACCTTCTGTCTTCTGCGTATTTTACAAGATATTTGTCAAATGTGCCGTTCTCTTTGTTATAGTTTGCTGACACACTGATTATATTAGGAAACCTCCCAGCAGATTAGAGGGACTTGGCTGAGAGTGCTGAGTGTGGCGAGTGCGGGTAAGAGAATAAAGTACTGTCTGTTCTAGAACACGTTTAAACCAAGATAAAAATTAAGGGGATTGTAGTTCTGTCAACGGCTTGTGAAAACTATCCTTTCAAAATAACTTTTTTTAATTTATGTGACCTTGTGTACTCTGAGCTGGGCCATTCTGTTTAAAGTTCAATCCAAACATTTACTTCTACGCAAGTTTAACACTAATTGTGCATTTGTACTATTGTGGATCTGTACCAAATCAACAAACAAGTGTGATTTACCACACATTTATGGATTTCATGGAAATAAATGTATGACTGGAACATGTAGTTTTCACTGAAATTTAATTAGAAATATAATTCATTTTCTCTGTCACTTTATGATGATGTTGATATTGTTTTCCTTAAACAAATTAAATTATCTTAAATGTGCACATTGTGCCAAACCGTCACACGGGATAATATAAAACTAGCATACTTAGCATTAGTATAATTAAAGTCAGGTAAATAGGATTGATGGCAGAACTGCTCACGTAATCTCACCTTGTATATATCAAGCTCGCCACAATGGTGGTCAAACCTGGTGTAGAGCTCGCTGAGCATGGTGATCACCTGCATGGGCGTGCACCGCGAGCACACAGCAGTGAAACCCACAATATCTGAGAACAGCATGGTGACATGGTCAAACTTTTTGGCCTGCACCGTTTGTCCTTGCCACAGCTGCTGGGCCACCGTGCCAGGGAAGATGGTGAAGAGAAGGTCCACGGTCCTCTTCTTCTCCTCTTCCAGTGCTAGGTGAGCGTGTTCCAGGGCGGCCATGGCCTTGCCCAGACGCTTCTTCAAGCCGTCCTGCGCTTTTGCCTGCTCCCCAACCAGGACCACATCCCTCAGGGCATTGTGGATGGGGATGTCCGACAGATACAGGCCACGGCCGGTCAGGTCGTCCAGCTTGTCCACACATGGAGATCCCAAGAACAAAATGGCGTTGGACTCTGAGACGTAGATCATCTGGCCTTTCAGGTCCATGGGCTAGAAAGAACGCCATTAACGGAAGATGAGAACCAATTAAATCATTGTTCCAGGTTGCCATTCTGGAAAGATGGATTATTTAGGCAGACAGTGCAGAATAAAGTTATCTATTTTTAGTTGGTGTAGCAGGCGGCACAGAGCTTACTATTAGTGGCTTTAATGGGTGAAACAGTTTGACATTTGCCTCTGATCTCATCTGGGGAGTCATGTTGATATTCACCTCAGGCGGTGTGCACCACTAATTACTGCAAATTTTAATTAATGGCTACACACTTGGGTCTCTCTCTGAGCTAATTTTAACATAAATTCCAAGTTTGGGCGATCTGTAATACCTCATTAGTCACAGATGTCAAATTTGAGGGTCAAACCAGTCAAATGGAAACATCGTCCGATGCCTACCTTTCCCGTCTTGTCCTTGGTGGATGTCCCATGCTTGATCCTGATCATAAACTGGGTATTGAGCATGGTCAGAATGCCCTGGAAGGTGCACTTGATCTGGGGAGCAATAATACAGAAGTGTTCCTGAAATGTGGCAGGCCTTCTGGGGCTGTCCTTCCTGTTAAGCCTCTTCCGGAGGCCTTCTCCAATTTGCAGTAGGCCCAGGTCCTGGTCCAGGAAGAGGTGGAAAGGAAAGATGGTGGAGAACAGCGAGGTGGGGAGGGTCCCGGCAGAACTGGACCTGAGAGGACTGGGGCTCAGGCTCTTGGTGTCCTTCACTACCACCGAGTAGAGGAGTCTGGGCTGCGGGCTGGACTGCAGGGTGCTGTCCTTGGCCCCGGGGGGTTCCATAAGCACCTCCACAGAGCTGTGGTACAGTAGGCTGGCGGCTGCTTTTATCACCCCAGGAAAGTAGAGCTCCGTGGTTGGGTGAGGGTTGAAGTAGTAAACAGTGAGGAGTCCAGGGTCTTTGTCCAAGCAGAGCACTGAGGATTCATTAACACATGCGTCGCTAGTGGTTGCCGGTGGCGATGTGCCTTGTTTTAGGAGGACGTTGAAGCTGTTCAAGAAGTCATGGAGTGCTCCTCCAACCACCCTCAGAATATGGCCGTCCTCCTTGTAGCATGTTCTAAAGAGTTCCTCACCAAGCAACACTTTCAAAGCGTCTATTTCAATACCTTACGTTTGTGAAGAAGAGGAGAGATTGAGAGAGAGATACAGAGAGGACAACAAAGCATTTTTGTCACACACTTTTTTGCTGCAGTTTTCGTCTTCTTTTTTTACGTCTCTTACCTGTTTTGCTAGAAACAGTTGTCATGATTTCCAGTAAGTGCTCTGGTTTATCAATGCTCCTGTTTTGACAGATGTCTGCATACCACACTGCTGGGCTAAAGAAAACAATATATTTACTTGCCACTGTTTTTACATCATTAAACATCATATTCAACATATCACTCTCATGATCTCAGTGCTATGAATAATCTTTTTGACCAAACATTTGCAAAACAGCAACAATCCTTCCCAGAATTTTCTACCCAGCCGAGTGCTGATAGAAGGTAGAGATCATAACAGTCTGGATATCCAAAATGTCAAATAATACATCATATATTACATCATATATGTAAATGAAAAGGTTGATCTGTGACAGCAAATCACAGTCTTTTCTGATGATTTTCCCAATTACAGATAAAAAAGGCCAAGATGTTCTTACCATTTCATAGTTAATGTATGCTGTTTCATCATTTGTATGAACGCAGAATGTAGTCTTTGAAACTGTAAACAACACAGTGAACAAGTTCATGACTAATACTGGCCAGTACATATTGTGGTAATGTAGATCACCAAAAAGGAATGTCAAACACAAATCCACTTACAGGGATCCTGCATAGTGTAGTCATTAAAACGGCGACAGGTTGGTCAGAATTCAGACAGTGCTTTCTAACGAAGAGCAGACCCTCGCGCTCATGAGCGTGCTCAAGCGCCTTTCTGCTGCATCTTTTGAAGATGTCTATAAAGCTTTTAACTTACCTCAGGACATACTAATTTTCGGATGCTGTCTCCTAACGTATGAAGATTAACTTTAGTCCTGCTGGTTCTTCTTTGAGGCAGTCCGCTGCATTTATTTCCATATACATCCTTAGAAATTGGTAGCACATCTGCATCACTGTCACTTGTACATTCCTCAAAGTCTCCGGGCTCCTCGTTCAGGCTTACACTGGAGAAAGGGCATTCGCCAGATATTTTCAGATCTTTCAATTTTGCGCAAAACATTCTTAAATATGTTTATCTCCCGATGAAATGAAAATGTTCATATGGTCGTTTGACTCTGAGATTTGCAACTCCATTTCCAATTACGGCATTCGCACTAACAAGCATAAAAACAATTTTGGAAAATGCAGTCTACTGTCCACACCTGCCCACTGTCTTCTCTTCGTTTATTTCAAATGATCGGAGCAAGTCTACATCCACATACAATATTCATAGTAAATTACGAAGCAAAGCGATGACTGGAAAACCAGCACCACAAGCCAATGGGAACTCTCAGAAGATTCACTACCTGGCCAATCAATGCGCATGTAGGTTGGCCGTTTAAATATATATCAGTATGAAATGCCTTTCAGGCGTCTTGCGCGTGCAGTGGACCGTAATGAGTTGGATGCGGCTTTGAGCGCATCGTTACGCACGGGAAATTGCGAGTCGCCAGGGGCTTCTTTTTGTGTAACATTGACTTTTGATCGTTAAGAAATGACTATCGTCAATGGTCCGAACCTATTAACTACCACACCTATGTTTCATCTCATCGAATTGTGTGTAGTTTAACGTAGTTATGTGTGCAGCGGTTTAGCCATCATTTGAAAAATGTGCCTCTTTCCATGCAATACTAAACAAATGTGTTTAGTATTGCATTCCACTCCGTTGGCAAATATCTTACATAACGTAAGAACAAGTCAGTCAGTCATGGCAGAAACCATAATGAAAAAAATGAAATAATTGAATAAATATTAGTCTTACATGAACCGATTATTATTATGATTAGTCTAATTCATTAACATGATCATATCCCTATAATAAGGATGATAATAATAACATACGGCATGGACTCCACTTGAGTGAACTCTGAATCCTCTTGTCCAATATGCTACTGATTAAAACAGCAGTAATTATACAGCTACATTTCCAACATTCTCCAAATCAACTAAATACATACAAGGCACAATGGTTTTGGTGAACTATCCCTTTAAGCCATTTCAAGTCTGGGCGAAGGCTGTATTAGTCATCCTGTGGATATGATAATCTAGCCCTGCTTTGACCCTTCTGTAGGAAGATCCCAGGCTTGACCCCAATGTCATGTGACTACAGTGAATTTTCCAAAGGGTATCCCATACCCAATGCTGCAATAGAGCCAAATGTGCAAATGGTCTGGCATTCAAGTAACATTCAAAGTTATTTAAAGGGATTCAGACTGTTTAACCTGGAAGAATTGGTTGGTTGAAGAGAAATCACACAATTAATCACCAAAGGCTAGCTGTACAAAACAGCTGTGGTTGAGATAAGTCACAATATCCAGATTTTAATGCTCATCCCATCTGTAATTCAAAATGCATGTGTTAGATTGCAGTTTGCCAAATTGTCTACCGCTTGGGCACACTATAGGTTTGTATAATTCAAAGTGAGTTGGAATAGATTTTGGATCCAGATTTTTCTTCTCCTCCTTCTCTTCTCCTTTTCTTCCTACCTCTTTAATCTGTGAGGTAAAAAGATGGATGAGCCCTGGAGGGAGAAAGGCCTATCCAGCTAGACCCAAACATTGTATACAGAGTTGATTTGATTTTGTTGACTCATAGAGCTAGACTGGAACCATGGAACTAGAGGGAGACACTGCTACAATCACAATCATGTGCAAGACTGGGTGGTTTTAGAATAGAAAACTTTCTGTGGTGAACAAAGCTTAATTTGTCATCAATCAAAAGTTTTAATGATTATGCTACATGGCATCAACACACTAGTCATGATAACTCTTCTTTTGGGGAGTTTAATTGACCTTCAAGGTACACCAGCCGTCTGTTGTATGTCTGTTCATCTGGCCACGTCTACAACCATGGCAATGGTGTCTCATAGATTTCCACTCAAACAGAAGCTGTAACCTTTTCCTTTCAACATCACATCCTTGTTACTTTGTCTACCCCTGGTCACTCTCGGTCGCTTTTGTCACACTAAGCTAATTGAACTCCCCCCCCCCCCAATCCGGCAGCAAAAGGCCATATTGATCCTTTAATTGTTTATATAGCACTATGTTGTTGAAGTGTGTTCAAGTGCATAGATGTATGGAAATGCCTTGTGTTGTACTGCACTTTATCCGTTTGGATAGAAACTTCAGCTTTTTACTCTCACAGCAGATGAATGTGCTCAGACACCAATGTGTATGAGAACATGCAATATTGTCTCTTTGGTTACACAATCTTGCCTGGAAAGTCAGCCAACTCTCTAAGTGGGAGATTAGGTTTAGGTCGACGTGAAAACAGAATCTAATTTCCATGTCTCTCTGATCTTCCTCTGGACTAATTTAAGGCGCAGATTTTACACTCAGAGACAAGGAAGAGGAAAGTTGTTATTAACAATACACATAAGCAATTCTAGTTCCCTGTGTGTGTGTGTGTGTGTGTGTGTGTGTGTGTGTGTGTGTGTGTGACTGGATTTTTTTTCATGTTGATACCATAGCAACATGTTATCCATAGGGATATCTACTTTGTACTATCCAGATATTTTTGGTCTTACACCTAGTGACCTTGCAGACTAGTGAGTCTGACTAGTGGTGATATGCATGTGTGTGTATGTGCGGACCTCTTTAACTTGAATCTTGGGGTCTGATGTTCTTCAAGATGGACTGAATATTTGATGAAATTTGGCTTTGTAGTTGAGGTTAAATGAAAAACTTCCGATTATTTGAGCAGTAGTTTTATAATCTGACATAGCAAACACATTTCAGATCTAAAATATTAAACAACTAAGGACCAAGAGGGAAAGTTGAAAGCTTTGCAACGTTCCTTGGAGGCACATCTGGATGACATCCATTGTCAACATGTATCCAAAGTCAATCTGAAGCCACAAGACTGATTTGCCACTTCAATGGTAATTTAAATATCAACCACAAAGCAAACACAGCTAATCTTTGAAATACATATATTGAAAGTACCTAATTGTCTCTGGTTGGTGTTTCTTTTTACTAAGGTGTGTCTATACAATGTTTATGCCCCCCATTTATACTCAAATCCCACTTTAACAAAGCATCTTTTTTCCTCTATTCCCTAAATGCACTGTGGCAAGCACAAAACATTGGCACACAACATTTCAGTACACCGGAATCTTAGTGTTTCTGGTGAGGTACTGATTTAATGCCCTGGGGATTTCAAACATCTGGACTGCCAAGATGGATGTTTAATTGAAATTATGAAATAACTCCAGATTGGCACTGTGGAACTAGATAGTGAATATAAACCATGGGATAGGAACCAAGGACCAGAACATACCCTTAGACCTAGGGCACAACTTTAGGATCTAAGGGTAGTTTGTAACAATCACATCTTACTTCAAACAGTAATGCATTGAAAAAATGGAAGACAGATCACGCTGTTCTGAATCAATGCCATTTTGAGTTCTTACCTATTGTGACTTGGACTAAAGCGAGCCATTCGTCTTAAGTGAAGCCTGTGTGGATTTAGGAGTATCAGCTTGTTCGAGGTCATTAATGGACAGCAAAACATTAGAAACAGGACACATAATCTATTTTCTCTCCCCTTAAGGACTCGTTCCTAAATGAAACAGCATAGAGACGATCATGAATAGAAAATGTATTCTCTTTTAACAAGACTGAAAATCTACCCTTTCATATAAGGGAATGGAAATGATGCATCACACTTAAATAGTTATAGAACTACAATACTGTATATCCTTTTGGGTGTAGCCTACCCTTCAAAAGGCTGTTGGAGACTTTATGTTAATTTAATATTCAGTTGTTGTTTAGATGTAGTGCAAAAATAAAAAATAAAAACGTATATTCCCCCCAAAAAATATCACAGATCCAAACCATAAAGATGGTCGATAAAATTAAATTGAAATTCTGAAATGTTTCCTTCATTTGTTAAGATTTGGCATTAAATGACCACTAACTGTATCAAAATATTTATTACTACTATAATATAATTCTGCCTGTGTAATTCACATTTAAAATGTAAAACAACACTGTAGCAGAACTCCTATTTTGTGGTTTTGTCCTAAAAAGTAGGATTTCTATGATAAACAATCAGTTTCCCACGGTATCTGCCACATATCCAGACTCCAGATACTTCTAAGAATACTCTAGTGTCATTTGTTTACACTGCGAATACAAATGGCCACTGCACATGCTACATACTAATAGCAAAGAACCAACCTGAGACCCCCAACCGCAACATATTGGGGGGGGTAAGTCTGTTAATTTATGTGTGGACACAGCTGTCGTCCATCTCACAACTATAAGGAATGTTTGCAGAGAGGCAGCACATGGTTCAGTGACACAAAAAGATCATGCTTCTCCCTTGAGAGGGACGTGTGTCACAGGAGAATTCTACCTCGCCCATGCGCGGAGATGTTAGAATGTTTTCACGGCGGTCTTGTCAATGCTGGCCTTTTAGTGAGCCAAAGATACACCAGAGCTTTTGTGTCAATACTCCTGTGTATATATATCACCGTTTAAGTGTATATTGCTAATCAGTTAGTCTTTGTTTGTACTGTAGCCTACATGTAGATGGCACTGAACATCAAGCATTGACTTAAACAACCTGTTTGTGATGTTTTGTAGAAAGTCAGAGGAAATCCATCTGGATTGTTTAGGTAAATTAGGATACTAGTGCAAGCATGTCATACATCTAAGGATTATGTAATATTCCTGTCAAGACTCTCCCATCTCTTTCATCCGATGAATAACAAAGGTTACTTTCTCAGTTGGGTAAATTATGACGTGCAAAAAGCAAACCTGCTGAGATGAGCCTTCAGACAGTTAATGAGCAAGGCCAGAGTGGGGAGGCAAAGAACTGCAGGTGAATCATTTTGGCTAATCCATTGTTCCGTTCCTTCAGAAATTTTGACAGTTCGGGAATCATTTCCATTCATAGGTTGATACAGTTTTTGCGTGGACAAAGACCATTCATGTTCTGTCTTACTGTCGGTAGCCTTTTAACGTCTCTCCCTGCTCTCGGCTGACGCAAAGCAGAGATGAGGCTAGGAAGCCACACAACTCATAACTCTACACAACACGCTGTGTTTAAAACACTGAGCTTCCTCTCCATGCGAGAGCTTACAACTGTTAGTACATCCTGGGCCAGCAAAAGTCTGCAAACAGAGAGATTGGTCACCCAAATATCAGTTGCTTCCAAGTAAATTCTTCAAGAAAATAGAGGTCATTCATTTGGACGGATATACAGTGCTGTGCTATGAAACACATCTGGCTATTGTCACAAGCCCCAGTGAACTATGACCTCAACACATCGAATAACTGACAGTAGACCAGTGGATAGGACAGTATTCTAAAGGTAAATCTTTGGGGTCCTTTTAGAGAAAGCCATTTATCATAAAAGTTCAATAAAAATGACATCAAGCGCTATTCCTCACAGCTGTATTATTCATAGTGAACACTTTGAAGTGAATATTGAAATAAATGGTTATGAAGAAGTAAGAGAAGCAAGAGAGGTGGACGTAACAACGAAAGGGTGGAGGAGGGTGATTACGGTGGATGGAGCAATGTTACAAACCTTTCTTTTTACAGTGACTTAGATGCTCGCTTCGGAGTGAATACAATAGTTGATGGAAGGTTTAATGATGAATATTCAATGTCATGCCATTGTCTCTATGGGGATTGTCTGCATACATTGACTTTCAATTGTTCAACTGGACAGCAACAGTTCAAAAGGCCTCTGTCACAAGTAATGAATATTGGAGTAGGAATTCCTGAAATATGTTCACACTGACATTTTAGAAAGGCTTATGCAATGAAATTGGTGCTAATGCAAATATCACAGAAGATTAAGAATCACCCTCATTTCACAGTGGGCCTATGGCTGCCCTTAAATATTGTTTAAGGATATTTTGGAGGTATACATGAATGATAATGGACACACAGCTTTCTAGTGACTTACAGATCTGTGTTCTGCTTTGCAAGGAAGACTATATTTTAAACCCAAGGTCAATTTACCCTGCATGGGCTATAGTATGCATGACTGATATGCCTTGCCCTGAAGCCATAGCCTATGTGCACCAAAGAAGAGATTGCATTTTTATACATTTATATTTTCCAGTCTCTTCTTTCTTTTCTGTATATTCTTCTCCATCCATCCCTCTATTTTGTTCTGTCTTATTAGCTCCCGCAGTAGCTGTAAAAATTCTGCAAATAGTAAACAGAAAATGAGAAGAGACAAATATGAAGCATGTTTTCAAGTATTGCGTAACGCTTTGTACAGATGGCAGGGAATCGGTGCTGATGCCGAAATAATTAGAATGTGTAGCCTATGCCTCAATCCTTCAATGTAGCTTTAGTAGATGAGCTCGCTGAATAAAAGTGGCAGCATTGTAAGGAGTCAAGGATGGTTACTATACACACATAGTCATAGTCCCCTAATCCCAACAATTCCCACTTAACAGCTTGTCTGTTATTGCACTCTGTGCATCCTAAAATAGTCAATAACAGACAGGGACAGAGAAATAACAGAGCTGGATTTTGCTATTAACATGACTGGTCTTTGTGCCTCCCCCTTTTTAGGTTCAAGTACACTGTATGTTTCAGATTTTCCGTAGTGTTACTCCCCCTTGTGACGAGATTGAGAGCAGACAATCGAGATGCGTGATCATTCTACCGTTTTTCTTAATTTTTTAAAATGTATTTTCAATTTAAAGTGAGATTATTTAATCTAAGGAATGTTTTCATTTATTTTTTAGGTAGTGAACATTATATAAAATATGTATCACCAATCAAGTTAACAAACTATTTTTGATTAACAGATTTGGGGGATTTTTACACACTACAAATATTCTGTTAAAGTTCAACTGCTAGCTTTGTGCTCAAAAGGGTAGCATCAGAGAATGCTCTGGTAGCATGCAAAATGTCAGAAAGGAACATGCGCATGTGCAACAGACGGGGGAAAAATGACCTGGAAGGGTTTAATTTGCCCCCGTTTCCATAGGTTACTGACAACACATTTGGTCCGCGAGTTAGCTTGGTACACAGCTTGATATTTTTGTCAAATAGTATTAGCTGCTGTTGTTCTCGAACCTCTTGGAATGACAGATACTTACTTCAGCACAACTTTGGCACACTCAAAAAGCCCGAAGGTATCAAGGAGAACAACTTTCCAGGTACAGCTAAGCTAGATACAGTAGCGATAGAACCTAGCTACGATAGCTTAAGTTAATGCTGCCTACAGTACTGTAGCTACAAATGTATAACACACTAGCTAATGTTTCTGTCTAAGCAAGCCGAAAGCCTAATATATATAAAGTTGACTCAGTAACTGTAGCTACACACGTGAAGCTATGTGAAGCTAATATTATCCATCTACTACTGTACTAGACTATCCAGCTCATGTATAATAAGTGCCTTCGTAGAAAATAGATAGTAACTTATTCACATTGTAATTGCTTTGTCCATGGCTTATCTGGTCTTTAGCTTGATCTTTAATTATCGACCTCCACACACATTAAGAATTCCTCTGACAAACATTATTTTCACTTGTTCTTAGGATGAACTGGAGGCTGCTGTGTCTTTCAGAGCGAGGAAAAAGTCTGACCAATATTCCTATTCAGATGACTTTGATGATGATGGTGATGAGGATGGTAAGAATGATAATTCAGTATAGTTAATCCTGTCAGAATTTTTGTTTACAATACTATGACAAAACCTGTCTGATAAATTTGTGCAATGTCCACAGATGTTCTGAAAGAACTTCTGAGTTCAAGAAAAAAGCGTGTTGATGCATTTAAGGCTGGGAAAAGCAAAGCCAAAATCAATGACTTTCAGCTGTCAGATGATGAGGGAGAGAATGAGAGACCGAAGAAGGTGTCGTTTATGAAAACTCGGAGGGTGAACGAATCCCCTCTACAGGATGTGGTGCCAACCTCCCCTGACAATGGACAGACTGACTCCACCATTGGAGACAACAGTCAGCGAAACACCACCTCGCCATCACAGCGTCCTAAAAGCTCTCGACATGACAACAAGGAGTCCAGAGCCTCAGAGAATTATGACTGGGATTCGCCTCTTTCCTCAATCCTACGGAAGAGTCCATCTGAAGCCAGGTTAGGTAGAACCTCAGAGACCAGCCAGTGGGATTCTCCCTTGCCCTTGCCCTCAGATGGAGTGGACGTGGAGACTCTGCTACACATGTCTTCTGAGAGTAGCGAGGAGAAGAAGGGGTCAGTGGTTGGAGAACAGAAGCCACCTTCTCCACAGCCATTGGCTGGAGAAGTAACACACACTTTTCTGGCAGGTAAAAGTCTGTGCCCCAGCCTCTCTGTCTGTTTTTTGGATTGACTAACTATGCCTTAATTCTCAACTGTTGGTAATAGGCCTGAATGTTCCTTTTAACGGCACTAGAAGTTAATAACAGTTTGGGCTTTGAAATGCAAAAAAAAGAAACATTTTGAATATTAGTACTGTTTCAAAGTATCGAAACAATAGTTTCTTCCTAAATCTTGTCAAACCCAGATAGTTTGCCTGAGAATGATCCTCCCAGACCCAAACCACGTTCCAGGACTGTTATAAGGAGAAGCCCGCGGGCTGAGGAGAAGGCAGCGGATCCTGCCTCCCCGGACAGCAGGGCTCCTACCTCCTCTGTGTCCCTCCCCCTGTCAGCCTCCGATATGGCCAGCAACAGCACAACCTCATCTTCTGGCAAGCTGTCTACTACTCGTAGCCACAGTCCACAAGTGAGTGAGGACAATTCTGAGAATGTTGGATCTTTTACCATTTTACTCATTTAAATATGTTCAATATTTGTTTGTTTTTATAACACTGATGTAAGTTGCGCCATGTTTTCTTTTTCTATGAATAATAAAACTTAAGATGGTTGGAATACCTGTAAATTGCTACTTGCCCACACATTGATGTAAGGCAAGAATATCTTACTGTTTGTTAAAACAGGGCTCTCAAGGAGACCACTCAATCTCATCCAAACTTACCAAGTCCTCTGCCTCAACTGGAAGTCAACAGTCACAAGCTCTCTCCAAATCCACTGAAGACTCTTGGAGTAAAGGTTATAAAAACTTTTTTGTGTGTGTCTGTTTTTATGATGTATAAAATTATGAGAGTCAATTAGGATTTCCATACACTTAATACTAAACTGAAGATATTTTTTACTAGTGTTTCACATGATTTTTTGCATTGATATTTCATAGATGGCAACATTTCAGAGGACATTAAAGATCAGGGTGGAAAGTACTCCTCGTCATTTGAGGAATTTCAAGTAAGTTATTCCTGTAATTGATTTTCAAAAGGTACATTAATTTTTTTGCTTTTTAGTTAAACCAAACCACCAGTATTAATACAGATTGTAATATTGTGTATTTTGTTTAATGTTTTCTGTACAGGGGGACTCTGTGGATCATCTAGAACCTACTACCAGCAGGTTGAGTCATACGAGTGAAAAATCTGATATCAGGTCAGTTGATACATTTGATTACTTGCCTTGTATCTTGTATTATTGTGTCTTCTAAAAAAACTGATTGTTCTTTGGCACTCACTATTCTGTTCAAACTGTCTAGAACATCTAGTCCCAGATACAGATTACAGTATATGTATTCCAGAATTGGGTAACAGAAGATTTCTGTCTGTCCCTCTATTGATAGCCCTTTTTATATTTTCAACACTCAGACCCTCAAGCGGCCAATCAAAACGCATACAGAAATCCCGGAGCGTGAGCTCCTACACAGTGGAATCCAAGTACCTGGGCTCGCTCAAAGTCCTGGACTGCAAGCTTCCCCTGAAAGAGGCCCAACCAGAAGCATCTGATGCCCTGAGGGCAGCCATATACCAGGTCAAAACGAGGGGATTCCTTGATAGATCTCATTGATTGATGTCATGTCAGTACACCCAATGCATGAGATGAATTAGATGGCGGTGTACATGTGCACCTGACCGTTGTATTTATGGGACTGGTTTTTGTGTGTGTGCGCAAACGACAGGAGTGGCTTAAAAAGAAACAAAAGAAATTGCAAGAGACCATGAGGTTGAAGAAACAAGAGGAACAGTTAAAGGAAGAAAAAAGGAAAAAGGTGAGGTTGCGTTGTGATGAAATAGCATTCCATCGAGAGTTCGAAGGATTGTTTGTGTACAAAAATGTGCACATATTTGCATGTCTTCCATGTGACCATAGGATGAACAAACTAAAACAGAAGATGCCAGGGCTTCTTATGACGCTTGGAAAGAAAATAAATCAGAAGTCATCAAAGCACAAATCAAAGAAAAGCAAGAAGCAACTCGAAAAAAGCAACGAGAAATTGATGAACAAGAAGAGAAAAAACAGTCGTCGAAAAAAGTGGGTATCGTGCATTGGTTTTACATGTAACACAACTTGATATTGAAGTAGGACTAACAGGATAATGTGGTGAAAACGGCAGTGTTTTATGGGTGCGTTCAGTAATGGAAGGATCTTTGTAGGTGTTTGAGAAGTGGAAACAGGAGCATGATGAGATCCTCAAAGAGAAATACAGAAAGCGGAAGGAGGCTGAAAGTAAAGTCAAGCAGAAGGAGGAAGAGAAGGAAGAGGAGAGAAAAAGAGAATGCAAATCTGCTGTTTCAAATTGGTATGAGTCAACAAAAATAAGACATGGGATTCAATATGGATTTCATTTTCTGTGTTTCTGATGTTGAAAACAGCAAGACTACTTTCATATTTGTCAATGTCACATATCATACAGCATGTAATGTGAACTGCATTGCCATCACTCACCAGAATGTCTCAAATGAAAACATTGATCTTCAGGATTGTTCTATCCTCTCCTGAAATGATACAGGGATGAAAAAAAGAAGGATGTTATCACTGAGAAAGTGAAGATGGAGCGAAGGAAACAGAAGATTAAGGAGGAGGAGGAGAGATATGAAAAAGAAGAGAGAGACAGGATGGCCTTGGAGATGTATGAAAAATGGCTGGTATGTACACAAATATATTCAAACTAAAATATGTAAAAGTACTTATTCCATGGGGAAACAGGGTTATAGACAATAAGATTATAAAGTGCATTTATAAGTAGTTGATAAATTGCCTTATTTATATGTGTTGTTACTATTTCCCACAGCTAAGGAAAGAACAACAACAAAGGAGACAGAGAAAAGAGAAGCAGATCCAGGCGATCCTACAAGACGAACCACCTCCTCCCTGGAGTCCGCCTAATAAAACCGTACCATTCGGAAAATAGGGATGCACTTGTTCAAATGTTGTTGCTCAAACTATTCATACTATTTTTAATACTTAACTTAATAATTATGAATGTGGTTTTGCATACAACAGCAGTACTTGAAAATTGCAATTTATTATAATGGTAGATTTTTTCCTATTTGTGGCAGATGTATAACAATTGCCTTGTGACAGGATGTGATAGGGACTGTTTTGTAATCACATATTTCTTCTCAACAATTCATTTGCAGTTTTTACAATCAATACAAAATGTAAATGTTTGTGTTTTAAAGTAAAGAAAGAAATAACATTTTTTCAAACCAAAGAATGACACAAAATGTGTCATTGTACACAAAATGGCTCAATAATCGCTGGCAGACAATATTGTCTGAACATAACATTGAGATGGTCACACTAATCTAGAAAGAACTATTTTAATAGCACAATAGTCTGACCTCATGATGGATTATGCAATTTCAAAGAACAATAAAAGTTTAAAGACATTCAACAAGTAAATCTTTAGTGACACATTTTTGCTATACAAAAGGGAGACACTATTTACACCGTAGACTATTTAGATTATTAAAATATTCAAAGTAGGCCTACTTGAAACGTTGGTGAATACACTATAGCCTAACATGGTTTTTACATCTGACGTCTTGTCCTTTTTCATTGTTTTATATAGGCTACCCGTTTCACGATCTTTCTCCTTTTTTGTGGACTTTTTCCGACTATAGCCCTTTTTTTTACCTTATCCAACTATTGGTAAAAAGCGGGGTCAGGGAGCAGAATTACATTGGTAAAAGTAATCGCATATCAGAATCTCTTTTGAGGGGTCTGCGCCAAACTAAACCAATGTCCCGATTTGGATGTCTGTGTGACACGTTTAACTCCACCCACAGGTTACGTCTGCTGTCGACACAAACGTGAATAAAAAAAAAAATTGTTCTGTAACTGTTACATAATTTCAAGAAGAAGTTGCATTATGTCGCTTATCAAGTAAGTTAAACATCTCATGCAAAGCACTGACCTTTTTCTTTAAAAAAACGTTTTCATTGATTTGCTTTAGCTGCGACATAGATGCACTTGTTTTCGATCCGACGTTTGTCAAAGATGTAAGTAGCCTAATGTAGGCGAAACATTTGGACTTTTATGCATTTGTTGCTAGCATGAATAACCCACTAAAGTACAATGCACAGTATCACCTCAGAATCTTGACAGGATTATGAATGATGTATATGAATTGATGCTCAGGATTTAAGTATATTAATTGATGTATTTAACTTATTTCTTATAGGGCATCGGCAATGCTGCAAACAACAAAATGTATGTGTCGTCTTGTGCTACTGGCTGTGCTGTTGGGTTACCAGGTGTGTTCCTCCACCCACACAGTTGGAGCTGAATCAGAGGCCATAGCACCGCCAGAGGTCACGGAGTTCAATGGGACCCTATATGCTGTCTGCAAAATGAGACCCAGCACCAAGCTGGCTGAGGGTCTTCCTAAGGTGTATGGTCATGTGCTTTTCAAACAGGAGTACCCAGCAGGGGCTCTAAGTGTCCAGTTCCATCTTAATGGCTTCCCTGGTCAAACCAGCCTGCCCAGAGCCATCCACATCCACCAGTACGGTGACTTCAGCGATGGGTGTGATTCCACAGGTGGACATTACAATCCCTACAGGGTCCCTCACCCCAGCCACCCAGGGGACTTTGGAAACTTTGTAGCAGATCAGGGGAAGATCCACCAAAGTGTTGGTTCCGAGGCCACCCTGTTTGGGGGGCGGGCGGTGCTGGGGCGGGCGGTGGTGGTCCACGAGGGGGTGGATGACCTTGGGCAAGGCGGAGATGCAGGGAGCTTGCTCCATGGAAACGCTGGAAGGAGAATAGCCTGTTGTTCCATTGGGATTTCTACACCAAAACTGTGGAAGAAGTACCAACAACGACAGCAGAGAAGCCGGGGCTAAGGGAGCAGAGTAGAAAGTAATTTTGGCACATGGTAAAACGGATATTTTTAACACGTGCTTTTAACTTCTTTTGTTGCAAATCGTGCACAGAGGGCAGTGAGGGATGCATCCGGTGTGCATCTAAAGTCAATATAACAATGCAATTTATTGTCACTGCATTTATTTACATAAAAACAAACTAAAAGTTTGTTCTGAATGTAGTGCAACACACCCTCTTGTGACCAAGTGTATTCAACGCCTCTCCTGACGAGGTCTGGTCTGACCAGGTATCCTCTCTATACCTAAACATTTCAATACGCTTGTCTTAGTGTCTCATTATGTTTATTTAGTCATTTCACTTTTATAGGTGATTTCAGTTAATTGAAATAAAATTGACCAAAAATCTGTTTTATAAAAAGTATTTATTCTGCAGGAAAATACATTTCAAGCACGTGGAGGGCTTTATGCTGTCGCCCCATTTTGTACATCATTCTTTTGTGTTTGCTTGTAAGAGTATTGAAACTGGTGCTCGATGATCCAGACCATTTGACATGACTGTAACATTCAGTGCATATTGTTTTTGTTTGTAGACATTAAATATTTGCTGTGTGACTGACATGTTTCTTATCTGAACAGATTAGTGACAATACATTAAGGTAAGTTTCAGAGGCTAGCCTTGATATAGAAGACATTTGTCACAACTGACAATCAAGCAGTGTTTTACACACGAATGAATGAATAGCATCATAGTACTACCTTTTGAAATCAAAGATGACATTCTGAGTGTTATACATAGTGTTAGAACAAAATATTTGGTCATCCCTTCCTATGCTTTGAAATTAAAATAACGTAGGATACAGACAAACTAAAATTGTAAACTAAATAGTCTTGTTCTATAATTAACTATGGAACATCAAACAAAAATAAAATGGTATATGATTGGTCATGCATGCGTTTAGCTTTAGTGAGGCTAACTCATCACAATAAATATTAATGTTAGACTTGGTCTTTAGCTCACATTGAGACAAAAAGGAAAACTGAGAATGACAAAAGTTTTTTCAACTGGACCCCTTTTATAAACGGCTGCCACATAGCCCACAGTGCATTTTAATGTCAAGAGAAAAGCGAAGGCCTATACCCAAAGTAGCATGTTAGCTATTGCATGGTGTACAGGGCACCTGTAGTAGTATTTAAGATACGTGTGGAATTACAGCATCTCTGTAAACTATCAAGCAATGTTTTCCTTCTGATTTGGAATATCTGAACTGTTAGCTGTTCCAGATTCCTCCTCGTTTGGTTCATCTGCCAGCTGTGCCCTGTAGTCTGGAAGTTTCTCTCCCTCATGCACCAAATTGTTTTTGCCGGGAGAGCTGAAGGTTAACGACGGAACATCTGCCTCCTCAGTCGCCAGGCCTTCGTTACTGTCAATCACAACAGACCCCACCCCCTGAACGTCTTTATCTGCCCATCCTCCCCCATGGTCTATTGAAAGTCCCGATTGGAGGACAGTGTCTGAGGTGCGGTTCGTCTCGACGTCTGTCTCCGAGGAAGGAGAGGGACCCCTCCACCCAGCCTCATCTGATTGGTTTGTTGCCATATCGGTGAAATCATTTGTACTCAGTGATTTGTCGCTTGTCTGACCCTCAAGGTTTGTCATCTCCGCCTGAAGGTGGTCTGTGACCTCCTCCACAGTGTGTGGCGTGTCCTCACACACTGATGACACTTCCTTCTTGCTGCTGTCGCTTAGCATCCCCTCCGTCTGGCTCTGCACTTCAGACGTACAAGGCAAATCAGTCAGTCCCCCCTCAGTTGCTGCACTGCCATCTACTGGAACAACACAGAATGGTCACAGAATGAAAATTAGTCGCCAAAGAGTAAGCAAGGTCATCTACAAAGGAATACCCAACAAGAATGTTCAATAACAAATGTTTGAATTATACATCTATATATTCAGCTTGTCCTTCACCTGTATAGGACTCCACGTTTCCTTCTTGCTTCACGCTTACTTCTTCTTGGTTTTGAGGGTTTGGTGACACTGGCTGCTCTCTAGGTTGCTGGACTTCGTTCAGGATGATGGCACCTCTTCCTCCTTATACAAATCATCATCAGAAGCTTTTTTGTCACACAGAAACCTTAAAAAACGAGTGGCATCCAATGTCAAACAGTCTTAGATGTCTGTGTTTTGGGGTAAAGATGGGATGCTATTTAGGTATACTAGATGGCAGACAAGACATGACTGAAATAGGTCTACTGGTGCGCTTCAATCAAATGGAATGACTGCCCTACAATGTCCCTGAGTTGCATTCCATTCTCAAGACCAAAAAGAATTTTGACTGAAAATTGAGACACTGAAAGGTGCATTCATGCACCATAACAATGTGGGCACAGGTTTTAGGTTACTGAGACCTTAATGACAGCTGCAGCATTATGGCTTAGTGTCTTCATGACTGGCACGATAATTATTATATAGCCTGAAATGCAAGCCTAATAATTTTGTCTGCAATGGCATTATACTAAAATTCTTGAGAATGGATGCCCACTTATTTCAAGATCTGAGGGCAACAGTAAGTCAAAGTAAATAATTGATATACTGGTGGGATGGAAATAATGGAAACAGGAAGAAATGTGGTAAGTTGAGAGGAAACATACTCCCAGACAGTCCAAGACATACATTGTATGTCAAGCCTACAGAGAGCATGGAAAAAGAAGAGAGACGACAAACTCAGCGAAAGACAGCAACAAGAATTGAATCAACTCATTTTTTCTTCTAAACGTTTCAGTGGAGGCCCAACACAGTCCGAGGTATGTCGAGTTTCAGGAAGCGCATTTATGTTTTAGTGTCCAATTTCAACAAACAAAGCATGCCCACTGACTGCTTCTTCATGTCAGGTGGTGTGTGGCAGGCAGCTACCTGGCAGACTCCACAGCCCGGACACCTCCAGGGTCTTCAGCTTCTTCTCCAGCTCTGCAACCCGATTTCCCAGAATCCTGTCCACAGTGGGAATGATTTATATGAATACAAGACTTTCAACACAAGCTTATATATGTGTTGTTTATGTGCAATTGTGATGTACAAGACAGAATGCATGAAATGTGTTTGCTATGTTGGCCACTGTTGTGTATTAAGGTTGTTTTTCCTGAGGTAAATCTGATAATGGAAGTTAACTCAGTCAGGAAATAACAGTCATACTTGTTAGTCTGGCGTTGGTGCTGAATCACCATGTTTTTCTCATGGATGGTTTCCAACAGTGCTGTGGCCAGGGACTTGAGGTCTGAGATGGACTGGGACGTTACCGGAAGACTGCAGCCGTTTTCCTCCGAAAGCAACAACTCCTGAACTGTACATGAAAGACATAACAAATCCATTACCTCTGGTGTAAAGGTGAAAATCTGAAGGTGGCAGCTATGAATAACAACATAATAACATGGGGAATGACTGTACCACAGCAAGTATGGGCCTTAGACATGATGGGACATGTGTTACTGTTTGACACCAGTGGTATTATACCATGTGTAGGTATTGAGTATAGTTAAAGAATTACCTTGTTTGGCTGAAAGTACCCCTGTGAGCGCGCTACTGTTGGATTTTCCATACATTTTAGCATTCTTCTTACTTTCCAAAGCACTCTAAAAAAGTTGACAATGTGAAACAAATAAAAACATTACACTCTTGTAGTTGTGCAATTTTCAATATGCCAAATTCCTAGGAATATCCACCTACAATGGAATTTCAACCTGTACTACAGTACAATGTTGGTGATCATCTGAAGACAGAACTGTAGAAAATTACTGTGATCTCCAGTCTCCATGTCTCCAGTACAGTACCTTGTATTTCACAACATTTGTTTTGAGCATGTTGACTTCCTCTTGCAGCTGTTTGTAGCGCTCATGTAGATATCTGCAAGTAGAACAACATCCGCTCACTCCAAGGACACTTCCAACACAACAAATCGCTCAAACGATTCCACTGTGTAGAATGTAAGATAAGACGGTGCATATGCAAACAGCTCAAGCTACTGTTTATCGCTGTCCTCCCTCCCTCTCACCTGTTCTCCATGCAAAGTGCATCCATGTCCAGCATCCCAGTCTCAGGGTTTCCCAGGATGTGGTTCATCTCCCGGTTGAGCCTCTGGGCCTTCTCCTGGAACACAGTGCGCTCCGCTCTCACATCATGCAGCTCGTCCGTTAGAGCCTTCATGCTGTGTTCCAGCTCCTCGTTCTATGAGACACAAGTCAGAGGGAACTCAATATTACAATGAAAGCATTTGTTCAACCAATCTCATAAAACAACTGTTTAATTACTTTATAATAATATAAATTACTTTGGGTTTGCCATGTTTTGTACTTCTGTTGTCTTTAATTGTCCTAGCCCTAACTTAAAACCTGCAACCAAACTCAGAACTGTTATTCTAAAATGCTTTTGCTACATATCGTCACAGTCCCGGCTGTGATTTCTGGCTCTCCCTTGTGTTTCCTGTTTTGCTCTGCCATTCTCTGTCTATGTGTGAGTGTGGCTCCAGTGATTCAGATCATGTCTTCCACTCCACCTGTTCAGTATTTGCACCAGCCTTCAATCAACTCGACAGTACATCTCCTCTGGGTCTACATCCACTCACCAGATTGTTTGTTACTGTATACACAAGCTCAGTTTAGTTACAGGCCGCTCTGCAGTGATTTATAGTCTACCCTGTTTGCCTACCTATCCTACTTACCCTGCCCATTCTTCCTGACCGGCCAGGCTCTCCACTTCTCTCATAGTCCTTCATTGAATACCTTTATTTGATCCCTTCATCCTGTGGTGTGTTTCACCTGCATTTGGGTCAACTCACTCTGTAACCCCGTAACACGTGTAGTCATAGATAGTAACCCAATTAGATAGCATCCGGCCATAGCTAACTTAGTCTTAGACCCATCGTGTACCTGCTCCCTGGCTGTCTCCAACTGCTGGACTAAGTCCTCCCTCTCATAGGCAGGGAAGTGTCGTGCTCCAACCTCTTCGTCCCCGAGTCTCTGTTTAGCAATGGTCATCCGTAGAAGCTGAGGTGGGGTAAACATGGTTAGGTCACTTATATAGTGTCAGATTTAAAATGCACTAGTGGTGTGACAGATTACACGCTGTTCATTCAGAGTAGCGTGAAAAGTACAAGTACAATTCCAGTATGTATGTCAATGTTGTTATTTTTAGGTTACCTTATTGTCTCCTTGGGCTTCAGCCAAGCGCTGATTCATTTCCTTGACCTCGTCTGACAGCGTCTTACTCCTGTCTTTAGAGTCTCTCAGTAGCTGGGCCAAATTCACCTGCACAACATGAGCGCAAGTTTCAATGTCTGCATGAAGACATTAGTCAACACACAGAGGCTAGACAACAGTGTTGGTCTCAGTCTTCAGCTTAGGTGACGCTTGTGTGCTTAATAACAACTCACTTGATTCCTTTTCTCAGGTGGTAAAGTGGGATCTCCATCCTATATATAAAAACATGGTTAGTTTTTGTAGATGAGTCTGGAATCAAGAAATACATAAAGCGATGCTAGATGTGGCCTTACGATGAGTTCTCTGTATTTCTTCTTCAGGCCTTGGTGTCGTTCCCGTAGCTGGTTGGCCATCAGCTTGTACTGGTCTCTCTCTTGCTGACAAGTGTCAAGCTCTTTGGACAAGATCAGGAGGGCCTCTTTCTTGCTCTCTAACTTGCGCTTACACACCAGAAACTGAAGGTATAAAAATAAGTAATTTTACATCAAACTGTCATGTTCGATTGTGTATGAAAAGTAGCCAACAATAGCATTTAATCAATGTGAGCCATATCTCTACATGGGTTGTGAGTATTCTTAGTATTAAGACTACATAATCCTATTAAAACCACACCATGCCGACTATTTTAATTTAAAAAAAAATAAAGGAAAAGAATCAGACGTGCGCGTGCTAACATTCTAATTATGCGACACAGGTGTCGCATTTGACCCTATATGACACGACTTTTGTACCACACAAAGACTTCAAGTTAGTAAATAATGTGTAAAATATTGACATTACATGCTTAACTAGAAGCTTTACATTTATTTACCTATCGTCCAAGGCTAGCTAAGGTTCGGGACAAGCCAAAGGACGGTGTTATTTCGGAACTAGCTTAGCTAGCAGGGTAAGCAGTGCATCATTGGCTCGCGAACAACGATAGCTCAGTGTTCCATGATTCCTTCATCTTCGACACCTGGTTCACTCACCTCGCTGACCATACCCTGCCACTCACTTTCGCTTCTTCTTGAGGTATTCATCTTGTTGAACCAAACGTTTTCACTAATGTCGTGTAAGTAATGTAATGTGTCGGGAGGCTAGCATCTTGTTGTCTATATTTGATTCAGCATAGGCAAACACTCACATAGCAGGCACAGATACTTAAATTCTAAACAGGCTGTACAATTGACCAGATCCATATAATACCGGAATATGATTCCTACTGTAAACAGTCTTGTGTAGGGATTCTACAGATCTAGCAAAGTATCAACCTCACGCAGAAATTCGAGCTTCATTGACGCGTCTCCGTTTGTTAATTTCCGCCAATCAGATGGGTCGGAAACTTCAGCAGTCAGCAGCGTAGATTTCTTTTTGTAACGTAGCGTATTATATCCTAGTCTACGTTTTTGTTGGATGTGCAAAATTAAATTTTGTTTTAGGACGTAGCGTACTTTGAGTAAAATGTAAATTACTTTATTTTCTAACAACCCTTGAAATTAAATCAAACAAACTTGAATGTAATTTTGCAGGAAAAATGTATTTTACAAAGAAAGGCCACTCAGTCAAGATAAAGCTTAATCTTTTTTAATACAAGCTTCCTCCTACAGTGCTATACTGCTTGCATTAGGTTGAGGATATTTTAAAGCCCCCTATTCGCATTGATGGATCTGAGGAGGATAGAGTCTCCTGCTAAGGAAGTTCCTCTGTGTTTTCTTCAAGAATGACCATTATAAATGTCTGCCATTCATTGAGCCGGTCCTTTGCCTTATTTTTGCATGCCAGAGAGCTAGGTCAGTAGCCTAAGTGCTGATAGCACTCTAACACTTTTTGCTGTCCTGGACACTTCTGTTTCTGCTACATGGGCACATTTTCCTCTGTTAAGTGCGAAGTGAGAGTACTGTATGTTGAGGAGAATAACACACACAACCCGGTCCTACAAGATGTAACAAGAAAATATTGGGTCTGCATGTTCCTGTCAGCCATTCTGCTCTATTGCAAATGTTGACCATGTATTAGCAGATAAATAAGATTTTTTTTTATGTGGAAAAAAAACCAACTGCTTTGATGTCTTATCAAATGACCATACAGGGACCTAACCCTACAGCTGTCACATACTGGATTGATAATGAGATATTAAAGGCAGCAAGTTCATAACATTATTCATATTTTCCACGCATAATATATTAATATCTGGTTAACTGTACTAATGTAGTACACATCTCGTAGCAAAATATATATTAAAGCATTCTGTTATAAGGATTAACATTCATTTTGCATAGGATTTCAGGCTATATTATTGACACTCTAATTTGATTATACAGGCACTGTTCTGTTGATGCTATATATATTAAGGTAATCCCAGCTATACAAATTACATGTAAAATATTTTCCAACAATTATTCTAATTTTTTTTCAAATGCATTACATTTGATACAACATTAATAACTTTGCCATGGGCACAGCCAACATATGCATCGTTAGCCTACACCATTGCAGAGATTTAAGATATGTCTCCATCTAGGCCAGGGATATTACAGTATAACACTACTATTGCAAACAGAAAACATTCATCTTAAGTACAGTATATTTATCTTTCTTACTGAACAGCCAGCAAACATTTTTATTTAAGGTAGTGAAAATGGCAGAGGTCTGCTCCTACAACTACCTTCATCCAGCCCTAGCTAGTTTTCAAAGGCTCAAGTCAACAATTACATGTTCAAAGACCATAGATTTGCCTTTGAAGCTGGAGGAGAAAATAAAATTCCGTCTGTCATTGGACACAGCGGTGAAGGAACGCGGCGACTGCACGTAGATGTCCTTGAACTTGACGAAGGTCTTGGTGTCCTCACTCCAAAGATAAATCTGTGTGAAGGAGTAGTCACTGCCCAGGGCCAGATAGTGTCTCTCCTTGAAAGAGAACGGCTGGAGGACCATAGCCCCACGGGACGGCAGGGCCTGCAGCTCACTGAACTGCTTGCTCGTCCACTTAAGGATTTTGGAGTCGCCTATGTAGCAAGTCATGGCCAGATAGAGGTCATCTTCGATCAGAAAGGCCTTGACCGCCACCACATCATCTACATTTGGGATCTCGCCATGAAGCATGAACTTCAGGGTGCTTTTGTTCCAGATATAAATGACAGGCGCCTGTGAGCGGCTGGCCAAGATCAGATTGGCCTTCCCATCCACTTCAATGAACTCAGCGTCGGTGTCTCTGAACCACTCGTGAAGGAACTGGTAGGAAAAGAATCCGGTTTCGTTGCGATCCGGTTCATCAGTCCACTTGTAGAGCGTGGACAGGCCTGCTTTGGAGCTGTCAACAATCACAAAGTACCACTCGCCGGCGATCTGGAAGACCTCAATGTCGTTAGGCTTGGAAATGTTAAAGACTTCAATGGTTTGGAACTTGGTGAACTTGTTCTGCTGGTCGTCAAATTTGTAGATGTGGGACCCACCGAAAAGCTGGGTCATAATGATCAAGGCGTGGTTTTCAATCACAATCGACTTGCATCCAACAACAGACTTTCCTGTAGTAACATTAAATCATTCATGGTATCACTCATCATCATTAAAATCAAACAAAATACCAGCACATAATATCACCATTTATGCATATGACTACTATAACTGATAAAAATCCCCTATAAATGTATTATAATGAGGTAATGTCAAACCTGTGATGTTATCGAAGCGTCTGAAGTTCATTTCAATGTGGTCCCATTCCATCACCACACAGCTGTTGGAGTTGGGGGCCGCCATGGCCACGTAGATGTCCTCCTTATGGGAGAAAATGTCTGCCGACAAAGACTGGATGGGAATTGACTGATGGCGGACAAAGTCTGTTGGTCATGAAAGAAATAACAAAGTGGGAAAATGAAAGGCGTAACTAAGAGTATGGTTAATTAAATTGCTGTATAACAGGGACTCCCCAAAGACGCAACTCAAACCAAGTTATTAATCATTCATTATCAGCACAATTCAAGTGGTCTCTTTTAGATCTACATTTTGAGCCAAGTACGTAAATTACAAAGTAAATACAAATCAATAAGATTTAATCCTATTGCTTGATCACACAGCTTCTCAATAAACATAATGGGTAGGATCCATAAATACATACCATGAATAATAAACAAGACGTATTTGTCAAGCCTCTGTTTTACTATAGCAATCTAATCAAATCGTTGGCAATTGACCATTTGTCACAATGGAGTATTGAGTATGCCATATTGAGTATGGCAAAAGTGTTTAGTAAAAGATCATAAAAAAAAACAGTATACTTTCCACTATTTTGCAGTCAATCACATGTTCTATATCACTGAGAGGTCAAACTTAGGGGCTGAATTACCCGTGGAGATGCACTCTCCGGGCGGGATGGGAAGGTCGTTCAGTCTCTTGCCCTTCATATTACTTGGGCCTGCACAATAGACATCTGATACTGTGGCATTGGTGTTTTTCAGCCACATCATCAGCCACTTGTTCTCACAGTTACACTGAAATGCATTTCCTCGCAGATCCCTGTCATACAGTACATAGTGGAATTGTAATGGTTATAAGAGCAGAGGGTGTCATGAATTATGAATACAAATTAAATTCAGGTATTTAGAAAAGGCTTTTTCACATTCAAAATGTGTTTTACTTATTTATTTATTATTATTTAAGAAAAAAGTCATTTGGAAAAACCTCAAATCACATACTGAGATTAAGGTTGTTTTTACACCGGCTGCCCTAATGAGGTTGATTTAAACCTGAAGGAATTTCACATGGGATGAGTCCAAACTTGATTTGAACTGCTGATAAATCAAGTGTCTGCTTGCTTCAGCCATAACATGAGTTCAAATCAATCACATCTAGGAAGATGGTGTATAAGTCCAGCATGTAACCCATCAATCGTCCCTGATTTAATATTGGCTTCTTTTGCTTACTCACAGCTCCAGCAGGGAGACCAAGTCATAGAAGAGATCCCTTGGCAAGACCTTCATGTTGTTGTTGGCCAGAGACCTGCAACAGACAAGGACCGCAGTGAGTTAGAAAAACGAGGCGTCATCATGGAGAAAGGTAACGATGGAGGTAAGATGGAGACAGAATGGAGGCAGGAGGGAATGTAGGTGTGAATGTATGGGGAAGGGGTGGGGAGAGATGGAGGTAAGATGGAGGCAGAGGCAGGATGGAGGCAGGAGGGGGTGTAGGTGTGAATGTGTGGGGGAGGGGTGGGGAGAGATGGATGTAAGACATAAGATGATGTGCAACACACTTACAAATGTGTCACATCCCGAAGTCCTCTCAGGGCATTTTTTGTTATAGTTTCTATCTTGTTTCCTTCAATAAATCTGTTAATATGAAGTAGAATTAGGCAGGAGGAGGCATTGGCATAAAGGCTGAGTCTGCACTTGTTGCAGTTTTGGAGGATTTCTGCCAACCCAAGGTTTGCCAATTTTCCCCAGGGCTATTCTTACAAGGAGAATTTGCAGTGTGAAGAACTTTTTAATGTTCACCATATTAGATTTATTTGGACAAATTACTTACAAATACTCCAGGTGGGGTAAGCCGGAAAATGCGTCATCATTGATGGTGGTCAATGCGTTTGAATTTAAAAGGCTGTAGACAAACACACACACAAAAACAGTCTGTGATAGTTGTGTGGTGGAAGTGACAAGCAGTGAAAAAAAGGAAATTAACTTACAGCAACTGTAGAGAAGGCATGAGTGAAAACATGGCCTCTGTGACCTCAGTAAGCGATCCATTTACTATGCTCCTATTTGAAAGGAAAGTGATACATAATTCCATCAAAGTGCAATATACCCCTCAGGCTATTTTATAGGACATAACGAGGACACAATACAAAACTGTCGTGCATTCTTAGCCTTTATTGGTCATAAACCTTAAGAGATGTGTTTTCGATGTCTGCATGGAGACGGGCTACTTACAAAGAGTTGATGTCATTCGGGATAGACCGTGGGATTTGCGATGTTCCGACGCACATAATGGATTCCTTGGAACAGGAGCATCCTGAAGGGCATCTGAAAATCCTTTTCGATTGAACCCCACGAACAATGTACAGAAGCATCAAACTGACCAATAACCATTGCTTAGGCGCTGACATGTTGATTATTTACCATTTATACAAATAACTGAGACCGATTTAATCCACGCTCCCTCTCGTCGGTCCGTGACATGAAATGCAGCACAGTCTAGAAACCCTGACACAAGCAGTTTCCGCTGCAGTTGTCCAATAGCTTCACCCTAGACTACTTTTTTGATCAGATTATCTCAAGACTAATTTACTGTTGTGGAAATAAGGTTTATTATTTTACAACCAATTTAATTCGAAATAAAAATTATTACGTTTCACAAAATGGTCATGAATGGTTGTAAAAAGTGTACACTTTCAGCACCATGGACAGAGCCAACTAAATCATTTGGCTACAGATGGATTTGACATGATTGAACCAGTCCATGAACCAGTGATCATGGACCAAACCAGTGCACTTATTATTCAAATGATAAGCAACTGTAAGGCATGGGCTGAAATAATTGTTGCAGCCCATGTCTGTTCATCTCTGAACGTGTTGCCCAAGATCAGTATCCATGATACTCCCAAACACCTCTCAAATGTAACAAACCAATTGCAAAAAACGAACCCTGTTGCTTTGGTTGTTAATAAGCATTACTTGGCTTAAGACGACGCCTTCCATATTTGTTCCAACACCCTCTATTGACAATCCTAATGGCTTTGTGATTGTATTAGGCATTAAAGCGACAAAGTAAAAAATAAGTGCATGCATTAATCATTTATAGCTAGCTTTACAGTAAATAGCTGCGCTAAAATGTGTCTCAGCAACTGTAGGCCTACATACTATCATCATGACTCTATCATTGTTCCACTTACACGATTTTGCAGGTTAAAGGTTTACTGCAGCTCTATTGCAGTATTATGTCGACCATTAATCTTGAACAAACAGTATATCGGCCATCATAAGAGCGGGAGTGTGGTGGAAAAGGTGCTGATCGATTAATGTACTAATGTTGAACAGAGGAATGGACAACAGGTCAATAAGTTGTCTCTATAATGTGTAGATAGCCGAAGTCGTAGCAGTAGCGCCGTCGGGGGGGGGGGGGGGGGGGGCAGGGGGGGAACGCAAATTTACTTGAGATTTTTTTTTTCATTAATGGAAAATGGGATTTCAATTTCACTGTAGGACAAATCGACCTCAAAAAATAATTTAAAAACACATTTTAGCCTATAGAAACCACAGTCTACGATTGAAACATTTCGTCGTAGAAATCCACACTCAGATCCAGTCACGTAGCCTATCTCCACACTTTGATCATGACACCCCTGTGTCACCGCTACCCCCACAAGAGGTTGCTGGGACAGGTGAGAGTGCAGTCTGTCTGACTATAGACAAACGGTAAATAGAAGCTGAGGGAACTTATCGAAGGTGCAGATACCAAGTTAAAGAAAAAAGTAGGCCAAGTACAAATATTCAATAACCTGTTTTTGAATTTAAATGACCTATTTACAGTTGACAAACCTAGTTTACGTTGGTTAGCTACAGTAGCCTATTAGGCTAATTAGCTAGTGCAAGTTAAATTCGGTATTTAGGGAGGGCTGACTTACCTTGCTAGCTTGTTTAGACAAACGAAAGGTTAGGCCTACATCAGTTTAGAAAGAGTAGCCTATTAGTAACTTAGGCAATTCGGCCCGATCACACCGAGAGCGTATTTTTAACATTGCACTTAAAACCCCATTGTTTGCTATGGAACGTTAGTACAGCTCTGTTATATACCATATGCGCTTTTTGTCTAGGCTTTTTTGAGGCAGACGCTTTTCATAATTATTGTTAGGCTATGTGTGTTGATTTTGGTGTGCCACCCCAAGATTTTCCCTTGCATGAAACATGTCAGGGGGCGCGACGGTGTCGTAGTGGTGATAATGCTTTGTGATGCTGATAATTTAAGTTCTTAGATTGACCACAAGAGGGAAGCAAATCAATTACATCAAAAAGGGTTTTAGCCGCAGCCACACTTTGCCATAGCCAATTCTACACTTTGTTTATTACGTAGGCTATTAAAACGCAGAGCACATCTCAGATCGGCAGTCTGGAACGCCTATTCCAATAATAAAAAATAAAGTTAATAATAGGCCTAGGTTTTTATTTATTTATTTTTATTTATTTATTCACGTAGGCTCAGCTTAATGTAGGCCTAATAAATTCTGCTCTTCTTCACGTATTTGCTCCATCCTCACTGTTCATGAATACAAACACATGTTTATGCTTTGCTCAAGCATAAACATGCAACCGTTCCTTATAATTAAAGTCATTGATGAAATGGATTACCAAAGGAGCCTGATGTGGGAAAGAAAGTCGGCGGGTGGTCAGTCAAGTTTTTTGTTCTAACTAGATCTTAAGTAGGTGTAGACCATGGGAAATAGTAGCCTATTAGTAGCCTATTAGCATGGCAGAAATTGACCACACCACCAAAAGGCAGCCAGCTCACATTGCTGAAATAATTTACTACAGCTCTGCATCTCGCATTGCTGTTTTTAGGCCGGAGCATCGCTGAATCACCCGCGACACGTGCATGAAACCGGATGATACTGCGATAAACGTCGCCTATCCGCTCTCAATTTCCGATTCGTGCCAGATCTATAGGCCATGTAATATACGTACGTTCTGTATAACGTCGTCGGGACATTTCACCTACTGTAGACTCCCTTTTTGACAGTTCTGTACATAATTGACACACGTGTGTTGCACCAGCAGGTCCAGACAAGCTCAGACATTTGTCTCACAGAAGCATTACGCCTGTCATCATGTAAAACGTATCGAATGACCTCCTCATCGTGTAGAATACATACCATGTTTCACATGATATTGCTCTAGTGGGTTTTCAGGGTCTCACTCTGCCATACTTAAAAACCACGTGCAACAAATACTCCATACAATAAAGCAGAAACTACTGCAATTCCATCGAGCCACCCTAAACAACTACACTAGATGGGCCAGTCCCTCTACAAGTTTTTTTTCTTTCCTTTGAGCTGTTAACATCAGCTAAACGCATATAATTAACCCTTAACCCCCCATGCAACCAATGAACCAGCACACGCATGAACCCTGAGCTGACCTGTTGACCCAATAGAGGGGGACTCTAAAATGCCTGTAGGACCACTGGTGGCCTTTAGCTGCTGGTTAATGTTTCATGGCAGATGGTCAAACACTCAGTTCCTTGCTATATCACCAGAAACAAGGCCTCATGAGACTCTCTGGAGTGTCGCTGAGCAACCCCAGCTCGACAGTTTGATGTGGTGAGGTTAGATAGGATATATGGTGGGGTTGTGGTTGACATAAAGTGGACACTCGTACATCATCTTGAGTTGTAACCATAGTTAAGATTCTCAGAACTGTTTGGCTTAGCCTAGCAGGGTGTTTTTCACATGGTATGCAATAAACTGTAAACACGCCCCGTCTGAAATAGCACCTGCATTACCTTTAGTGCATTAGCAATTGCAGTTTCATAAGGCTCGTTTATTTTTATACTACCTAAGGTATTTTACACGTTCAGTAAAATTCAACAAAAACTTTTGAACTTGCAGTCTTTTTTCTTCACATCTGCCTTGACTGTACAGCCCATGTACTGTTGAGTATGCAGAGTACTGCAGTGTGTGTGAGAAAGAGAGAGAGAGATACTGTAGGAGTGAGAGAGGGAGTGGAAGATAAAGAGAGAAGAGAAGGGAGAGCCAGCCTATAGGGGGAGTAAGGGGCATTTAAAAAGGTCTCCACATAGACGATCCACGGCTTTGATTAATGGTGCTCATGATTTAACACCTGCTGTTTTAATGTGGCCACTGTAAGTAACTGATCTCAGCATGCCTGCGTGAGCGGCGTCCCTATTTTAAATAGCCACCTAAATTTATCATCTTTGTGGAGGTCATTTAAACCTGTATGGTGCAAATGTAGCGTGAGGGAGACGGTGTAAGAGTGAGAGACAGATAAACTGAAACAAAAACAGACAGAAAATAACACAGAGATCTGGTGGCGACAGGCGGGATAAAGGAAACTGAACTTTCTGTTTGGTTTTCAAGAGGGAAATTTCCCTTTTTATGTGTGCAAATAGTCCTCTGAAACAAAAATCCTTGACAAGGTAACCAGTCGTTCTGCTTCTGGGGTGTGAAAACTTTAGATTTTCAAGTGAACAATCCCTTTAAGTGTGCACTCTTACAAATGGCAGCTGTTTGCCCGGGCCCCTCCCTCCTACATTTCATACATGTGGGGCCCTGGCAAGCGACAACTTTCTTTGACACTTGTGTAGATCTGAAAGGTTATGTTATATCCTCACGCAAAATTGGAGACTAACTATTGTGACTGTAATCTTTTCTGATAGATGGAAGCTGACAGTTAAGCCTGAAGAGACTGTGTTTTGGGTTTATTCTGGGGCCTTCTGTGTGTTCTGTGTGACCTGAAATAGAAAAACAAAAACAATGGAGAATTAATTAAGATAGGTTAAGTAATGTGGTATACACTTTGGGCATTTAGTCTTACGTTGTCTAGAGATGGTATTTCCATTCACTGGGCTGCACCCTCCCTCTAAATCAATGACTTCTGACAACCCTATGAGTTCTTTGTAGCCCACTGAACAACACAAGCTGGCACTGGCTATTTCACTATATTAAGAGTTTGCAGCTGTCGCAATCGTGGGTGGAGCGTTGATAACATTCAGCTGTCAACAAATGTTTTTGGTCCAATGTATTTAGAGATACCACACACTTTAGGCGACTGCGTGATTTGTTGCCAACTCGTCTCCTTCACCTGACTTTCGATTGTCGTGGCCTCGCTGTTGTGTGATGTCAGCGCCTAGTAACGGTGCCTCGTCTTACACTGGCCGAAGTACCGCCACTAGCGATAGAAAGAGTACAGGGGGTTATATCATGGTGTTTCCGGTGCGACTCTAAATTTGTGAAATATTTTGGAGAGAATGCACATGTACCTTTCTTCGCGTACAAGCCGAGGTTGCATACATTTATTTTAGGCTACACCCACATTTTCAGCAATTAACACGAATAAACAACGTAGCCAAAAGCTCACGTAATAAATCAGCACATATAGTTCAATAGCCTCTCATGTCAAATCACTAAATCTGCTTTTAACAACTTTTTAGAAAAAAAAACTAAAATTGGTTCGTTTTCACACGGAAAAGGAGCTGTTCTTACAAGAAAGGTGCTGAAAGCTATCTTTGTTATCTTGTCAACTTCACTAAATTATTGACTTAGGGGATAGGCGCAAGTCTAATATTATTCAGCTGACTTTTCCTCACTAGAATCACAATTCAGGGTGTATGCGTGCGTACAAAAAGACGTGTGTGTCTTATTCACTTGGCAATTGTGCGTCTACTGTAGCAAAGCGATTGGGGTCTTGCGTCCAGCTGTTAAAAATAAATCTCGTACTGCAGCTCCACAATCAATTAAATTTAAGTCAAAATGCTTTATTGTGATGAATGTTCAGGTTAAACAATGTTGCCAAAGCCGTCTACAGTGAACGGACATCACATGTAATTATTAACACATCATATAACTTAATTAGCCTATCAGTCACAAACAGACAAGTTGCCTAAAATAGGCATAATGCCAAGTTACATGTAACGTAGGCTACTATTACGTTTACCCAATCAATTTGCCCTATATTGTAGGGAGAGAGTTTGCTCGTTGTCTACTACTTGAACATACTCAAGTCATTAGATCATCAATTGGCCATTTTGTTTCATTTACTGACACTTGCAAGCGCTATCATTTTTCAAGCATAAGATTCGACATCCACAGGTCACGACACCGTCCTGCTGTTGAGTATTCGTTACAGCTGCCTGCACGTTCACCGCACTAGAATATATTGTGCATTTCTTAAACATGAACAGTTCTGTGTTCACACTTACTGTGCGGAAAGTTTTGACCACGGACTCCGCCTATGTCACTGGAATGTCATCCAAAATAAGACAAGCGACACACAACACAAGCAACTGTTGTCAAGATAGCAGCGTGTGAGAGCAAACACTCCATAGAAGATCTATCGAGGACATATCATTAGGCTACATCAGAGAGAAGGGAATTCCTGGAGACTCTAAATTGACTCTCGCCCTCAACCTTCACCCCCACTGCTCCCCGTTCCCCTCCCCGCGCGCGCTGTCTCTCTCGCTTTCCCAAGCTTCTCATGCGCGCAGAGTTTTCCGTCCCGTGTCTGGATAACATCGCAAACAAAGACCATCTAACGGTAAGAAAACAGACAAATGGAAGCAGTTGAGAAAACTCTCACTTACCAAGAAGACACTGGACTAAACAGAAAGCTGCTCCCAGTCGACAATAATTACAAGGACAAGTGCCAACCTGACACAAAAAGCCTCGAATCCAATTACGTTGATTTGGATGACCTGCTTGATATGAAATCAGAGGGCACAAAAACTGTGAAAGTGACTTTTACCGGCGAAGGTAATCATCTCGCTGTGTTCAAATGCAACAGTGACACCTCTGGAGACAAGAGTCCCGGAGTTCGCGTGCTTGATGATAATGTTGATCAAATATCTTCAAAGGACTATCATGAGGAGCACTCACAGGGAGAATGGACTGACAGGGCCGTTGTGGACGAGCCCCCCGTGGACACGTCTCTGACAGGAGTTCCCAACTGCAATGTGGACTTTCAAAATGGGAACACAAGAGAGTTCCAACCTGAAATTGAGTTCCATGATGACAACCTACAAAATGTCGGCAGTGAATGTGAGGAATTACAATATACGGACATGTATTTAAACAGTAAAAGTGAGTCTGACGACGCGGCGAGCGTGGTGCTCTCCGAGGCAGAGCCCTGTGAGCCTGACACAGTGGAGGATGAGTCCCACTACATAACCACTCATGAAATCCAATTGACGGAGCTCGACCATGATGTCGATTATGACTTTGGACGGGGAACCTGTTGGGATTTGGAGGACGATAATCTTGTGTACTCGTTTGTGGATTATGCCTCTTTTGAAAGTGACGAAACAGCGGAGGGGACTTTGATAGTGGAGGGAAAGTGTCAGACGAAAGTAAAAAGTAGCAAGGCGCAAAATAATAATGTACTCCAACGCGCCGGAGGTGCAGTTGTCAGCACCGAGCAGGAGAGTGATCTTTGTGACTCGGACAAATGCGCCAGCTCAGATGAAAGCGCGTTCAAAAACCAAAACGGTAGTGGGAATCCGTCAGGCCAAATTCACTTGTCCATCAAGACCTCTTCTCGAGCCATAAACGACTCTAATAATATAATTGAGAATGAAAACATTTGCTATCATACCAAACATATGGGAGATGGGAGTCATTTCTTTTTTACAAGCACTGACGCCAGAGCAGAGACATTATGCGACAGAGCCCAGTACTTTATCCCCGCCCCAGGGCGCCAGCACCTCGCTACCAAATTAAGGGGGAAAGATATTAATGAGTATTCCAGCGGTGCGTCAAGTTCAATCAGTGAACTCGACGATGCAGACAAGGAGGTGCGTAATTTAACCGCCAAGTCTTTCCGAAGTTTGGCATGCCCCTATTTTGATGCCATTAATTTAAGCACTTCAAGCGAGTCTTCCATGTCAGAATACAGCCTTGGCTTGAACAAGTGGTCGGCATATGTCGACCTAAAATATGGCACCATGTCACATGGAAGAGAGAATAATCTTCTCGCACATAAGAGTGCCCAGTTAGAAATTAGTAAACATGCCGAGTTAAAAAACAGGAATGGCAAGGCTACATGTAACAAGAAAGTTCCCCAAACCAGAATGTATGCTTTGAATAAGAAAATTTCAAGTTCACAACAAGAATCCTCATCCACAAAAAATATACAATTGAAAGGTCAACCGGGACAGGGAGAGGTTATTACACTGACAGAAACACTGAATTTTCGTTGTAATGTTGAAACAGGGTTACCTGAACGAGGAAGGCTTCCAAAATGTTCCGAAAATACTCAACGATTACGTTCCAAGGATGAGGTTACGGGCATCGCGCCAGGCAGGCAAGGGTGTGAAGCGAGCTACGAACACAGTGACGCTGTGGACAGCATGGAAGACACACACAAGAAGGCCATTTTCGCCTCAAGCCTTTTGAAAAATGTAATATCCAAAAAGATGCAGTTTGAACAAGAGCGGAAAATGGAGCGGGGTGAAATACGAGACACATATCCCACTCACTCCCCATGCTTTCAGTGCAAGGATCAAGACATGAGAGAGAGAGGCTTGAGAAGAGGCTTGCCAAGACAGTCCTCAGAAACAAGCTCGGGATTCACCCCTAATTCTCTGGATGAGCTAGAAGTGGAAGAGAGCAGGCCCGGTTCTTGTGACACCTCAGAAGAACGAAGTAGCGACACGGAGACCGAATCTTTAGAAGGCGCACGGCCGACAACTGAGCTAGCTCTTGATATAAACAAGGACCCAATTGACAGTTCGAGAGGACCGCTTAGCCGTAGTCAAAACAGTGCATTCAAATCCTGGAAGGATGGGGAGTTGGAGCCTCAAAAGGAGCCTGAAGTCGATGGAGTTTTGGGTGACACACCCTCGACACAAAATAACACAGGGGGGAATAAACTGGACACCGGAGCTGTAAGTAGCAAGCTAACAAAATTGTCTCACTTGTTCGTTCCAAGTTCTCAGCTTCTTCCTAAAGATCAGGAAGCGCGAGAGCAGCTGTCTCAACATGCACCTGTGATGAATGCGCCCCTGAGTCTTGAAGAGGGCGGGGAGAGACATTTAGGTATGGGGGGATATGGAAACACAACAAAGGTGCCTGAGATAAAAATATGCCTGAGAAGCGTAAAAGAAAACAAACTTTGCCCTCTAAACATTGCAAACTTGTTGACTCCTAAGATAGGTTATACCACTGTAAACCCAATGAAGACCACAGATAACTCCAAGTGTCATGTGCTGGCTGTGTCGGACAAGATACCACACTTCACAGTCAGGGATATTAGAGACAACAAGGTTAAGTTCCAAACTCCCATTTATCAGGTGAGGGATGTGCGCAAATTGGTTAAAAGTTCATATCCGTCTATTTCATTGGACAGCTGCGAACAAAAGCCCCAAGTTAACCCTCCTGTATCAGCAGAAATTCGAGAGAATAATGAAGGTTCAAAGAAGGAAACAAATAAGACCCCATCACCATCTCCAATCGTGATAAAGTGTCAGTCTGTGAATAATAGTAATTTGAAACAACGAGCCCAGTTGTCCGATACGCCGTTACGCAAACAAAACGATGCTGACCCATCATCTCCAAAAGTTCCCCCGGAAAATGCCAAACACGAAACCTCATCCCCTTTTCGATTAACGGGCCGAGTTGCACCTGTCTTTTCCAAACAGGCCAACCCCGATCAATCCGAAATTCAGCTCAATATTGAAACAAAAACAGCAAAAACGAGGCAGGAGAAATCGTCTGATACTGGAGAAAGGAAACCTGAAACCAAAATCCCCAAACAAGCGGCGCTAGAGAAACTAAAGGCTGCTGTAAAAACTATGGAACAGCTTTATGTGTTTGACAGAAATGAGTGGAAACGTAAAACACAGGCTCCTCGACCCATCACCGATAGCCACGTTCTGTCACTCATTGCCCGGGAAGAGCAAGGTGGCCCGGCGAAAGCCGACTTGGAGGAGGAGCCAGGTGGAGCATCAGGTAATGAAAGACTGACACATTTTGAACCTCAAACATTGGTGAACATGACAGAAACAAGCAACGCACGAGAGGATAAAGAAACTGTGAAAATTATACATGTTCCATATAATGAGGATACTTTTAAAATTCAGTCACAGCAGAGTAAAACCTTCAGTAACAAAAGCGTGTTCCATTTATGGAATAATAATCAGACACCAATCAGCACAAGCTCTACTCATAACAACACACTTCAAAGTGGGATTCAGACCCAAACTCCCTCTATCCCTATGAAAAGCATCAGCTGTAATACCTCAAAAGTCCCATTGTCATTCAAAATATCCCCCTCAAGAAGAGCCCCAGTGGACAGGGTTAGGCTCAAAAACAGCCCTACAGACATCAGTGCTCAACAACAGTCCTTCAAACCTGGCAACCCGGAATCTGAAAACTATTTGACTATACCTGTGAAAGGCTATGTAGGTGAAATCAAGTTTCCAAGCCAAGACCGTAAGCTAGGTGGCAACTCCACCACAGTCATTCAAACCAATATCGATGACACAAAGAGATGCGAGCCTTCGGCTCTACCCCTAAGGCATACCCCTATTGTCATGGAGACGCATTCCCCTGACCCCCAACCGGCCACTATCTACCACCACTCTGTGCCAGTGTCCTTGCAGCCCCCCCAGCCACACGTGTTCTGCTTTTCCCCCCCCATCCCTACCCTTTCCCCCACCCCCTCGGGCGCGGACTCCTACCAGCAGATCCAGAGGAAGATGCTCCTGGACCCCACCACCGGTCAGTGCTACCTGGTGGACACCCCAGTCCAGCCTGCCATTAAACGCCTCTTCGACCCCGAGACTGGACAGTTCATGGAAGTGCCCATGCCAGTCCACCAGCCGCCCATCAACCCCATGACCCCCGTCACCCCTGTGCCCATGTCTATCTCCCCCTTGGCACTCAGCCCAGGGGCGTTCGCGCCCACCTACATGATTTACCCGAGCTTCATCCCCTCACCCTCCTTCCCCACCCAGACAGTGTCAGCCCAAGGACTGTCCAGGATGGAGGATGACAACGCAAGTAAGAAGCCCCATGGAAAGCACACAGGTACGCATGCTGGGAAGGAGGCTAACATGACTGGGGCGGAGAGCCCGTACTACAGCGCCACTGGAGGTAGCGTTCAGCACCCGGTGCTGCCCGTGAGCCGGGGACACGTCACCGCCAGGGGCGTTGCTGCCACCTCGGATGGAAAGCCCGTCATCAGCATCACAACGCAGCAGGGGCCCCGGATCATCGCCCCACCTTCTTTCGATGGCACCACCATGAGCTTTGTGGTGGAGCATCGATAACGCAGAAGAAGGAGCACACACGTAAGTGCTTTTGGATTATATGATCTCATGGGCTCATATATCAGTTTTTATAAAAAGGACCACCGTATACTGTTTATTACAAAACACTAACATCGAGTGTCTTGAAATGCTTTTATCACTTGACTAGCCGCAAAATAAACCCAGCGTAACCTGACTGCTATTAGCCTATGACGTGACCTAGACATCTTGACCATGTCAAATCACATGGTCAGGTTGAAGTGAATAGGCCAGTCTTAGGAGAAGGCCTCTTTTGTAAATTACATTTAATTTCTTAGATGACAATCCATCCAAGTGCACGTGATTGTATCCAGTGTTAACACTTACTTACAGCACATTAAGACCACAGTATGGGTGGGTAGACACCAAACCAAATAATTTCTATTTAAAATGCTAACATGTTTTTGCACTCCAGTAGCAGCGTACAGTATCTTCTTGCATGGGCGAACGCTCAAATTTGTATGTTTCATTCAGGAAGAAGTCGTTTGTTCACAGAATGTGCAGCAATCATTCGAGCGTGATGAATTTCTCCTGGCATTCACACGTTTGCGACAGTAATGGCAAGAGGCTGTCCATGTTAGCGTTCTTGAGTCTGGACCAGCGCCATGCAGCCTTCATGTTAGAGGAGGCATGTCATTTCACTGCGGATGATCTGATATGCTACAACATGTTGGCCACCATGTTTGCGTTGTACTGGAGTGAATGGCGCTAATGCAGCAGCCATTGGTGGCGGTGTCGGCGTTAATAGACACCCCCAGGGGTAACTCGACCAGGGTGGTAGGTCCTCTGGCTGGCCCTTGCTCGATCGCGAGGTAGGGTTATCAGCCCTGATCTGTCTGTGGCGAGACATACAGTTGTGTTACTTCTTCTCTGCATTACACACCGGCGGGTTATTTGTATGACGCTACACAAGCATGTGTTTACACAGTGTATTCTTGGGGTTTGACATAAAGGTGACCTGAACTATCATAGTTCACAAGACGGTCCAGTCTTAATTTGCTTGTCTTTACTCCTCACAAAGCTCGGTATGTTTTGGTTTAAACCCGCAGAGAAGCATACAGTATACTCTTCTTTCTTTTTAGTGGCATATTATAGAATTAACCTTGGGTTCCAACTAGCTCTTTAAAAGTATATGTTCTCCTGTAGGCTAATCATCATAATTATAATCAATATATAATCATAATCCCATAATAATATATTCTGAATCAGATACACTTTAAATGGAACGATCTAGCACATGTACTGTACACTCAGCAGCACGTTATAAACACATTACAATGTTGTAACAATAGTTACCCTGTTGCACCAAGTGTAATAACTTTTGTTGTGCGACACGTCTAAACTTCCCCCCTCCAGGTAAAAGTAAACCTCCATGATTATTTTTTCAAAAACCCACACACAGTCTTGCACAGCAACATTGACAGTTTGGGGCCACCCATTCTCAGCTAATGTGTCAGCATTTTGATCCAAATGCGTGAGGGATACATGTCAGCTGGAGTGGCGGCAGAGGGGGTCCGGGTGGTGGGGGTGATCCGGGACGGAGGTGCTGTGCCGGTGGCATGAAGGGGGCTGGGTGGGGGGGCTGGGTGGGTGGGGGGGGGCTGGGTGGGGGGGGCTGGGTTGGGGAAAATGTGTCGAGGGCTCACTGGTGGTGAGATAAGGTGCTGAGGGAGAGCGGAGAGGGGGGCAGGCATGGCTGGGATAGCGACGGAGAGGGAAAGGTCAGGCAATGTAAAGTATTTGTTGTGCTGATGCAGGGAGAGGACAGCTGCTCCGAGGGATCAGGTTCAGAGCTAGCTGCCGGGAGCTTTGGAAGCGAGGCTGCGCTGGGGTCAACTTTTTATAGTCCCCTCCTCCTCCCTCCCCTCCTCCCCTCCTCCTCCCTCCCCTCCCTGCCTTTTTCTCAAAAGGAGGAGGAGCAGAGGCGGAGAAACACCTTTGACCTCAACTCTTACGTAAACAAACAACTATGCTCTGATGGTGCTGCCTCAGAATGAAGCATGGGTTTGCTCTGGTTATAACCCCCCTTACATTAATCCCTTTACTTAAAAACGGATTCCTCAGTCTGATATGTTTTCAGTGCTTGTATGTGAGTACCTCAAAGATGCATTTTGCCGAACAGGAAATAAAAAGCATAGATGTAATTTCGGACCATTTAATCAGGGCAGCCCTGCGATATGGTTATCCGTTTTACAAGCAATCCTTAGCTAAGAGGTAGTATAAGTAACATGTTTCCAGATAACTATTAAAACTCAATACAACAACAGTCTTGTGAGTCTTAAAGAGAAGTTATGGACTTTAAGCCAGGAGTTTCATTTTACTGGCAGCACAATGGTTAAACTCATTAGACAGTGACTGGAGCTGACCAGGACTATCTCAAATAACAGTTAAGACCTAGAGTCACATATTTTATTGACATCCACACATTTTTTGTTTCTTTCTAACTTTTGCAACTTGCACCTTTCGGCATACCAGACTTGCATGCATAACTAACGCATACCAAGCCTTTTCTCTTTAGCTGTGTGACCTGCTTTGCACACTTTGCATCATGCACATGTTGCCTCACTGTTCTTATCTTTTCTTTCTCAGGAGAGTCTTCTGAGGAGCCTGTCCTGCCCTAAACCCATTTCCAATATTGCCTTTTCCCTCCATCCCCTAAATTCCCCTTGAAACTCTTCACACATCACTGCTCGTCACTTTCAACTGTATAGTTATTTTGCCTTTAGTCTTTGCAACAAGTTTCTGTCCTGTAAAGCTATGCCTTCAGGCCGCAGCCTTTCTGCAATAGTGACTTGGCACAGCTTTGATGGAGCCCAATGTAGAGTATTGGCTTCCTTTTTTTAAAAGCAGTGTTGTAACTGCAATATTGTTATTCAAAAGGAAATAGTATTGCAAAGTTATTGTTTACTCCCTAAGTATGTTTGAGCGCGACATGTTTAGAGTTTGATTGAAGTACTTTAAATTAGTAAAATGGTCCTTTTGACAATCTGCTCTATTACCTGATGTACATATTTCCTCAGCAAGTGAATGCTATTAGTGTTCTATTTAGTGATATCAGTCAATAAAAATGAATAGTTCCTACGATATAATTATGAAAACGTCTCTCCCTTTCCCTTCCAACCCTCCCTATTTCTCTCTTCGTCTCTCTACCTACCTCTCTCTCTCTCTCACTCCCTCACTCCCTCATGCATCTTAATCTGTGGCCGTGGGATCCATTTCATCTGATCCAAGTAAATTCAGAAGAGGTATTTCAATCATCAATCTGAAACTGAACCACATGCTTTTCATCATCCTTGGAGCCATTTAGAAGTCATATCTTCATCTCTAAATAATTCTACCCTTTTCCAATACTTTTAAAAGACTATTGGCCCTTCATCTGAAATAGCTCAGCTCCATGTTTCCTAAATCACAACACTGTTCATGCTAGCCCAATTTTTGTATGACTGATTGTATATTTGTATATATATATATACAGTATATGTGTGTATATATATATATGTGGATGTGTATTGCAACATCCTTCTTGTATGCCAGAGCAAATGTGACGATTTGAGAAATAAGATGAGAACAGAGGCTCACCAAGTGTGTCTCAGAATAACTGAGGCCGTGCCTTGGCACTCTCCACATGCCTAGTGGTTTGTACAGGGGGCGATAGGTCGGTCCTATACTGTACTTGGGGCTAAGGTTTCCCGATGGGCTCAGGGAGTCAGCTACGCAAAGCTTTTTAGGGGACAACCTCCTCTATGAGTTTTAGAATGATCTTTACACTTATCGTGTAAGGGAGCAGGAGATTGGTGCATATTTAAGTGGCTTACAAGTCTGTGTGTATGTGTGTTTTCAGACTTTGCAAGCAGCCAGCAAATGTGATCACAGGCTACATGGAGATTTGCTGTTTCATTGTAAATGGTCCAATTTTAGTGGAAATTATATGTGCAATAATATTTTGACTATCTCAGTAACAAGTGTTGTTTTTTATTTTCTCCTCCCTTCTCCCCATTCTCATGATTGAAAATATATATATATATATATTGACAAAGTCAAACCAAGGCCGACAAAGACCCACATGTCTAAAACTGTGTTTCCTTTTGATTTTAACAATGTTGCATAGCAACATCTGGACCCCTGGTGCTCTCTGAGTTCCATGTGGTCATGACAAATGCTGAGGTTTGCTGTTATTTCTTCTTTAACCAAATGTAGCATGCAGGTATTTGGATCTGCTGGTCAGTCTACGTACCTGAAACGTTCAAAAGTCAATGTATTTATGTCCTTGTAACAACACTATTGTCAGTGCCTTACGATAATGCAGATAATGTGGGTTGGTACAGGGATGGTACAGTTTGTGGTCAACTGGGCCATAGATGATCTTGGTTACTTGGTTACTCTCTTTTATATGAAAGTAGGGCAGTGATAATAACTAATAATATTATTCATGATTGGTCAGTTCAATTATAAATTAAATTACTAATGATTTAAGATGAACAGATGCAACTCTCACAAACTACTTACAAAGTACTTACTGTCAACTCATGATACTATCATTTCAGGGTCAGTTGTCGACTCTTTTGTACATGCTTTTTTATGGGATTCATTAAAACAAGCAGCACTTTGGACCACTGTGCCTGATGGTCACCAAGTTGTATCAATCAAATGATAATTACCAAGCTGAGGACTTGTATGTCCATTTTATATTAATTGGAATGGTCAGAGTTACAGAATACAAAGTTGCAGAAAACAAGCACAGCAGACACAATCAGAAACAATTCTTACTTACATTTCTTTGTAAAATAAATAAAAGACAGTATAACCATTGTAATTATATCCGCCATTTATCATACAATATAAATGTAAACCCTACATAATGTAAATCATAGCTTCTTACTGTGTTCATGTTTTTCATATATTTCTTGTCTGATGTTTAGTATTTAATGGAATGGTTGAAATATTGAGACGTATGCAACAGAGAATTTCTATCTTGAGGGCATGTACCTTCTCTTGGGTACATAGGTTAACAGTTGGCAGGCCACATTGAAACCATGTCTGAATCATGAATAGACTGTTTATAGCCACTGATTTGATTGTATAGCTTTTATTTTGAATGTCAAAGCTTTAAACTCCAATTTTGTGCATACTTTATGGAAACCGTGTTAACTCTTGCTTTTAAATGTGAAGTTGAATGCTCTGGTTAAAAGCGATCAACGTAACAATGCAATGAAAGTAACATAATACTCTCAGAAACATGCTGTGCTCTATGTTGTTCTCTGTTAACTTTGGCAATGGACATCTCACAGATAATAACACAAACAATAACTGGACAACAGCAATATAATGTATGTAGCAGTAAATGTTTATGATTACAGAGGGTGTACTTTATGTATAGAATAACCAATTTCTTGTTGATGTATAATTTAACATCTTAGCATAGCTCTGATTGGTGTACTGTACCCTTATGTCCTACCCCTTTTTTGAAGGAAATTGCTTTTATTGGCCAAGTCCAAATTTGACAACATCCAACAAACCCAATGGCTTTGAGGAGACTACTCTGTTAATGCTTGCTTTTGGAAGGCAATGAAAGTTTGAAGACAGATACTTGAAAAGAAGATAAAGAAAGAGAATGTAGGTAAATCAGTGGCCAAATTGATCACAGTGTCACACAATGTGTAAAACATGTGTTCAGTGGACTTAAGTGTGGCTGACTCAGAAGGTGTAAGAGGTCTGGTTGACAATGAAGAGATGTCTTGTTAGAAGAACCAGTGCAATATTTGCACGTTTACAGATGAGATATTGACAGTAGACTGGACTGAAATGAACACTTTGTAAATTGGAAAGCCTTTACAGGTGTTTACAAAAAATAAAAATGCAAGCTGTATTAAATTGTCACTCTCTTAATATGATAATGTGTGAAGAGGTAGGTCAAAGGTTAAACTTGTGTCCATGTCTTGAAATCTGTACATGCCAATATGGGTCCAAATCTTATGCTGTAATCCTGACATTTGACGCATAATAATAATAATAATAATATATGACAGACAGTAGCGCGAACAGTTAGTTCAGTGGGTAAGTGTATGTTTTCTACTGTACAGGCAATGAATGCATTGCAACATGACTTCAACCTGGTCAGCATCTACTAATGTTATGAAACTTTGGGAAACTGTGCTGCCAAAGGGGAAACCCTGTCTGGCATATCCCCATCTTGTGTCAAATTACACACATTACCATCTGCAGGTCCAATAATGTCCACAGGAGGATGCCGATGGTTCCACAAATAATTCTGAACACTGCTTCTCGATTGAGGTTTTTTCCTCCTATGCCTGGTTCTCAAAAGCAATAGCTTCAATCACCCCCTAAAATGTCCTTATCACACCACCCTCATCCCACATCCTGCTGACCCCGTCAATCATCCTTTCTTTCCCTGTCAGCTTATCAGCTCTATCTTCGATTCCCCCCCCCTCTCCTTTCCCATTACCCTAGTGCTCCAGAACAGGCATGCTGTCTAAATATGACTAACTATTTGCCGATCTACGCCCCCTTTGAGTTTTTTCTTTATTTTACTCTTACTTACAGTCAGACCAAATGGGGGGGAGGGGTAAATGGGAGGACTTAAATCTGTACAGGGACACAGAGGACCGACGAGTGCAAGAGACATGGGCACCCATGTAGAAAGGAGAAGTAGAACCTACTAGAAACACATTGATTTACCCTGAGAGTCACGCTCATTAAATATCTGCCTGGCAGTGTGCAAGGTTAGCTATCTCCTGCTGTGCTGAAACTTTACCCGGGGCACAAGGCTTAAGTTCAACCTGACAGTTTATAAGAGTGTTGATTTGGTTGCCTTGGCGAGGGCGAGACAGGCAGACACCCGCCCGCTCCCAGCTGCTCTCTGCCATTCCTAAAGAATCTCCATCGAGGCCCAGTTGTTGTGCCCGGATGACAGTGTGGGGAGGGGCTCTGATGTCATAACTGTGACACTAGACGAGGCAAAGAGATTTAGTGAGTCACCTGGGTCAACAAATTGAAGGCTTTACCCAATTCTTAGGTTCACTCTCTCTTACATACAACACTCACACACACACACAGTTGTAATCTGAGACACCTTACATATAAGTTTCCATATCTTTATTCATAAATGTTATAAAAACACATGGCTGTATTACCATAAATGCACATGGTATGTACATTCCAACATCTGCATAGACATACAAGCCAAAGAGGTATAGGGGATTAGAGGTTTCCAGTGTACCATTTATTTTGGTCAATTACCTACCTAACACATTATGGAAACGGTAGTTTGTTGCTGTCGGACAAGTCTTCATACTTACAGGCATGCATATTGTCACTTGGAGATAATTATTCTAACTCACATTTATTAGGGATCATGGAAAGGTCTTCTGTATGCGCCCCAATTATCTCAGTAGGAGAAAATTAGAAACCTGTAAATAGCCCTACTAACTTTTCTATTGATAGACATTCTTTTGACATTGTTTTTTTAAGTATTTAAGAACAATTAATTCAACTTCAAAAATACAATTGAATTAATGCAGCATGATTTGGTCCTCCAGTAGTGTCTCAAATACCTTAGCTGCTGCTGAGAAAATCCATTTAAGATACTTAGTTTGGTTGTCTGTGCTTTGGACGCAGCATAAATGACACAAATAAAACAAAAAGAATGCCTTAATCCACAAACAAATGGACAGTGTTGTTTATGGGAACTATAATACCATATTTACATGTACCATTTGGGAGAAAGATATTCAACTAAATCTAGAAAAAAATCGCATAAGGCTATTAAAAATGGTTTCAAAACTCCTAAAAATGTAAACATTGCATGTGTTGGTTGAACACACAACTCTGGCAATGCTATTATACTACTTTTGCCTGTGGTGTGATAGGTGTTCCTAAATCTTTTGTTTTTGTTTTTTTACAAATAAATATTTCTAAATCGAGGTCAAGTAGGACTCAAAAGTCAATATCCTGCCCCCTGAGGTTCTGTCCATTTGAGATGTTCACATTATCTAGCAGTATTACTCAAACACTCTCTTGCACATGTTGGAGTTCTCCTGGTGGAGAGGGAATTCAGAACCTGGCACCAGCTGCTTCTTTGCCTTGTGCGACACAAAACTCTTCCCCGATGGAAGACTCTCATATTTACTGAAGGATTGGCTGTAAAAAAGGAAGGAATCAATTGTTTTTATTATAAAATGTTTCATAAATTATAGCTCAATCCTATAATAGATTCATTCTGAACTTCTTCCATTCCAAAGTTGTTTTGTTTCCATCTACCAGATCTGTTCTTCTGGATAAGATAAATAGACACAAGCTTGATGGAGCCAAGAACTTGTTGATGCAGGTCTTACCTGAAAGGGAAGGTTGCCTTGTCCATTTGCATGCACACCAGGAAGGGATACTCAGAGAACTGAACGGTTGTGACGAAGTCCAGCGACGCCTCTGTCTCAAAGCTGACTTCCATTCCAGTGCGAACGAAGTCCATGTCCACCGTTACATTCCCAGTGACCACCAGAGCCCCCCTGTAGATCGGAACATTTTCCAGAGGAAATAGTAATAATTCAGAGTGTTGGGAAGGCCTGTCATAAATCTCCGAATACTATTGCGATATCCTCAACAGCCACCTCGACACAGTTTAACTTAAGGCCATGGTGGAACCATGGGCTTTCTGGGGACTTTTCATGATTTTGTTTCACTGAACATCTAAATAGCTTGTGTTTGACAGAGATTTGTAAATATCTTTCGCGAGACAAACGTTCAGAGTTCCTAAAATAGTTTTTTTCTATTTCTATTCTTCTGTTCTACTTATTTCTCCACATACAACACAACCCTTACATTTCAGCTAGGTCTCTATCTCTGTATTTTGTAACAGAATGTCCACCAGCCATCTCTGCATGTTTATCTGTAGGGGCATGTCATGCCAGGCTGGTTTGTTCTGTTTCTATAGATAGCCTGCTGGCCTATTATCAGAAGAGAGAGGTACAACTGCAGTGATCCATACAACTGCCTCTGTCATTCACCCACGTTGGCAGCAACACCATGAAACTAAAACAGCAGCCCAAGTGAATAAAAATCACTTTAGGAATAGGATAACTGAATCAGATTCACATTTTCCAACCCACTTTGGCATGTAGGGCAAGCCTTACCGTTTAATGTTACCCATCAGAACTAAAATATTGTTTCAATATTCTATGAAGGTTCCGGTTATGATTATGTCACATACTGTACAGCAGCACTTAAATATTCAAGTATAGTATTTTACAGTAACACTTATTATAGTGCCTGAATGGGGCCCTCTAGTTTCAGAAGGACTTATTCAGGCAGGCAAAGTAACCCTGTTGGAACTTGAGATGACCAATCTAGATTCATTCAATTCCGAAACCCTTTCATCACCTGGTACTGTGATATACACAATACTGCATGACGGATGTAATCAGCTCCTGTTTTTACCTCGACAACACCGACAGACAGACGGCACCCAAGAGGGCAGAATTAAAGGATGTCGTCAATCTACAGATACCCAACTGGCTAGACAGACATGAATAGTCCCTGTTTACCGTTCTGGACCTCATCCAGTGCCACCAGGGACATGAGCCAAATAGCAAATTTAGACCATATAAAGTTCCAAGTCTTAACAAATACAATTTCCTCACTGTTGCTGTTTCCATTAACATCAGTGGCCAAGGGTACCACTAAATAATCTCAACAAAGCCTGTTGCCTATGTCTTGGTTCATATACATCATATTGTCAGTATTGTAGTGAGACACCCTGAAAGTATCTTACACAGTCCTTAGAAGTCCTAAAACCAGAACAGCCATTCTGTCTCCTTGACTTACCTGTTGTTGACGCTGGTCTTGGACTCTCTGTACCACAGGCTAATCTCCATGCCTCCTGAGATGTCGATGGCCAAACCTCCCTGGAACTCAGCACTGGCCTTCATACCGGACTGCAGCTGGATGACCTGCAGAACAAGAAAGGGGGGGGGGGGTTTCGAGAGAGTCAGCTTCCCATCACTCAGTCATGTAATGCACAAATTTGACTGAAATGCACAAAAGCATTCAACCATACAACCCATTGAACCCAATCTGCAATGGCGATAATAGTCTGGCCAATGATCATTTAAAAGGGTTATTAATCTTCTGTAGTTAAACCCTTACACAACTCAGTACAACTGTCAAGATGTACACAAGTTGATACAGCTTGTTTAAGACAGTGGCGGAGCATACATACCTCAGAGTGGTCCGACAGCAAGATCAGGCCCTTCACCACGTTTATGGGCTCTCCCGACATGGAGAACATCTTGGACATCAGGTCGCTGTAGCCCTTGAAGAAGGTGACGGGCCGCAGCTGCACATCAAAGAGCAGAGCGGACATCCCGGCAAAGGACTCCAGATCCTCCTCCCCCTCGTCAGGCGTGGCTGCGATCAGCGTCTCCAAACCTTGGGCCTCGATGGCCACCTGGGGGAACATCAAGGCAGGAGAATATGTCAGTGTCACTGTAATCTCCCTCGCGCTACTCGTGAGGATTTGCATTAAACCAAAGGAGGGTTCCCGAGGTAGGATGCGCCGGCAGGCCTCACCTGAAGACCATGGAGGAGCGCGTCGTTAGTGGCACCGTAGATGTTCATGATGCTCCTCCTCATTACTCCTGAGCCAGAATACAGGATGTCCAAGCTATAGGTGGAAGTGACATCAGCAGAACCTGCAAGACAGCAAGTGGTTTAATCGCTTGCTGCGACACAGAATGGCAACCACGCCATTCCATATGTCAGTATATTGGCATGCAGGAAACGCATCAACACATTCCGGGGCCTGAAGTTTTTCCTATTATTACCTTGTTTTATTTGTAGTCATTGCATGATTTAAACAAACTACACTCAACTGGACAAACAACATAAATGTACAGAGACTGATGGTGGTGGGGGGCTCAGAGAGAGGGAATGTCACTTACGCGCCATGTAACCTGAGTACGCAGAGGAGGACCCAACTTTAGAGAAGCGGTCATAGTTGTGGGAAATCATGTCCTTCATAACTTGCCGAACTATTTTGCTGGAAAACAAAAGAAATGGAAATCAATGACCCTTACTTTGGAGATTCCCCGGTATCTATTTCATTTTTTCTAGCTTGATATTCATCAGTGTTAGCATTACACTTTCTGTCCAAACATGATTTACACACAGCTTACTGTTAAGCCAACTCTCTCATGTCCCGTCCATGTAATCCTATCCAAAACCCACCTGGCAGGCATGTCAAAGTGCAGGATGTCCTGCACCTTGGACAACATGTACTTGTTCATCTCATGCGGCAGGTTTCCGATGGACAGAAGCATGTTCTTGACCTCCATGTAGGAAGGGTTGCTGCTCAGGATGACATCAGCGGCAGCCACCCTCACATTCTTTTCATACACCCGTCGGTTCTGGTGGTACACTCTGTTCACCGTCCTTTTGACCTGCATGGACATGTTGGAGATGTTATATTCATTTCACTCCTCAAATCATATGTGAATAGGTAGGGATCCATTATTAGATGAATCTGTACATTTATGAAGAACCTTTCAAATCACAGATAAAAAATAAAAATAATGATAAATGCTTGGCAGTTAATTAAATGTGCACTGCATTAACATTCTGCAATGGGAATTTCAATATTCATCCGACTGAACTCCTCAAACCCTGCCTGACCCTTACCTCGTCGGTGATGAGGGCGACATCGTATCGCTGGAGGGTGGTTAGGGCGATGGTGCTATAGGCCCCCACCTCTGACTCTGTGTATCTGGTGAAGAGTGGGATGGCCTCGGGCAACAGAGAGTTCTTCAGGGCCAGTAGGTACATCTGGACCTCAGACTCCTTGTCCGTACTGTCGGGGCCTTCCAGAATCATCTTCTTCACCTCCACCACAGTCTGGGAGGACATAGGAGGAGAACCCATTATATGGATTCATGGATGGGCATGACATTTAAATAACTTAATTGAGTGCTATTTATAAATTACTTATCAATGAACAGATTTGTGTTCAGGCAACCCATGTCAGAAGAGGAAACATTTTCAATGAGCTCACCGGTAAATCACATTGTCCTTTCTGGCAAAGCTTGAACACCAAGGCCCCCATGATGATCACCATTGACTCTCTGATGTCATTACTGCCAATCTTTTTCTTGGAAATGTCCTGGGAAAGCAACAAACCTTGCCATTTAGAATAATACCCACACATTAATAAAAAAACTAAGGAAAAACAGGTCTGACGATGAAGGCTCTTGCTAAAACTGTTCTACCAAAACAATCATAAGAACAATGACGTGTAAAAGCAGAGATTGATCCCCTTTTTAAGTAAAGATAGACACCATGTTCATGGTTTGGGTTACCTACAATGGTCTGATCAGCACTCTAGCTTGTCAAAAGGGCAATGGAGGAAAGCCTGGCAACAGCTTTGTGTGCCGGTAAACGCTAAGAAACCCAACCGTAGGAGGAAGTGACTCACCACAAGGGCTTGGAGCATCCTCTCATTGGGGTGCGAGGCAAAGCCACAGGCGTACAGGAACCTCTCCTGCAGGACCAGGCCCTTGGGGTCTGTGAAGTTGAGGAAGGTCAGCATGGCATCCAGCGAGGCGGGAGTCTGGGAGGAGGTGACGGCGTCCACCACCTGAGGCCTGCAGACATGAGGGGGGGGGGGAGAGAACAAAAGGGGGGGGGGATTCGAGAATTAGGAAAGGGGTAGAGGATGACTGAAAGATGACTGCTTTGTTTAGATTCTTCTCAGTGACAATGTATTCACTAATTGCAAATGTACATTTCAAAGCAATCCCACGCTGTGTAAGCATTCGGCCATTCAGTGACTGTTTATGGCTTCAGCCAACTGCCAAAAAGGGACAGTGCCAAGAGGATACTTTGAGAGAGTGGAACGAGAGGGTGAGGTTAGTGAGCTTGCGGAAAGAGGTTCTGCTTACAGCAATGACTTGCTGGCGCTCTGCAGCACTTGGAGGATCTCATCCTTGGAGGCTTTCCTGATGCTCTGGATCAGAGCCAGGAAGCTCCTGGGAGCCGAGGACTTGGACAGGCTGGCCGGCTCCAGCTGCTTCTTATCAGCCTGCCAGTGCTCCCACAGCTAGGAGGAGAGAGGAGGAGAGGAGAGAAGGGGGGTAGGGAAGGACAGGAAAGTTAGCATTACAGGGTACATCGATGGAAATAAATATAGTTTCCAAACAGAAACAGTGTGTGCTCTGTGTAACCCCTCACCGATGGACAGCCCTTGCACTGGGACTTGACCTTGCCCGCCATCACACCCACAGCCACCAGTTTCTCGTCCCGGGACTTGATGACTGCAGTAACATCTTTCCCTGCGACCTCCAGGGGGCCAGCCTCAATTCCGACCAGTGTCAAGGTTTGTCTGAGGAAAACAAATGTGATAATTATCAGTATGATCTATTCAGTGTGTCTAATTCATAACATGGATTTATGAACCTATAAAATTGAGTATTTTCGATCGCCTACGCTGGAGCTCAGTTAGGTTCGACATCCACCCACCTGGACACAACTTTGGCACCTGTGGAGCGCCGAGCATTGGTTACCAGGAAGTGGGTCTCCTCAGATACAGCAGACTTGATGAAGCCGTCCTCCAAGGTGAACACCGTTACTGAGCTTGACTTCCTGCTCACACCCAACACCTGGTAAAGGAACACAGGACGGAAGGAAGAAGCGAGAAGTGAGGGGGGAGAACATAAATTGCGTACATTTTTGCATTTTAAGAAGAGCTGGAGTCAAATCAGTATCCCATTTCTAAATGACAAACAACATGTCGTCTGTCCAGATGACGAACATTTTGTAACCATTTGGTTGGCTAACCTTGCTGATCGTGGTGAAGCCAGTTTCTGCCGTCTTGCAGGTGTTCAGGATCTTGGTGCGTGTCACTTGACCCTGGGCAGCCTTGTACTCCACTGTGCACCTTCCTGATACATCATTCTGTTCCCATGGCAAAGACATAAGTCCATCAGACACATCAAACCGCCCTTGCGGTAGATTTAGAAAAATGAAGACAGTACATTTAAATAGATATGTAAGCATCAAATAGTTTACCTCAACTGTCTTTCCAGTAGTCAGCTGCAACTGCAGCAGGCTGGCCACACCCCTCTTCAGGTTTTTGACGGTCGCAGGCTCCGCTCTATAAGAATAGAAAGCCTTCACCTGTACAAGGAGCCAATCAGAACAGGTCACGTGAAATGCCTACACAACAAGGAAAAGACCAGCTCAGACAGGACATTTTACCTGATGTCCATGCAATACCTACAATGCCTACAAATACTAGATTCAAACTTTATTTTATAAAGTGAAGGTCCTTCTGCAATCAGGACCATTCTACTTTGAAGTTGAGATGAGATACAAGTAGCACCAAATTACAAACTAAGGTAATAAACGTCAAGTAACATTCATTCAGTCAAGACGTGCATGTATCGCAAGGTGTCTGGTAAAATGCAGGCCGCTCTATTGGTATGACGCTTTGGGAAGAAGCATCTGCTAAATTAACAAATGTTATGAAATGTAAATGTGCATGTCACCTGCTTTGACCTCATGTGTCCAGAGTGTCATTTTATCTACTCATGTTTTCACACAAAGACAGGGCGAGCTATTAAACATCAGGGAGTGATTGTGGGAGATGAACTTACACGATGCAAGAGTACACTACAAAAGTGTAAAGGTCACAGACAATAAATGACACTTAAAAACTGACATGTCTGTCACCAAACATTCTAGCTGCTGAAGTAAATCCGAATGACAGATCCTTCATTTTAATCTAATCTAGTGTTATCTTTGGCATCTAATAAAACTGTTTCTAAACGAGATACAATCACATTCTGGAGGCCCATTACAAAGTTCCTTTCAAGCATTTCTATGTTCTTCTTTCTCCCTTTCCCCTCCTCCCCCTGTACCTGATCTCAAGGAAAACCCTGGCACACTTCAGCCCACGCAGCCCTCTGACCTTTGCCCATATTCACAAACTTTCCAGTTTATCCCCTGCCAACGTCACCACATACATGGTCAGTTACAGGTCCATTTAATACTATGACATCAATAAGGATAGTAGTCAATGAAACACTGAAGACCATGATGATACTGCGGTGACTCATTGCAGATCAGTGGTGTGAGATGTTCAAAGGCAAAGTTATACATGCTGATAATGTTTTTTTAACAGCCTAATCTTTATCATCACATAATATTAAACCTTTCAGTATTATCAGGTCTTACGTACAATGGTTGATGGGATGCAAAGATTTTTATGTCAATTTTCCAAAGATCACCCTGATTCTTGAATCATTGTTCTTGCTTTATGAATTGTTGAAAACACACATACAGTAACGTGTCTGGAGAAAGGATGCAACATTCATAGGTCTCTCTCCAATTCAATTTATTGTATTCATCCTGATGGAAACTCAGGACCTACCTTTCCATTTCTCAGGTGCACCAGAAACGGCCTCTGCAGACAGGCGAGCTTGCTGTTCCCCATGAGCCCCTCTGTCGTGGAGCCCTGGAAGATGTTATCCTTTGCCGAGCGGGGGGCCACATTCTCAACCCGCACATTGGAGATCTGCGCAGGAAAAAACAGATGACCACGTCAAACTGACAGGAACATTGTATAAAGGGTTTGTCAATACAAAATTAGTGTGGGGGGGACTATCAAATATTTCCAGTAGCCCATGACTAAATCTAGACATGCACTCTTGCTGCACTGCACACATGGGTTCATTTAATTATCCTATTGATCTCATCTCATCTACGAGGTTGTAATTGAGCTTTATCATCAAGGGTGTCATCGATGACAACAAACCTCCAGTTGAATGAGCTGGTCTTCCGAGTCACCGGCCTGCCTCCACACTAAGTTGACATCCACATCGCTGGAGATCCTGAAGCCAGCACCACCCTTTCGCAAGGCCCTGGATCTGTCTAGTATCACCTCAGTGGAGTAGCTGAATTTGTACAGCCGGTCATTGTTCAATCTGGGTGCTGCTCCCGCACCTGAAACAACACACAGGAAGCAGCATGACATTAAAGGAAGACAGGCTGGTTAGATTCCCCAGACATACTCCTACATTCCCTAGGATATATACACACCGGTTAAGTGAGTAGTTTTGTGGTTACTGTTATCCTATAGATGAGTGTGATTTGTTACAAAACTGTTAAAGACAAAAAGTTTGATGTCGATACTATTTTAACGCCATTCTATTCGGTTTGTGTACTGAGTATTCAAAAACAGGCGGTGATATTTACTTAGAAGGTATGCTTTAACCAGACACACCGTGAGCATCTACATTTTTGTGATGAATTGCTCACGGAGGTGGTTTAAATTGCTGCCAATTATGTCATTCAATGTAATGAACAATAAGCCTTAGCAGTGCTCTTGTAACTTGACCTCATGACCAGGATCAAGATGGCACTGGACGTATGCAGTCTTACACGCTCAACAGGGTATGTGGCAAGACAAGATAAAAACAACTCCTGGACACTAATAGAACGCAACATTCTATTAGGGATGACATGAGGTTTTAAGACTGACGTGTCACTCTCTGATTGCATCACCTTTCACTTACTGAAGTGTATGGTCTGAGCTTACCTAAACATATTCTCTCTACGTTTTCATCATCAGCCAGAGCAAATAGTTGAGGCAATCATTTAGATTTTCGATGTTGAGTAACACATTACATTTGTATCTAGACACAGGCCTGTAAATGACTGGAGTCACTGAGTAAATAGTGGTCTTCCAATAGGGGAAGGAACCAGCACCACACAGGTTGTTAGAATAAAACCACTTTTCTAAGATCCACTTTTCATCATTTGAGAAAGTTTACCTTTCCATAAATGTAGTCATATTCAGTCATTGTACGTGATTTTCTATTGTGTAGGCCGATGCAAGGCCACTGAAGCTGGCTTCTCACTTGCTCTTAGTTGGTACAACTATGGAATAGTCTAACTCTAATCTACATCTAATGATGATGCGCCGGTAAACCCACTCACCTTCGGTAGATTCAGAGAGAAAGGACGTTACGCTCAGCAAGGCCACAAGCAGCGTAAACATCTCGTGCTCTTATTGTTACCAGATGTTTAGAAGAAGGTAAACGTTTGTGACTGAACAGTCACCCGGCGGGCAAAAAGAAAGGCTAGGCAAGTCGAAGCTACTCTAATTATGTTTTATCTATCAGGAGGGCAGACTCCAAACTCCACGCTCAAGTACTAAGTACGAGATAACCAGCCAATCATTAACTACGCAAAACAGAGATGTGACCATCACTTCAAATCTGATGCGCGAGGCATAGTGTCGTCAGATGATGCCATTTTACACGGGCATGTGTGCCTCCAACTACCCGATGATCAATCGATTGATCATGATTGATCAAGAGCGCGTAAATGTAAATGGCCCTTTTTTCTTCCTTCTCATTTCTCTTTTAGCATTGCCAAACATAGCCTAAAAGCATCACAATAAAAACGTATTGAGACAAATAGTTGCGACTTCTGATGTAAAAAAGTTTTCTTTACATCCCCGGTTGGACCAAAATGTATGACACATTCTTGCAACTCGTTTAAGAAACGTGATGACGTAAATGTAGTTCTGGGACTACTCTTCACTCTGAGATTAAAGAAAATAGAATTGAAACCTTTCACCTAATTTTACATCTCGCTAATAAACAGTGCAACATTGTAACTCACCGTCGGCTGAAAGAAACGCATACGTCACGTTTAAGGGCACTGGAAAGGATTGCCACGGTAGCAATGGTCTGAAATCAGATTGGCATTTCCCTTCCAGTTCAAAGTCACAAGTTCAGCCAGGGTGAACTGAATTTGTGTTTAAACGTCCTACCATATTCCCATAACCAATTATTCTACTGACAGTTGATCAATCCAACCCAAATTCGTGTTCGGTAATACAGATGAACGTATCAGGATCGATCAAATGAGCATTAAACATTTACTGAGACGTAAGTTTGACTGATTATGACCTTTATTGTAGTCTTGATTACATCAACCTATTAATCACTGACAAATCCTAGAGAAAATTTGATTAGTGTCACTCAAACTACAGTATTCAGTGACACTGAGTCAGTGTCAGAATTCAAGAAGCTTTTAAATGAGACAAACGAAAACATAAGTCAAACAACAACAACAACTACATCCAGAGGACAGTTCAGAGGGCGCTTTATTAGAGGGCTCTATCGAGCCAGAACTGAGTGTAGTCAGGCCACGCCCTGGAACCCTTTAGAGGTGGTTTGGGGTAAGAGGGACCTCTTGGTGTAGCGTAGGACAACCTTCTGGTTGAGGTGGCACACGCTGGGGTTGCCCAGCGCTCTGAAGGACCTCCTGGGTGCTCCAGTGCTCCGCCTCTCCCTGGAAGTCCTGGGCTTGGATCCCTCTGACTCAGCATACTGCATTTTACCTGCGTAGAGTCACGTGTTTTTTTTGTGAAAAATGTCAGAATCCCTTTTTCATACTCGTACACTGGTACATTTAACATCAAATGAAAACATAGGTGCAGATGTGTTTGTTTAATTACTGAATGATTATGTCATATCCTCCTGTCAGCTACAGTAACTTCCTGTGGGTTCAACCCTATTGTTTAGGGACTACCTACTGGAGTCTGACATCATCTTTGAGGACTGATCTCTGTTGAAGAAACAAAACACGTGTGTCAGAAAGTCAGTGAGTACTAAAAATCACACAACACAAACACTATGTAGAAGAGATGTTGTTAAATAATTTGGAGAGTATCATTGTATCGTGTCTTTGTATGTATTCCATGGCTGCAATATTTATTTATATTCCAATCTACAGTGTTCATAGCATGCCCCATCCTGATCATGACCCGGAAGAGCGGTTGCCAGATTAGTCTATGCAGTGCACTGAAGTGTCCAGCAGGTGGCAGTGTTGGCATACCTAGTGGCATCCTCCTCCCTGATGGATGCCCGTCTGGAGTCCAGGCACTGGTTCTCTACCTGAATCATGGTCAACTCTTCTATATCAGGGATCTTGCAGGCAGAGACAGACTCTTTAGCCAGGGATGCACGCAGAAGAAGAAGGACCAGGTCCTTTTCTGTTCAGTAGAATAACGTTAAGATACATCACTACATCTCTGTATTGCCATATGTCATTATAGTCAGGGTACGTGGGTGTGTGTGAGAGAGAACAGCACATTATGATCTAATCTAATCTTAGCTCTTTCCCTCGCTGTGCTACGAGGTGAGACGCAAGGACCCATAAGAGTAGACGAGGCCCACCTCGGTGACCAGCAGTCAGCATCCACTGCTGGATCTCCCCTATGGACTCCATCTGGAGGATCTGACTCAGCATGTCTATGACCTGGAAGATGGAAGGAGGAGTCACTGTGCCTTGACGCAAGATGTTTGTACAAGTACAGAGGTCTATTAAGGATCAGGGTCAATCCCATAACAGTGAATGAATACAAAGCCAGCCGTTCCTTCACCCGAACTTCTCCTACATCAATTGGTTTGTACAGTACGTTACTTAAGAAGATAACATAATTAACAACTAGTTCCGACCATCAGTTGCATTTTCAGGGTTCTCTCCCTGTCTCTAAACCCAGCCAGACATGCCCCAGAGCTGGGCCGGGGGGAGGAGGGCACGGTGGAGCCTGGGGGGGAGGGTCAAAGTTTTTAGGTCAAAGTTGCCCATAACCTAAGGGTGGGGACTCAAACCTTTTGTGCAAACATTTAAAACGACAACAGTCTTAACTCCTAGTCACCTTTACCAGTGGGTCCAAGGAGGCCAATCTTCTCTGTGAGTTCCTGTAACTCCACACACCACGCTTCTGTCACTTCAGACAGACGAGAGAATCACAGTCAGACATGAAGGTTCTGGTTTCAGGCTGACATGCATGCGCAAGTTTTAGATACAATACCTTTGTTTGTTTTTCTATCGCAACAAGTAACAAGATTAAATTAAATGCAGGGTAAATATGCTAACCCTAACACGGCAGTTTGAAAATTGTATACATATTGCTTGAATTATGACGTATACTTTGTGGAGAGGTCAGTGGGGGTAGATGAATACAATGAACCATATAACCAAACCTCCACAGTCAGATCTGGTTACATGTGTTGCAATACAAAAGGGGGTCAAATAGTTCTTCTGAAGGTTCTAGGGTTCACTCTCACTATGTGTCCCTTACCGTTCCTTCACATCTGTATTGTCTTAGAACTGTTCGGGTCTTAAAACATGAGATGTTTAGGTACACTGAACTTGAGTAAAATACTGACATTACTCATGTGCTGCAAATGCAGCCTACCATGTCAAGTTACTTGAAGAGATGTCAACAGGATGTTATGAATGTGATATGAGGGTATTTAATCTTCATGAAACAATATGCAGCACGTAGGCTACATACTGAAGGGAAAAAAACTGTTCAGTATACAGCTGGATTTGAACCAGCGTAAACTGTAAGACCAGCACTTCCTCACAAATAACCTATCTGAGAATCAATATGGACTGGAACTGTGACGGTCAACAAATAACATTGATCCATCCCCTGTAAAAAAAGAAGAAAAAGGACAGTATTGACCTAGAGTATCTGTACTCACGTAACCTCAGGGAGGGCGAATCAGTCATTTTGAGTGGAAAGAACTGCAGGCCAGTCATAATGCCAGTGGGCAGGTATGTGGTGTTGGTTCCGATGGATGGGATGGGGATCTTGCACTGCAGCACCAGAGACTTCTCGGGAGTCATGACCCTGCCCAAGCAGTACTGGGGGGGCATCTGGCCGTAGATGACATAATTCACTGCACAGATAGGTCTCTCATCGATACCTGTGGGTAGGGGAGGGGGGGATTTGGAGATAAAAACGGTCTTCAGTTTATGTGGACATTAAGTAAGATTCCACTGGTGCATACATAATTTCTTGGAAGTGTGTGTGTGCTTATATATACAGCATGCTTGCTTGTATTTCAAACTTTATCATTTCTATCCAGCACTTACCTTTAATGTGGTGCACCCGTTGTGAGTGAGGGTTGTTCCGACAGAAGAAGGGATTATTACTGGGGGCCCCAAAACGGGCACTACTCCTTACAGGGATCAGTGTTTCTCGGACCTTTTGGTTGAGCGGGCTGCCCTCCGCTACCTTAAGGGAGACGGTGGACAGCTCACAGCTGATGGTGATGGGCGAGGTGTTTGGCCATCGGGGTGCACTCCTTGGTGGGTTTTGGGGGGAGGGATATGGGCAGCATAGTCTGGTGCTTGTCATGTTACTAACAAGGAAGTCAGCAACATTTGCATTTGTTGTTTGTTGTTACTCTCACTTATCTCTCAATTAATAAATAATAAGTTTCCCCGAGTAAAAAAAAAAAACCTGAGGACAAAAAGGCGTAAAATATTCCTGTACAGTAGAGCTGTAGACACATCGAGTAACAGCCTTCGCCTTTAAGTTAGACTAATAGTCAATTATTCATCTCTGCGTACGTGACATTGGACCGACTGCTACAAAAAAAAAAAACAGAACAAAACAATACAGCCTACTGGCTGCGTAATAGCAATTCATAATTAGTCGTCTTAATCATAACTGTCATGGTGATTAATTTTATAAATCAGCCTACCTTATCGAATTCACAAGAATGTCCCGTATCTCCGCTGTGTGAATGGATTATTATACTTTAGAATTGACACCATGGAAACGTGATGAAATAATGGATTACTCGGTTGCTATGCCAGGTGAACAAGGTAACTCTCCAACACTTTGAACTTTACTTGAACACTTCTTACGTGAGAATCCTTTACAGAGCGCTCTCTCTCTCTCTCTCTCTCTCTCTCTCTCTCTCTCTCTCTCTCTCTCTCTCTCTCTCTCTCTCTCTCTCTCTCTCTCTCTCTCTCTCTCTCTCTCTCTCTCTCTGCGGTGAACGTTAACATTTTGAGTAACAATTAAGTAGCCTGCTGGTCCATATCATAGGCTAATAAGTTCATCATACTGTACAGCCTACCAGTCCTTAGGGCACATTGAATGTAGGCAATCTTTTATGAGCCCTTGTCCTGAAACAGACTGGATGCCTAACTAAAGTAGCCTATTTTTAGGAAAATGTAAGGAATGTTTGACCAACGTGTCGATTTTGTCAGTGAAATGACACAGTGTAGTTAAGCTAGTTAAGCTTTATGTATGTTTCAAACATGCATAGCCGATTTAGGCACCGCCTATAGCTGCGACTAACGAAACCTACTTTACCACGGCAGTTAGGTCACATAGTACACTGTCCAACCGCATCGCTCTAATGTCAGTGCAGAGGGCGGATCGAGACTGTAATGGTTTTGTAGCGCTGCACTGCTCTAATTTGATCCCGGTCATTAAAAAACAGAAAAAGAGCTGGAGTCGGAGGTGCTGAGAGTATACATCTTCATAAATAGTGACAGTGCTAACACAGGCATCTTTTACTGCCTAGTGGCAATGTCCTTTTCCAACATAAAATGCAATATCACTCCACACTTTCCCTGAGCTTGTGGAAATGGGATTTCACTTTGTAGCCTCCTGCAATGCTTTACTTGCATTTACTTCAATTGGAAACATGTAAAAATCATCAAGGTCAGTGTTTCAAATGTGCATACAAAATACGTGTCGTAAGAGATGATATAGCTTGTTTTAATTTTAATTGGTAAAACACAAAACGGTCATCAAACCCATGCAATGCTTGATCAAGCACAACTTGCTGATAATGTAATCTGTACACATATCAAGGACATGCATGGACCATTTGTATTCATCTGTGTTTCAAGTCAGATTATGCCGTGATAAGATATTGGGCCTGTGCTGACTACCACATTCGTGTTCCTAGAAGGGGCCGGACCCTTTGTTGAAACTAAAGGACGTCAACATTTTAAATCGTAAGCATACAGTTGTGAGACAAAACTGTATCAGTTATTTGATTGTTCTTAGAACCTTACACATGCACTTGTCATGCTACACTATTGCATACAAATATATTTATTTTAAAGCTGATTTCCTTTACCTTTAAATATTATGTTTACATCACACAGTGTTCACTCTGCAACTACATAGTGGCTTTTAAAGGCACTGTTGAATTCTCACAACTATTGATTAAAAGGAAAGTGCAATGTGGATACAAAACATCCATATCTGCATACAAAATAATAACTGGCTTGATAACAAACATTATAATTAAAACTGACAGCAACAAAACGCAGAGCTTGGCTCAGGTGTGAGCAGTGCAAGTGCTGCTCCAGTATCGGTTTGACCCCGGAACACATCACCTCCTCTCTGTTCTCCTAAGGCTGTTCTCACCTCCTCTTTGTCTACAGCTGTGAGGTCTGTGTGAAGGATATGACATCGCTCTTCTCCACTACAAACACCCCATTGACGTAGGCGTTGTTTTCGTTGTCTTCTTCCAGGATCATGGCTATTTCAGGAGGGAAAGGGTTAAACAGCTCCGTATCCGATGAACCCTGGTCCATCTTCTCCAGTTCCCTCTTCGAGAGTTTCTGGATGATTCCAGCGCCGAACGCATCTCCAAGCACGTTGATCATTGTACGGAAGCGGTCCCTATGGTAAAGATTTATACCAATCAATCACCTTTTTCATACGCCAATACGAGTGATAAGAGTATGATAACCTTATCTCATACACATACATCAACAAGTTTTCATTTACAAATATTTTACTGTAATACCTTGTTAGTAAGTTTGGCGTAAAGTACATCAAGTCTAATAATGGTTTGAGTCAATGAGAAAGCTACATAACATGTAGCTCTTGTTTATAAGTATTCCAATTTGTAAGTACAGCAATCCATTTGGTATATCTAAGGTAAGAACTACTTTTATTGTCCTGAAGGAAATGTGTCAAGCACACATATACAGTACAGTATCTATGCTTTAAAAACAATTCTCCCCCTAGCATCTGGTTAGAATCTGATGCTTTCACTCAAAGGAACACTCACAGGAGCCAATCCACAGCAATAATGAGTGTGACATCATCAGCAGGTAGACCCACTGCAGTCAGGACGATAACCATGGTAACTAAGCCGGCGTTGGGGACTCCGGCAGCTCCTATACTTGCTAGTGTGGCTGTGACACTAGAGAAATATAGAGGAACACTTCATATATAATACAATACAATCAAGATGAGGCCTCATCATAATCTTCGTCATCTGGAGAGATGTTTCTTCACACCTGATGGTGACTATCTGACCCACGTCTAAGGGGTAGTTGTTGAGCTGAGCGATGAAGATGGCCGCCACTGCCTCGTAAAGAGCCGTGCCGTCCATGTTGATGGTGGCTCCCACAGGCAGAACGAACCGCGTGATCCTCTTGTCCACGTGGTTGTTCTCCTCCACACAGCGGAACGTGATAGGCAGAGTGGCAGAGCTAGGGGGATAGGCAGGCAGGTAGGTAGGTAGGTAGGTAGGTAGGTAGGTAGGTAGGTAGGTAGGTAGGCAGGCAGGTAGGTAGGTAGGTAGGTAGGTAGGTAGGCAGGTAGGCAAGCAGGCAGGCAGGCAGGCAGGCTGGCAGGCTGGCAGGCAGGGTAGATGCATAGATATGGATATACAGTCGACAAGGAAACCATATGTAGGCAGACAGGTGGATAGACGGATCAATAGGCCGGTACACAGTATTTGTAAGTCCTGAATAATACATCAATCACACTGATAGCAGCTTTTTATGTCCTTATTACCTGTAATTGTTGAAATGTCAGTGAGTTTACTAGGATCATTTATTGCTTAAAGTGGAAAGATGGGAAAGAGGGTTGACTTGTAAAATATCTTTTCATTGAGCAGTTAATTTTATCAGCTCGTTTCCCAAATGCAGTGTGCATTTAGAGAATCACTAAGGCTGTGGACGGGTGTTTTAATCAAATCTCACCACAGGAAATGTTAACTCCGATTAAGGAATAAAAACAATGTATTTGTTTGGTTATGTTTGTAAAAAATAGAAAAGAACAAAGCAATCTTCCTCATAGATACTGTGGGGCAAAAAATCAGCCCATAAGGTATATTGTTTGTTTATACAGTTTGACAAAACAATGATTTTGCCAAGATGGCTGCTGGAGTGTTTCACCTGGATGAGATCATGAGAGCAGTGAGGAGAGCCTGGGTCATCCCCCAGATGAACCTGAAGGGGTTTTTCCTCACAAACGCAAAGTACAGGAGAGGAAGGACAATAGTCCCGTGAATAGCCAACCTAATGAGAAAAAAGTGAATGTTAAATTCTTTGATTGAATTATAAAATGGTTCAGTTTTAACAGTGGTTTCCATCAGAAAATCCTTTCAGAATCAAACTTTACTGGTCAAATGTATGTCCTGGAAAACTGCTTACTGAACAAGACTGTCAAACTTCAACGGCTTTCATGAGGAAGCCTTAGGAATACAATCAACAAGCCAGCGAGGTGTGAACTTAGAGGTCAAGGGTTGGTAAGCTCAATCAAACAAAAGATTTCTGGTGCTATGAGCACTCATTTTCCCTCTTCACTCACTAACCCTAACATTGGGTCTTTTTTGCTGACAGTGGCACTTCTTACCCACTTAAAACTGTCACCATATAAAGTCCCAACTTTCGAAAGATTTCCCAGTCCTCCACTTCAATGATCTTGGCAGCAATGAGAAACAGTATTCCGATTGGCATGTAACTGTAGAATAACACAAAATTAATTATCAATCATTCTTAAAGTTTGTAAGAACAGGACATTTTGAAATTAATAGGTTCAAAGTACATCCAATCTCACATCACTCACCACATCATGATATGGACTATTTTCATTGTGGCTTCATTTAAGGCGTTGAAGAACTCGATTAAGATTCGCCCCTTCTCTCCCATTTGACCAATGACCAGACCAAACACCAGACAGAAGATGATGATGCCCAAAATGTTGATGCCGTCAGAGTACGAACCAACCACAGTGTAATCCTTTGTTACATTCTAGAAAAAAAATCTTTGCGTTTAAAGTTTTTTTTTTTTTACCAGTGATGATATTAGTTTACCTTTTAGCATTCGTTTTTAAATGAAACCGTTAAATATTTATGTCAAATTATGCAGTAAAATCTGATTTAAAAACATTTTACAATGAAAAGATACCTTAATATTAAGAGTGTCAGGATTACTGTTATTTGTTTAAGTAATAGTAGTGGAAAACACACACAATTCTACAGATCCTAAACTACCTCTCACCTTAGAATTGATAGTTGGCAAAACAGTGGTGAACCGTGTTAATGATGTGACATTTTGATATTCTGTGGCGTTCCCTGGGGCCTTGATCTCTTTACGTTGTGTCTTGTACTGCCAAGTGTAAAATAACAACAAAACACAGATGTATGAAAGCAAATATTTATATCTCTCTCAAAGAAGCTGGACCAGGCATGGAGGCATGGAGAAGAAGCCCAATGCAAGTAATTAACAGAGACGATTGAGATAGCTGGAAGATGGAGCAGTTTTTTATGGTAATTTCCCCAAAACCCTATAAATGAACTTTGTCCTCACCTGTTGAAAGCAGGCTTGTACTAAGTTCTCTGGAAACATATTCCTATCAGCATAAAACAACATCGGAATGTGTTAAAAACTTCACGGTATCAAATGAGATATCGGTATCAAAACGGTGTCTGATGGGAATGGACAAGGCTGCTTTGTCACCTGATCAGGTCCAACATGGCGTCTGCGGTGGAGACATCAGGGGTGGACCCCGTGCGGTCAATCTCCTCTGTGCTGTGAGAGACTCCCGGTTGGATGGTTATCACCAGAACGATGCCTGGGAGGGAGTCACACAGAAACAGTTAAGTAGACACTGACAGAAAGACAGACAGCGCAGTCTCAGTTTTGAGACAGGTATGGTGTGACTCACCCAGGACGACAGCAATGATGGTGGTGGAAAAGTAGTAGATGACAGCGCGCAGGCCGATCTTCCCCGACACTTCAGAGTCGAGGGCAGCTACCCCTTTACAAGCCCAGACAACCAACACAGCTTCATACATCAGTCCAAGCATGCTGCCTTCCCAGTCACAAACCCTTCCCCAAACACAAAATGAACACTAGGAAAGGCTGTGTTGGGTTGAAAGATATTTGGCAACAAATGACTTACTCGTTTTCATCTCCACACCTAACACGTCTTATATATTACCCAGTATTTACAGTATAAATCCTGACACATGTGAACACGTTGCGTGGAGTGAGAATTGGAGAGGAGGGAGAGAGGCTCGAGGAGAGGCAGAGGGAGAGAGGAAGAGGTTGAGAGGGAGGGAGATGGGGAGAGAGGTGGAGGTTGAGAGGGAGGGAGATGGGGAGAGAGGTGGAGGTGGTCACCTGTGATCATGCTGGATATGATGAGGGGGAGGATGATCAACTTGAGCATCCTCATTAAGATCTCCCCAGGAAAACCAAAGTAGAACTTGTGGAGTTGGGAGAGGTGGGCATACTCCCTGACCACTACTCCCAGTGCAATGCCTTGAGCCACACAGAGACAACAACAAAGAATACCACTTTAAACTGTGAGCTTGTTAAAATGTGTGGGTGAATCATTGATGTTTTATTGAATAATAAACACACCTGTAAACTGGAGATAATCACGACAATGGTCAAAAATGGGATGTGGTGTCACTCCCTATCCCACCTATGTGAATTTCCCATAACTCTGTCTACTCCATTAAACAAGGCCCTCAAATTGGGTCCCTAACTACTGCACGTGTTTGTGGCAGGTCCATACGTTTGGAGCTACTTAGAGGCTCCAACATATAGACTTGGCAAAAACAGAGTTGTCGTGACAATTCTGTGAAGTGTATGACATCATCTTCCTCCTTGCAACACGCCGTAGGCTACTATAACACATTAGCTTGAAAAAAAGCATTCGTTTGCTTTTTCGTTCGTTTTTCTTTGAATCATTCAATTTGTCTTTACTTATAATCATTTACACAGTAAAAACTACTCACCTGACACCACTGACACAACTGTAGCAATGAGCAGCCAATTGTTTTTCAGAAAACCTTTCAAGTCACATCCAGCGTTCCGTCTTTTCCCCATGTTGCTCATCCTACCGCAAAAAATACCGTTTGTTTGGCTATGGAAACTGTGTGATGTTTCGGGTAGCTACAGGACAGAGTGAGGACCGATGGCTCTTGTCTCGTGGATATGAGCCTGCCAGGTTAGTGTTACAACTAAATGAATCTCTTCGCTCTGAAGTCTCACACACCGCTCAGTCCTAACCACATTTGTCCTTTACCCCAGCCCAATTTGGATCTTCAAAAAGGTTATAAAGTAGCCTAACCGATAACTTACTGTTAATCTTTAACCTGTATCTTAGCATTCAGTCACGTCATACCAAAAATAAAGGGATACAATATAATTTAACTTATGCCATGCCATGAGAATCTTATGCACTCTAGGTCTGTACACTAAAAGTAAATCATGGCTCGATATTAACATCAGACAAATCACCGGAACAGCAACCTTTTGCAACAGGGAGCCTACAGTAGCCTACCATGGAAAGTGCTGAGAATGTAACACCATCCATCCATAAGGTGTCTGCTCTTTCACCGTACTAATGTGAGCTTGTAATATTGCATTAAAGCAAACCCTTCAGGCTAACAAAAACTTATCACAGACAAATTGGCGAATTTCTTTTTCCATGTATATACAGTATAAAGTTATGTTTCCCCCACCATTAGGATTACAGTTTGTTCTGAACATTGCAAATGAACCTATAGCCTAATATGCGATCAGTGAATAATGAAGTCAGTAATCGATTTTGTGCCAATTTGGAATAACTCTGTCATAAGACGTTTTGTACAAAGCACCAAACATTTATTCAGATATATTTACAAATTAGTTTTCAGTTATTTACATGAAATAGAGAACACATGAAATGAAAGAACATTACACATATACCACACGTTATGGCACTGAGTGAAGATGGATGCTATTAGAGATTTCAGTGGAAATAACAGCATTGCCAGTCCGGTCAAGTGTATTGTTTTATACAAGGTTCACCTAGTTTGTATTGTTTTGTGCCATTGACTTAAAATGCTTACAAGCTTAAGCCTAATGGTATACTGCCTCTATTGGCTACTTTACTGATCCAGATCAGTATTTAATCTAGATTATTTAATCTATATTTAAAAACATGCTCATCAGAGGAAGATGGTTTTTCTGGCTCAGTTCACTTTTTAAATTTGCTGGTGTCAGTCAATTTATAAATACCCAAAGAGCTGATGATGACATGTTCCAACAACAATAGGTTGGCAAAAATTTGACTACACCAAAGTACAACAAATAAACACCAGATGTAGACTAAGTCGAGAGTTTTAATAACTCACCTCAGATTTAAAGACCATACACCAAAGAGTTAAATAATATGAATCCGGGTCACAATAAAACCAAAATACATTTCAAGGCCTTTGGGAATTTCTCAGATAAACCCTAACATGCCAATCCCCCAGTTCCTGTAAAAAAAAGAAATCAGAAGAGACTGGTCTACATTTGGCCAGGGTTTAATAAACCTAATATCCTTTTAACTTTACATGACACAATGAACCCCATATAAAGCCTGCTACCGTGAACAATACACTGTATGACAAATCATACACTCTTTAAAGACTTCATGTCAGTTTTCTGTTTGTGATTATCAACTTCAAGAAACAGCATCCTTAAACATTATGCATTAGGTTTAAAAAAAATGCTGAATATGTCTTTATAAATAAAATGAAAGGACAGTCCTTTAAGTTTTTAGGGTGTAACCTTTAAGTCCAATGTTGAATTGTCTTATTCCAATATAATATTGTCATTCAGTAACTGCTAAATTCAATGACAAATTCTACAAAGTGCTACCCAGCCAACCTGTCAATCTTAAGTAGGCTACTCTGTACAATAACTTACTTCATAACATTAAAGAAATACAGCTAGGAGACCCAATGCTGTTTCTATTGTTTCTAACAGGCATGCAGTGCATTGTCAGAATCACTTCACAAAGAACAGACTTGGGTCAAATACAAAAATCGAATACTTTGACAGTATTTGAAAGTATATCTGAGTCGTATTAGGATTTTACTTCAAGGTAAATCCAGTGCACCCCATGTGTTTAACATATGTACTTGGCCCAAGTCTGCCTTACCACCCTTTGCGAGTAGCTTGACACCGCTGTTGTGAAACATATAAAAACAACTCTTATAAAATGATTCTATACACATCACAGAGAAAGCAGACTGGTTCCTTCTGTACAGTTCCCAAGTGTCGGCTACCGTGTTTCTCCCTTTGTAGATGCCATCAAGACTTCAAAACTGCAACAGGTAAACACAGCACATCTTAATATCACAGACATTTCATTGAAAAGCTTATCACTTTTGTCTTTGTCTTTGTTATAGTTACTGGTCTAAAATTAAGGTGAGATAGGATGGTGAAAATGCTGAACCAGACTTCAGGATAATTAGAAATGTATATATAGGATAATAACAGTGTAAAGTAACCTTAGGTATATCCTTCCGTTTTCTGAGATGAAACAGGGGACCTCAGGTAAACAAACTAAAAGAGAATACAATTTATTCATTTTAAAGCGATACATTCAACTAACATTCAATTGAATGATTGCATTTTTATTCATGTCCACTATGTGGCAACCTTGCACTATATGATCTTGCATTCTTATATCAGTGCCCAGGCACAGGATCGCTGTCGAGGGATTTGCTGAAAATAAACTTTTCACACAAGCATTTGTAGTGCTTCTTACCAGCTCTCTCTCACTGCCTCGATGTCACTCACTAGATTTTGTGCTAAACAGATCCCAAAAATCTGAAAAGGGAAAATCATGGGAATTTAAAAGAGGTTTGAATTACATATCAATTGAACAAACTATAAGAGCCTACATAACATGACAAAATAACAATATTGACAACACAACTTGACATTCTACGTCCCGACATGTTCCATACCTGAAGTAATGCTATTCCAATAAATATGCCTGCCACCACTGTCAGGTTGTCTTGAAGCCACTTTTCAAACTGAGGAACGCAGCCTTTTATGTAGATAAATGTCCTCTGCTCCGAGTCCTTAGAACATACACACAAGCACGATTAAGGCTTTAAGTACAAATAAATACAGCTGTTCCTCTTTTCTCTACCATGGCATATGGTCAAACCAAAAGGAGGGGAAGGAGTGGACAGTTGAGACGGAGGTGGGGAAAGAATGGGAGTGGGGGGGGGTATAAGTGTGAGAGGGTCTCTACCAAAACACATTGCTCAACCATGATTAATTGTGGGCAGCTATCTAAGCGAGCATGCCAGTTATTTCAAAGCAGAGTCTGGAGGACTAGGGATGTAGTAAAGGAGAGCTGGGGTGACTTGGGTGGGGTACAGTACTGATGACCTCATGGAGCCAAAATGACCCAGTCAATTCTCGTCAGTTCCAGAATTTTGTGAGTAAAACAGCACTCTGTTATGGAAAATACTTTCCATGGTGATTTTGAAGTGCATGCCATAACCCTTGTTATTTTCAAAGGTCCCCTTGTGCAGAGTAGAGTAGAGCAGAAGAGTAGAGTAGAGCAGAATAGAGTACAGTATAGCTGTGAATCCCATAACCGAGGACGTTCCTTGTTTGGGAACGCACTGTAAAACGTAAACACTGTCCGACTTACCGCTTTTGCCCGGATATCATAGCCGCACTGGGTGTTGATCACGTCCTCCTGTAAAAAGGCCAAGAGGAAGTTTCACATCACCGTTGGCTTAATTGACTTAACACCAAACTGTTACACTCAGCACCTTCAAACTGAGAGCTCAAAGACCAACACTTTGGTCTCTGGGGGGACTTTCATTTAGTGTTTGCTTTACTGCGATACAGGCTATGATTAATGTTTCCAGTGCTTTTACTCTAGTGCTCTTATGAGTGTTCCGATATGAATCGAAAGCAAGACACACACCATCTGGTGTTGATTGTGAGAGAGTAAAACTGTGCTCTGTTGCAACATCAACGTCCTGAGAAAACACTGGTTGTTTGGATTATTTGGTTTAAGTTTTGAGCACAGTTTTTGATATACCTAATGTCACAACCAAACTGGTGCAAGTTCCCATACATCAACATCAAGCCTGAGACACTTATTAATATACTAGACACTGTCTATTCATCACTTTCCAGAATATAACTCCTAGATCAGACTTAAATGGTGCCCTCTTAACCACCAATAATGAAGACCAAGGTCTTTCTGCAGTAAAGAACAACTCTTATTCCTGATCATGAACACAGAGTATCGCAGTCTCTTGATATCAGCGACAGGGAGACATTATTTCTTGACCATGTGGAACACTGGACATCCTGGTTACTTGTTAATAATGTTCCTGACAGTCTCTGGGAGATCCGAGGACTGATGCTGCGTTCCATTTGACATCCCGAGTGTGGATTTCTGACCTAGTATCAAATGGAACCTCAGGTGGTAATTCAGAATCATTACGTCAGAGGAACCAAACTTAATTGAGTTCAACATCCAACGTGGCAGCAGCGCGTATCAACAGTACTAGAAGATGTAGTTTGACTGTTTATTTAAGCAATTCTGTATATTTGTGTCTCATTAAAATAGTTGTAAGCACAAGCACTGTCAAACTGGTGCTTGCAATAGTGTATATTAGTAGTGTATACTCTTAACTCTCGTCTCGTTTTACAACTGATTGGATTGGGATTTTGGAACGCGATAACCTCGGGTGTGACATCATTCCCAGTTCCGATGACAAATGGAACGCAGCATGAGCGTCCTTTTGGAGTCAAGCCATGTCCTTGATAAGAGTCACAGTAGGACGGGCCCCTCGGAAAAGACATGATTAGTGTATCTATTTTTTGCCCTTACCTCAAATGACATGTTCTAACTACCGAGGGACTGCTGTAAATTTGTCTATAATCATCTCAGATGTGGGCAGTCAGTGCTTCAGTCAGGGTTCGCCGTGACCTGGGAAGAAATTCTCAACTATGAACTTTCTGCAGTGATTTGTGGGGATAGAGGACAGCTTACCGCAGGGTCTTTGGTGCAGCAGGAAAATGGCACACCGCATTTCTCTCGGCTCGGGTTGGAGTCAGTACAGTTGAAGTAGATGTTCAGATTCCAGTCGTCCGCGCCAAAGGCTCCACAACACTCCCACTAAACAGAACACAACAAAACGGCCCCCCTGTTACCCATCCACATCCTGTTCAGATATTAACAACGTCTGGCCCCATGTGTGAACAACAGGCACTAAACATGAACAAGTGTGGGTGTATCAGGGTTTCCTTATCTAGCCTAAAATTGCTCCATGGAGATTAGAGAACACTGCTGGTCCTTGTTTGACAGATGTGCGTCCCTTGTGAATTGTGGTGTCAACTGAAAAGTAATTTTCCACTTTGGAGCCCAAGCTCTGGGTACAATTTCCAAACAGTTTGGTATATTGGGCTGCTTCTCAGTATCTACAGAATGAAACCAATTGAATGAATCATGGGCTGAGGCATGATTTCTCCAGTTGAGCTTGAGGGAGAGGAAATCTAGCTTTCTGTGTGTTTTATTTTCCCTTTAGGTGCTCTGTAAGTGGCTGAGGAAATGAAAAGTTGATCGTAGCTAAAACAGCCAATCAACAAAACATTTGTTTTATATTTCTTTTTAAATCTCTTGATGTTATTATATAATTATTCTGTGAAATGTTATAGTGTGGCTTCAAAGCTCTATAGAAAAGGGGAAATGGAATGCACGTGAGTGCATGTGGAATAACCAACCTCCCAACCACAAAAGACTTATACATCCCAGTAAATGCTGGAATGTCTTTTTTTAACACTAACAGAAGCCCATTCCAGAGCTTGAGCAGAAGTTAAATCTCTCGTACGTATTCCTGGGTGAAGTCGATGAGGTTCTGCAGGTCAATGTCATCTCGGTATGCTCTGATGTTATTGTTGATGAAGAAGTTGAGCTGGTCCTTGATCCAATCCTTGAAGACGAAGGCCAGAACCCCAGCAGTCAGCTCCAGGAAGAAGATGATCCCAAGGAAAACGGAAAACTGGAACCACAATTTGATTTTTGTAAGACTGTTTTTAAAAAGGTCAACAATATGTCAGAAAAAAGTCTGAAAGCATTTCCTTGCATTATGCCTCCTCCTTCTGCAAGCTCCTTCTGCATAAAACAGACATGAAACTTGACCAATAGAAATGACATTGACACAAGTTACTGTTGGTGTTTTTTTGGTTGTTATTCTTTCCAGCTACTCACATGATCTTTCCGTCCAAAAAACCTCTGTGCTGTAACCATGACAATGCTATGATGCGCATGGTCAATGAACTGAGAGCTTTCCCAGATGGTGTCTTACAGGCAGCCAAGCTAACAAGACTGAATCTTCTATGAAAACCACTTACTATTCATATGTCTTCCAATTATTAGGTTTACAATATGATCACACATATGCCCCTTTCAAAATATTCATGAATTGATTTATGTTGATAAATTGAAGGGTGTAGGCTAGCCAAGGAAATACTACAATCAAATGATATATATTTTTTAACGTACAAATTTCAGCAGGAAGGAGTTCTCCCTCAGTGCCCCGATGCAGCCAGCAAAGCCCAGGATGAACATGACCCCGCCCACCACCAGGAAGAGCCACACAGGGTCGAAACCCCCCAGGTCTGTGATGGAGGAGATGTTGGATAGCACACCCTAGAGGACCGTGAGTCAGAGAGAGAGAATATATCAATGAAATATAAAATGATAGGGAAAGAGAGAAAGAGAGGGTTAAAGAGCACTCGTGTTTGTCATTCATAATGCTTCTTTCATGCTAGCCACACTGTATTCTTCCCTGTAGAATGTTACTGAAAATACTAGGTAAACACACACACACACACACACACACACATACACTGTAACCCACATGGCAGCTCTTCAACATGAGCCTAACATGAGGGGGTAGGATGAATACAGTCGATGTATGTGTCCTTATATGAGTTCTTCCCAGAGCCATTGTGAAAGGAAGGTTTTCCAGCAGGAAAGCCTGACATTCCTTTTAGACTGAGTAAAGACATGTGCTTTCACTCTGTCCTCTTTTTCCAGGAGTGAGAGCATGCAGACGGATGGGTGTGGACCACCATCGTTTAGAGGGGGGTGGGGGTTCCCACACAGGTAGAAGGAGAAGGATCTTGGTTATTTTCCTCCTGACATTTTGCTTTTTCAGAACAAGGAGACAATACATATTTGGGTGACAAGTGTGTGAGGTGATACTAGCCATGGGCACGTTAAGCTCCTATAGCTGTAACAAAACCCTGCCTGAAGAACTGAGAATGTATGCCTCTCGTACCACAACAAAGTCCAAGAAGAAGGCAGCTGTCAATGGCTTTTTACCTTAAAGACAAAGGGTATTCAATGTAATTGTTTCCCTTCCCACCTGTGTGGTTATCATAACATCCAGTTCCCTCCCAGAGAACCCTTCCTTGTTTTTTACTTAGGATTTACTGAAGTGTGTGTGTTCAGTGATGTGTACACAGGATTCAAAACAAAACTGTGACATCAAATAGTAGCAACTTAGTTCAACACCTTGATTTACTTTCATGAAGGTGTGCAGTTGTTCTAAATAGGATGTTTGTTGTTTGATTTCTTTCTACATGACGACCAATCTGCTCACCTTTTCACTCCATGCCCACAGCCCTATGCCCAGGAATGCCACTCCGAGTAACTGTAGAAAGAAAGACAGAGAGATACAAGATATTCGATAAATATACAGAAAATATATAAACAACCAATTTGTTGAGTCCAGACCAAACAATTTTTTCTAAAACATACTAACAACCATTTGACTTTTGGTTCAGAAAATGTATGGACTACAAGATATGTACCAAAGTCCCCTTTGTAGATGCAGGATGTTACAGGATGTTACAGTGCTAACACTGTATAAAATTGGAAGATTTCACTACCACTCGCCTAAATGCTAAATATTTTACATCAACCGTCAGAAATATACCGTCGACCTCTCCTGTGCTGGAGTTAATCTTTAATCAGCCTGAAAGCACTGAAAGAAAGTGTCAAAGCTTTCCTCCAGCAGAAATACAGGTCGATCTTTCCAGAGAAGAGAATGAGACACTTATGTTAAAGTTGTGTGTTAGGAGGTGGCTATGAATAATCCAATGGTAAACATGACACATTACAAACACAGATGGAGAAACACATGAAAACTCTACTGAGTGGTAAAAAAAAAGCTTGTAAGTGTGTGCTCCCATCCCGTTAGTTATGAAATCCAGTTTTTAGCTTTTGGCCCCACATTATTTTCAGTACTGTCATCTTTGCCCAAGTTCTATATTCAGTATTTCCAAATCGCTCTCTTTTTGCTAAACAAAGTAAATAGCTTCTAAAACTAATTCACATGAACGTCTGTCACCATGACAACCTCCACATTCTCCTGAAATGAGCATCTCGGCCCAGAGAAGCACTGAGCAGATGCCATAGATAATTACATGTAATAAAGGCCCTATTGGACTCTATCTCACTCAGAGGTAAATGCACAAAATCAGTACCATGTTAATGTTGACAGGTTTAAATAAAGTGTATTTGACAGATTTCCAATTTCGTTTTCATGTCTTATGCATATGACCTGTATTTCTGTCCAAGTCCAAATTCAGTACTTATTTGGGCCTTTTGAGTTTGAATGGGTACATTCATATGACAGGTTGGAAGAGGGGGTGCAATCAAACAGGTGTCAGTGTGTTCCTGATAGCCTACTGAACCCACTTCACTTCATCTGAACGTCAGTAGGCATAGGGAACCTCTTATTCCTGTTTGACTTCGATGTAGCCTACCTGGCTGCAGCTCTGTGGATTCTAACCCTGTCTATCATATGAGATGACTGGGGGAGAGTTTTGCCTAAAGCGTCATGGACCACATAATTTGGTGGAGCACTGACAAATCCATACGATGACGAACCGAGAGGAGCCAACATCTAGGCCTAGGCTTTCGATATAGCCGAGATACACTGGGACCTGCATAGCCTATACTGCTCCGAGGTGACAATACATTTATGACGTAATCACATACGGCCTCTGGATGAAAACGAGTGGGAAGGGGAAAAAGCCGATTATCATCTCTGAAGCATTTATGAAAAGAAAAAGAAAAAAACACATTTATGTTGGCCGTGACCGTTGAAACTGTGAAGGTCCACAAAGAGCCGCAATGATACCAGCGTGTCTTATTGTTTACACCCACTCATCATTGACGATTTATCTTATACCTGCAAATGCGGGCACCCATGTTTGCGTTGCATTTTCTACCAAGTGCAGGTTGCAATGAACAAGAAATAGCATATTGACAACACAACTATGACCACCGTAAATGCATGTCCTGTGAATGCCGCTTAAAATTGTCAACATCGAAATAAACCCAGGCCTTAAAAGTCTTGACAAACATCAGCGAGGTATCACTTACCCAAAATATAATATTGAATCCAAATATGAAATATTTAATGCAGCAGCTCACTTCGTGAGCTTTGAAATGCTTTCCTGACATCATTTGTACAATCTTACAAATGTATCCCACCAATATAAATCACATCTAACGGTCCGATTTGACAATCGGTACCAAAATCCACCCTCTGCGCCTCAACAAGGAGAAATACTCCGGCAATTGTTCACCGTTTAATAACATCCAGTATCTTGCAGTCGTGTTGACATTGCCGCGGAATATCTGTTACTGTAGGCTGTCCTACTGACATTGAATTTCCGAACGTTTTTTGTTGTCGAAGCCTGCAGTTAAGGATAACGGATGAATAAATCCTACGAGCTGGACCAGATTAAAACCGTCCGTTTTCTATCTGGCCCCTGAACTAGGGTTTAGCCCTTGTGTGATAGACCCAAGCGGGAGCCAATAGCAGTTTTTCTTGGCGTAGGAAGGACTTCCTCCAATATGGTGGGGCTACTAGCCGAGCAGTAGGCCACCACTAGCAGCGGTACGAAGAAAAGAAAACCCGGGTGCCCCTGCTGGTGTCCACACGCCACTGGCCCCGGCGAGCATGAGAAAAAGTGATAATAGTCATATTTGTCAATGTCAATAAATGCCTATGTTTATCCTTGTTTGTTTTCATGACGCTGTCACATCAGGCCAGTTTTGGGCTTTTCAAGATGCCAAATACAGTAATGTGTCCATAAACAAATTCATAACGATCATTGGGTCTCAAAGCTACTACTAAATAGAGCCATACTAGGTTACACGAGTTGTAAAAAAACAGACCTAACACAAAAAGTATAACACTTTTTATAAATAGCCCACAGCTATAATCTACAAGAAAACTGCCATGCCGCTAACGGACAATCGAGTAAAAAAAATCGTGATCAACTCTACTTCAGTTCCAAGTTCAGAAGGCTAGCGTATCAAGTTACCGTAAACTACATAGCCTAGCCTACTTCAGTGGTCGATTAGTTGAAACCCCATCCAAGCAAACAAAAGGTTTGGCCTAATTGAACGGGTCGGAAACTCAAATGCTAGGCCTTTGAAAACAGGACACATTAGGAGAAATACTGCCTCAAACAGCTGGCTGAAGCAGCACCTTAGCTACCAATTTGGACCACTTGGCCAGTCATCAAAGCCCACAAAAGCCACATGTCTCACGCTCCAGCTTTATAAGTAAGGCGGTTTCTGTGGTAACGAGCTGTTACAAGTTGCACGAGCTATGTATATGATCATTTTTGCAACTCTGACATTTTGCGTTCTGCAAACTGAAATATGCGGATACAGATTTCAGTCGACTTTTGGAAAGAAGTTTGAGGACTTGCAAGGCTTAAGTGGTGGGCTTAGGGCAACGACTGCACGTCACGAGGAAGGTGCAGGTATTGAGCCTGGGAACTTGAGAGGGCCAATGGAAGAGATGAGAAATAAATCGCGTAATGTTGCCGCGCGTCACGGACAGCTACAAGTACAGACAAGTAACACACACATTGTAAAAGCCGCCACCATTAATAATGTTCGACAGAATCAAGCCAAATCGTCTTGGATGAATTTCTTACAACGAAGACAGTCGGAAATCATGTCCATCTTTCCAATAAAAACGAACGAGGAACACGGGATGTGTCGCGCGGTACCCTTCTCACAGGTAAGATATTTTTTAAATACCGACAATTTAGTCCATATTGGGCGATGACAAGCAATTTAAGTAATTTAATCAAGTTATCTGATTTACAGAGAGTTCGTCATGAAGACTGCGAAACTCTGGTGCTTGGAAACAACGTTTGCTTTGGAAAATGCAATGCGTCAATCCCTGATTTAGGCAGTGAGTCTTGCGCGCAATGCTCACCTGTCACATTTACACGCAAGTCAGTGCAGCTGAAATGTAAAGATAACACGCACATATTTACGGTGGTGAAGGTGGTAGAGGACTGTCATTGCGCGCTGAAGAATGAAAGGTAGGCTATTCGCAGGACGCTCATTCCCTGTTTGGTCCTCTGGGAAACTAGTTATGCTTCGAAGTGGAGAATATAGGCTGTTATATATTCCCTTGAGTGATGTGCTTCCCTTTCGTGGAAAAAAAAACGACTATAATTTGCTATCTTTTAAGAACGCAAGAAATAATGCAAATTATGCGTTTTTACGCATTACATCAAACAATATTTTGTAGTAGACCTATACTGGTGGATTTACCTAGCCTTTTCTTACGTAATCTATTTCAATGAGTTTGTACCAGTGGTAATCAGTAGGTTTAATTCAGTACATGGTCCCAGAATTTTTTTTACTGAGATTAAAAAGCCTTGATTCCACGGTTTCAAATTTGTGTTGAAATAGCGCCATCCAATGGCTGTCCGTATAGATGCAGCAATGAAATAAAATGGTTCCCCTTGTCATGCACTACAATGGCGCCCTCTAGTGCCCAAGGTTGTATTCACAGCATGTGCAGGACTACCCTCTCGTCAAATTCATACTTCAGTCTCTTTACATCTAAAGCTGTATGCATAAGATTTTGTTTTTGTAACATAACAGGTAGGGAAAACTGAAATTAATATACAATTGCAAGTAAATAAACACCAAGACAGTAAATAATTTTGAATTTTGGCAGTTTTATTGCATATATGTAAAATACTAAAATTATTAAATGTTTCAAGTTACAAATATTTGTCTAGAAAATTGGATAAATTATGAAAATAAATATTCTTGTGCAACTTGTTTGTATTGTCATTGCAGGCAGAGGCAGACTGAGAATAACCTCTTCACAGAATAGACTTCACTTTCAACTTGCAGATTTAAAAAATGCTATCATCACACACACACACACACACACTTATGTTTAATATAGCATATAGCAATGAATCACTCCTGTCTCCTTTCAAAGTTTTCACTAATCTATATATAATTGGATGAATCAGTCAGTTTGTCTAACGATTTCACCATTCCAATTAGTTTGCACATCAGTGATTTCCCCGAAGATGTGTGCATTTGAACTGAGTCAGTGACTTGGGAGATGACTTCCTAAACCATCCTGGCATCTAAAAACTCTCGGCCTTCAGAACTGTGCAAGAGAGAAGTGCTGAGTAGCAGGCTATGCTTTGGCAAAGCTACAAAGCTGTGAGGGCATGACACACTGATGGGAGTCAACAGGTTAGCATCAGTGTGATGACCATGTTGGGCTGCTGCTCACCCTGCTTGTCAAACACCGGCCCCGGATGCTTTTCTATCTTCCTCACATCTAATACAAATACCTGAAACATATTTGAGAATCCCTTTCTACAATGGTTGACAGTACAAATGTAATAATACCTCAGGAGCTTTGTTAAATATGCGTTCTGCAAAACAATACATTTTGGTTGTGCATTACTCTTTCTTAAAAAATATATACTTTTTTTGGCTATATAAAATACCTTAGATTACAAAACATCATTGTAGACAGTCTTGAAACAGGAGTTTCTTTTTTTTTTTTTTGCTGCCTTAAAATTGTTATACCATGCAACTCAACTGCTTGCAAGCAAATTAGTTTCCCCAAGTGTAATAAAGCCCTATTTTTTTTTCTCCCACAATCTCACTCCTAAAAGACTCACCCTAGTTCAACAATTATCTAAATGAACAGTATTAATCTAATATGAAATGGCAATTTGTTATTACATGATAGTGTCTTGATAATGCATCCAATGACAATCCTTCCCTTTCAAATAGTAAAGCTGTACAACATTAACAATCCGTCCATGCTTTGACAACCGATCATCCCACTGAATGAGGTTCCTGGTGTTTGGAAAAAGACTAAGTTTCACAAAAATATGGTCATTTCTACAGTCTTAACCAACCAAACTCTGCACTCACACCGCTACTTAGAAACCATGCCATGCAAAACATAAAAAAGAAGAAAAACTGCAAACATTTTGGCACAAGTAACCATGACTTAACTGGGAATAGGCACGTCTGTCTGCCTCAAAACCCCGATACATGTCAGATATTAAACATCAGTCACCAGAGGATGTCTGATAGTAGACGTAGAATGACAAGTATTGTATCATGTCATCATGTTGAAATACTTTGGTTTTTGGTTGTTCTCCTATTAAAACTGTGTTTACGTGCGACTTTAACAACCAGTCCACAGAGTGACAACCACAGAACATTCCAGTCTCCCAACATGGGGATGACTTAACCACGCATGGCAATTACACTGTCATCAAATAGCATAGAAGATGACACCAACAGAAGAAACATACATTTCACCTATATACTCATCATGCCTTTCACATAAAATATATATGTAATTGGTTATAATTTACTGTCATGATTAGCTAGAATCAAACCACCCTTCAAAAAAGAAAAAAATCCTTTTCATTTCAACACAACTGTTCTCCAGCTCAACCCGGTACCTGTGCCCTTGACAAATCTACATCTTAATGTCCCTAATATGTTTGTACACATTTTTCCCTTTACATTTGGAGGACGTACACAAAGACTCTAAACTCAATTCAAATATGAGAAGATAACTGAAGTAATACTTTACAGACATTCTCTTAAAGTGCTTTTATAACACTGTCCTTAAAAATGATTTAGGTGTGCTGTAAACGAAATAGAGCACAAAAGCCAGGACCAAGAACTCTGTTTTGCAAATTCTGGTCATTTGGAACAGTGAATCCTAAACAGGTAGTTAGAAATGACCTTTTTTTATTAGTGTTTAGTAGTTTCCTTATAAACATATTCAAAATAGCTTGTCCATAATTTGTTTAGGGCATTGTGAAACCAGGCATGAGGTTAAGAGATTAGTTTTCATAATCTCATTTATATATCTCAGTGCCTCATTGCTTTGTTTGACATCATTTCACAATGGCCTGGCTGAGTATCTACACTGGACATTTCAAATATGTTTATAAGGACATGTGAAGCCATCTGAGGAGGTTCTTTATTGAAAGACCCATTATCAGTCATTGCAAAAGCACCAATTTAGCCAAACACTGATACGAGTGATGTATAAATGTTTTTAAAATACAAGTGTTAAAACACCCCTTGAAACTGCCTGGCATAACACCTGCATGATGCACCGTGCTGATTCAAACCCATTCTGGCAGGGTCTTTGGGCCCTCCAGGCCCCGCGGGGGTCGCATCTGAGTCCCCTGGGCAGACGCATATTGTAAAGAGGTCTAGATGTGTAAACCTTAACCCTGAATCTGTCTCATGTGATGGATGGAAGAGAGAAGAAAAGGGAATGTCGTCTGGAGACTCGCCCGCCCCCACTTTAGATTCATACTTCATTTAGAGAAACCCTGAACAACCAACTCCACCAACGTAAAAACCCCACCCGGCCTTGCTTTGGGCACACGCCAAGCAGACACCTGCACCTGAGGGAAGATTGGATGTGGAAAGCACGGACAGCACGAACAAGACCTATGTGACCTTGACTGAAGACTTCTTGTTGACACACAGCAGGGTGATGTAGGGCACCCCGATGAAGGCCCATCTTTCGTTGGGCCAGAACATGATGACGGGACCCCGCTCTGGTGCCTCGGTCGCCACGTCGAAGTAGGCAAAACACACACAGCCCAGGTAGGACGCCAGGCAGATGAGGATGTGCCTGAGGAGACAGCAGGGAGACCATAAGGCACCCAGTAGATACCCAGTAGATACCCAGTAGATACCCAGTAGATACCCAGTAGATACCCAGTAGATACCCAGTAGACACCAAGACAACGTCTACACAGATCTTTGTGTAATGCCACTATAACAAAGTAATCATCAAGAGACAAGACAGCCACGGGTAAGGACACAGATATCGATAAGCTAACCCAAACCCTGTGTGAAAATACCCAAACTGCATTTTCTTGTGGCCCAGTTGAGCTGCTTTGCAGCCCTTTTAAGACCCTCAACATAAGGCTTTTGACCTTCTCTGAACAAGTCTACCACAAGGACGCCGTCATCAAGTCTCTCCGAACCCACAGGGTATAATCCTCAGCACGAGGGGGCATCGCAAACGTACCAAGCGCAGTGCAGGTAGGGGAAGTTGACGTAGGACCACATCTCACAGAAGATCCTGTCGCTGATCCAGCAGAGCAGAGCCAGCGCCCACCAGATGCCTGAGATCAGACCCAGCTTGAAGACACGCGGGTTCTCACACCTACAGGGACCAGACACACCAGTCACGGAAGCGCATGCACACGCACACAAACACACATATGTACACACATACACAGTCACGTGTGCATGCTAGTTATCTAACCAGGCCTCTTTGGATAAAGTGTGTTTGCATGTATTGTAAATGTTAGCGTGTGAGTGTGTTTACGTTCATATATCTTTAATGGATGTGCGCAGTGAATTGAAGGGGTAATCTACCATGAGAAGCCGTCCCTACATTTGGCCTCCCATCAAGAACGAAGAACTTGGCAACCAAATGATAAGCACACACACAAGTGAGCGGAAGTGCCAAAATAGAGATATGGAGAGCAGGTCACATGGTCCACAGGAAGGAAATAGAGAATACCAAGAGCTGTGACATCAGTATATAATGTGGTAACAGAGTACAGGCCTGCAACGTTCATTTGACACAAGTCTTTGAGCTTTCATCCCCCTAAAGGCCACACATAATGGTAGACCACTTTTCCCATCAAAATTGTATTTAACAAACGTCAGCTCCTGTTAGCCCTTCCAGGACAAAATAGAGAGTTTTATGGTTATGTCTCTTCCAAAAATCTCTTCAATGGGGAGGTTAAACAACATCAAGAGATTGCTCTATTTTCAGGAGATATTGTTGAAGTTTTACCATGACCGTTTACTCCAGTCACTCTTGCACACACCACCCCTCCAAACCCCCACCCCCTTAGTGTCTCCTCTAGAGGCGTTAGATATCAAACTCTACTGGGGCAAAGGCCCCTATTCATATCCCTTTTTTTTCTTTCAAGCTTGCTGTGCACAATGGACTACTAGGCTTTAGAAACTCCCCTTGCTTAGCCCCCTATACAACCGTTCAGGGACACAATAGTTAATGCGAGCGCACACTTTTTTCGCATTCATTTGAGTGCAAATACTGTTTTTTTGAGCTTCATGTAATATTGTTTTGTAGTCAAATATGATGATCGGTAGGCCTATCATTTAGAAACTTTCTTTACTTTTGTAATGTTTTTTTAGCCTACCTCAATTCTGTGTGCCGAGTCCGACACCAGGACTTGTGTGTGCGTGCTGCAGTGGCTATTTGGCAAGCTCAGAAGAGCACACTGACATGGAATTCTGCTGGCATCGGTTTGTGTTTTCGATTGAACTGCTTTGATTTGTGTTGATTGGGATACTGCGTAAATTTTTTCCGGGATTATCAATCTAAATTAGTGCACTGACTAATAAAGTAAATTGTTAAAACTCAACCTTTAGATTTCACTGGGGCACAGCAGATTTATACTGAGGCACGTGCCCCAGTAAAAAGGATCTAATTATGCCTCTGGTCCCATCTGATAGCTGGCAAGACAGGGAGATGCCTAGAGAGCTTATTATCACACAAATACACATACATGCAATTTAGAGCCTCTCTCCCTATTTACGATGTGATTCGGATCCTATCAGCAGGAGTTCTCAGCCTCACCTCATCGTCATGGAAGGCATGAATGTCAATTACCTTGTCTCACAGTGGGAGGGAGGAAATAAATGTAAAGCTACATTAGTTTGAAGGTGTTTGTGTGTGTGTGTGTGCGTGTGTATGAACTCACCTTCTAAGCTCAGTGATGAGCAGAACAGTACAGGGGATGCCCAGAGTCATAAGTGACACAGAGTTGACAATAGGCTTAACGAAGGCCAGACCAGTGGTGATCCCAGACAAGATTCCTATCACCACTTTGAACCTTGTCCTGGAAGGGAAAAATGAAGCAAACATCTTACACAACAGAGACCAATCAGGGATGTTTATGTTCCGTCCAACACAGGCACGCTGTGGCAAATCATGAAGACTTTGACATGGTGCATGAAACTGGCTTCAGTTCCTTCACAGGGCCAGATGACAGCGGGGTGACAGACAGGATAACTTGGTGACAATGGAAACTAGTGCACAAGCATAGGGACAGCTCCTACTGGTGTCAGCTGTCTTCTGATAAAGCTATTAATAAACACACGCATGCCATTAAGCACATGACCCGGTGCTGTGGCCCTCGGAGACTTCAACAAATGGTCAAAAGTGGGAAATGTGTCAGAGTAGCAGGAAGCACAAACTCACTTAAACTCTTTTATTTTAACACAGGCTAAAGAAATATTTTAAACAGGAATTTGCTTTCAGTTACTTGCTAGGTTGCTACCATTTTATTCTGAATACTATATATACATATGGAATAGTGATTATCTTGTAGGAAACTAACCCTAACTGAAGCATGTTCACATGATGCCACATGTGACTCATGTTCCTGTAATTGTAAATGGTCAACACAACAGGGAAGGAACAAAAGGTAATTCTGAAAACCGAACAAAACACAAAAAGGATTTGTATGGGGTTGTGTCCACTGATAGTTGGCCTAAACAGAAAAGCAGATTCTGAAAGACCCACCATGGATGCCCTCCAAAGTATAAACACCTAAACTAGTTGTCCTCTTTGGGCCACTCACCTGTCCTTCCGGAACATTCTAGGGAGGTATCTCTTAGGAAACCACATGGCGATGGCACACATCAGTACCCACAGGATAGCCAGCTCATCCAGCATCTGACCCAGGAAGCTCAGGGTGGCATGGAAGTATGTGGAGCCAATACCTGAGTGAGTCAGAGACACAGGGGGTGGGGGAGGGGGGGGAGAAAGAAAGACAGAGACACGATAAGAAAGCAATTCAAATGCATATTTGAATATGTGACCAGAAGACATCAAGTGACAGCTTGAGACTGACAGAAGAAGCCATAATCTTTGCTGTGCACCTGTAGCAGCCACTATTGGATGACAGGTGGAGTGGCCTTTGTTGATAAGAGAGACCATGTTTTGTTAGGTTCAGTGCTATAGCTGATACACATTTGTGTCAGGAAAACAAAGTAGAATCTATGCTTGTTGAAGAAATTAAACATCATGACCACTAACCATAAAGAAAAATATACTTTCTCATTGTTGCTCTTGCAAAACATGTAAACATCTTGCAAAATCTAATTTAATCTGATTAGAGGCAGGATGTTTTTCTATTGAGGTCAATATGAAAGAGAGGAAAAGTTCAAAAAGTTCTTCAAGGGGAGGGAAACTATGCACACATTCATCAAAAACAACCACAATAGGAAATCTGCTGACTCTTAATAACACTTAACACAAACAAGGGTGCTTGTCAAACAAAGGAACACACTGTGTTAAAGGAGGCCTTTTCCTAGTTCTGTACTCTGAAACAGTTGGTCAAACTATCTGCTCATAATAACAGCCCTTTCATAAGAGTATTCTTTCCGGGTGAGTATTAACATCCAGTGGACTGTTGTCAATGACCAACTTCTATTAAATGTATTATAACTTGGCCAAGATGCACTTCTGTAACTCCACAGTATCATATCATGTTGACCTTTTAATGGAATGTTGCTTTGCTAGCATTCCTTAGCAGTGAAAGGGTGCAATCAACTTTGGACACAGTCAAACAAAACCCTGCCCATTTGCACTCTGGAACAGAGTTGTGTTCTCAAACGCCTCTTGAACAAATTAGGTTTCAGCTAACACCATATCACTCTGTCCTATCTCCACAGACAGAGGAAAGGGAAGGAGCTAGGGGCTGGCTAAAGGTTGTTTTTGTTGTAGTGAGAAGGCCTGGGGTTAGATTAGAAACAGCGTCGTTTTTTCCCCCTGCCAGGTCAGAGGTCATCTGTGCTCTAGCTCGACTGTATTAGGAGTGGGGGAAGTGACGTGGCAGAGCTTCTCACTGTCTCACCACCAGGGCCTCGAGTCCTCCAGCTCGGCGACCTCTGGTCCAATGTCTTTGCATCCATTATCAGACAGCAGTCACCCGGGGGATAGGCCACCACAGGACTCAGCTGGCACGCTGCACCTCCTAAAGGGGGTCTGTGTCCACCCATTCCTTGGCAGTGAAAGCCCAAACTATAATGTAAGCAACAGAGACCAATAGGGCCTATGTTCATCGCTACATGTTCTGTAGGGGGAATACCTAAAAATACATTTGGGAACTCAACGATAACATCCGCTGATAAACTGGTGGAAATTAAAAGCATAACTAACCGTGCTTAAAGTGGCTAGGCCCTGATGTTCAACAGAGAGGATGTAGCTGCTGGCAGTTCATAGCAGGAGCCGCCTCTGTACATTACTTGTCTCTCTGAGCCTCATCTGAGGTTGCCCTGGGGACCAAAAGTTCTGGGAGTTGTCTCCTTGGAGTTTCCGTATCACTGCTGATTCTGCAAGAGGCCTAGAGGCCTTATTTTCGCAAAAAAAATACTTTTTATAATAGCTGAAAACCAGGAACAAATGCCACAGTAAGTAGCCGCAATGATAGAGCATACATTCAAACTGTTACATGGGCTCACTGTTTTTTTCCACGTGCCCTTTTTGACTAATTTAGACAAGCCATATAGTGTTTTCTGGGCTGTCGAGAAAAACTTGTCTTGATAGTCACATGTCCTAATTGTATGGTGAGTACGTTTAAAAGACAACAGTACACAATGTTGAGTAGAGAGAGGACTGCTCTGCCGTTGCCACAAAGCATGGCCGAGGTGCATAAGTAAGAGTCTATGCGCAGCAAGCAACTTACCAACAACAACCAGCAGAATCCAAATGAGATATATTCCACTGTTGAAATGTGTTGCATATTGACGGAACAAGCACATTAATATAGGCGGTAAAACAAAAAATAAGATGTTGCTGATCTGAAATGATAAACAAAATTATAAATATATATATTTAAAGGAAAAATAAAAGTGAGCAGTTTTCAGGCAAAAGGACCGTTAGTCCAAAATGCAAATGCGGTCCACACCCAACATCAAATGTTTTTCTAGCAATGTAAATAAGAACTATGAGCTGACACTAGACCAGTGCTCGCCTGTCCTTGTTGTTGACCTACTGTCTAATTCTGAGAGTGAACTGTGAGATAGAACATCCATTACGTTCGCATGTTGCATATTAATTAATAACAAAGCGGTGAGATGCATGAGCAAGGGAAGCATCTGGACCGTTGTCTCAAAGATAGATAGCAATAGTGGTCTATCAACAAAACATGAAAACATTAGCTAGCGAGAAAAACGTGTCAAATTCGGAAACATAAGCTGAGAACTGTCACCGACCGTGTTATAAAACTCTGCAATACTTGGGTAAATCATGTAGTTCCCTTCACACCAGTCAACATCGGAGCTGCCAGCCTGCAACTGGTCCCAAAAAATAAGATCGGTCATGTCTCGACTAGTCAACAGTTATTTCTTTCGATGGACAGTGCGGACAGCAGCAGCCGTCACTGTACAGTGCAGTGGCAGTCGATGGACGAGAAACCGTCAACTGTAGGTCACTAACAGATCAAATACTGGATGTATGTTTCGAGAGCCGAAGTATAGAATAACTACGACGAGGTGCTATACTAAACTCATCTACTTTAAATTGCATTGTACGACACCGTTTTTCTACAAGCAACCTTAGCGTGACGTTCAAGCCTATGGCTGAGCACAAGAGTGACAGCCGTGCGCTGTAATCTTTGGTACCATGTGGTCAACGCATGCGCAGGTCTACACCAGGAATGTAGGCTACTCAAGAGACAACTGCATAACCACTCGTTAGGAAATAATCAGTCGCTTATTAATATGAAATGTAAATATTTTTTTTGAAACACAGTGAAAAAGAAAAACAATGCCTTGTAAGGTGTATTTAAATTTAGAGGCAAGGGAAAATTAGGAGTAATAGGGTAAAATATTTATGTATTATTTTTATAAACACATTTGTGTTTGTTTTCATGTTCCATTCTCGGTAGCATTTCGGTCATCTTTCTTTTGGTGAAATTACGCAGGGTGTTCTCGCGATGGCAGTCAATCCCTATGTGAGCCAGCGAGGCGGATATCCGTTCTCTTTTCGGTGGCGGACCGTTGTCGAGTCAGTTTTCCAAAATGAAGGTATGAGAAAACAAACGATTTTATAGCTTTATCACTTGTTTATTCGTGTTAATTTTGTGGCATTCTGGAAGCCCACTCTTTCAAGGCTGGATACATGTTATCGATAAAGTTAAATGTTCTTCAGGATTTTGGGATGCGTATAGATAATGTGGGGAGTAGAGAAGGCTGACAACGTTTGTTCGGCCGTAAACATGGCCGCCTCCTTGGAAAGAAATGTGCATGACAACTGGTTATTGATAGCCATGTAACTCCAAATCGAAATGTGAATATATATAAGCCATTGCTCTCCGCAATGGTTTAGAGGTATTAAACACTCACCGGGATATGCTGTCAGGTAGTTTTGGTCAATCGTTTTGTATGACTGGGCTCAGTAACGAGTTAACGATAACTTCGCAGGGTGCTGGCCCACCACCAGGTTACTAGCTAGCGAGCTAACTGGTATACATTCACTTGCATCCGGAGACATCACACTCTTTGTTGTAGTAATGTTACTTAATCTGATTATTGCGGACTGTGCTTGAAAAGCATAGTTTGATCTTAACATGCACAAATCAAAGCGTCCGATTAAGTGATCCGATTGTCGAGTTAGTACCGATACCCTTAGTAAATTCCTTGATTGTTTAAACTTCCTTGGCGACTAAAGCTGATTCTGATTAACCCGCTATCCACATCCAAAGCAAATGCATAGCAAATTCATACATATAGCTGATTAAGGTGGTATGTAAATTGATGTGTATATGGGTTGCAACATTACTTTCCCATCTCATCAATGTTTTTGAAAAGGCTTGCAATTCGTGTTGATAAATCCCATGTCTTTATTTCAGCTGAATATCTCATTCCCCGCCACTGGCTGTCAGAAGCTGATCGAAGTTGACGATGAGCGAAAGCTACGTACCTTCTATGAGAAGCGCATGGCCACAGAAGTGGCAGCCGACCCCCTGGGAGATGAGTGGAAGGTGAGTGCTGCACGTTTCACTTCCCGCCTCAGGTTCATTTGGGGGGGGGTAAACTTCCAGGGGCAATGAAATCGGCCCAGACCTGGCACACCAGTAGACCGTTCCTGGCTGGCCTGTAGCCTCGAAGGGGGGACAGCGTGTTGCTATAGTAACTGTGGAGCTGCTTTACCAGGTGCAACCTGACCCTCTGACCATGGCTGGTTGAACTGCATTGCTCTCTCAATATTTACCACAACTGACAGTAGTTGTTAGTTAGATTAAGAGTCCTGTACATACCCATTGCTAAGTTTACACTTGCAACAATTGCCTGTCTAATCCCATTTCTCAATATAGTAATATCTCAGGAAGTAAAAGGCTGTTCTGTACTGAGGAAAGCCAGACGCTTAGTGTTCCTGCTCTGACCGGCTTGTGTACCTCCTTCTCAGGGCTACGTCGTGCGCATCAGCGGAGGCAATGACAAGCAGGGCTTCCCCATGAAGCAGGGCGTGCTGACCCACGGCCGCGTGCGCCTGCTCCTCAGCAAGGGCCACTCCTGCTACCGCCCCCGCAGGACCGGAGAGCGCAAGCGCAAGTCGGTGCGCGGCTGCATCGTGGATGCCAACCTCAGCGTGCTCAACCTGGTCATCATCAGGAAAGGTAAGGAGCTAAACACCAGTAACGCACCTACGCTGCCATGGTTGCGCAGCTACGCAACAGTCTCAGATTTTCTTCCTTGTAGAACAAAAAGACAGAAGTTATGGCGGGCCCAGTTTGGGACGTGGCTTAGCGTTCTCCTGGCACACCAGTAGACCGTTCTTGGCTGGCCTGTAGCCTTGAAGGGGGGACAGTGTGTTGCCATAGTAACTGTGGAGCTGCCTTACCAGATGCAACCTGACCCTCTGACCATGGCTGGTTGAACTGCATTGCTCTCTCAATTAAATGCCTCTGGACTTGTTCTGCTGGCTTGTTCTTTTGAGTGGTTCAGGGTGTGGAGGTCACATCAAGAATGCGATTTCCTCTGACCCGTTGCATTGTGTCTTTTCCCCAGGTGAGAAGGAAATCCCTGGGCTGACCGACAGCACCGTCCCTCGCCGCCTGGGACCCAAGAGGGCCAGCAAGATCCGCAAGCTCTTCAACCTGGCCAAGGAGGATGACGTCAGGCAGTACGTGGTGAGGAGACCCGTGACTAAAGAAGGTAAGCCCGACACTGCTGCTCGCTAGGAGGGGAAACGTCTTCTGTCGTTCAGACGTGGTGTAGGACAAATGTGCATGTGAGATTCCTTGTGATTTCATACATAAAGCTAACACATTACAATCGCTTAGATCATTTGTAGAGTTTTTCACTGCTGTAAATTGTGGCAGAATGCATGCTAAATGTGAACATGGATGGATACAGGTATATGAAGCTCAAGTTGGTCAGTGACAGGACTTTGTGTCTGTCAATTGTGGAACTTTCGTTTAATTAAGTTGGCTGGGTAAATAATTTGCCAGTCTGACATAGTTGTTACATGGGTTATAATCAGAAACCAGTGTTACCAGACTGGCACACCAGTAGACCGTTCCTGGCTGGCCTGTAGCCTCGAAGGGGGGACAGCGTGTTGCTATAGTAACTGTGAAGCTGCTTTACCAGGTGCAACCTGACCCTCTGACCATGGCTGGTTGAACTGCATTGCTCTCTCAAAATATTTATTGTTCTGATCTTGATCCAAGATCTCCTAGTTTGAGTTTTGTATTTAAATATATATATTTGGCTTGTTATTCAGCAAGGATCCTTAATGTTTTTTTTTCTTCAAAATACTGTTGCTCTGCAAAAGGATTTAAAGAGGTTTACATATGTAGAGCCGGTGGCTAATGACTCATCCCCCTCCCCACTTCCACCTGTGTCTCCCCAGGTAAGAAGCCCAGAACCAAGGCTCCCAGGATCCAGAGACTGGTGACCCCCCGTGTGCTGCAGCACAAGCGTCACCGCATCGCCCTGAAGAGGCAGCGCACCCAGAAGAACAAGGAGGAGGCCTCAGAGTACGCCAAGCTGCTCGCCAAGAGGATGAAGGTACGCACCCGCCTCAAATCCACTTTCCGACACAACAGAAAAGCCCCTCATTGTCCGGGGTTGTTTGTGGAAAGCCTTTAAAAGGTAGTATCCCTTACGTAAGCACTGACAGACGTGTGTTTGCAGGAGGCCAAAGAGAAGCGTCAGGAACAGATCGCCAAGAGACGCCGTCTGTCTTCCCTGAGGGCGTCCACGTCCAAGTCCGAGTCCAGCCAGAAGTGAAATGTAACTCTGAATTAAACAAAGGTTTTGCTCAAATACTGCCGGTGTTTGTTTATTACTATTATCACTATGGTCTTTAAGGGTAATATATGAAACTCTTATCCCTAAAAAAACAATGGCAAGAATGTAATGGTTGAATTTAGGAAAAAAGGTATGCTCCAATAGTTGTCCTGTTAGAATAATTGTAAACAGGAATTTGTGGGCAAAGAACATGTCTTGACAGATGGAACTAGGTGAGGAATGTACCCATTGTTGGAGACCTACAAACACCTGAATTTGAATTAGTGGTACATGTTTCACAAGGTTGATACACCTAATTAGGTTGACAAACTAAGCATGGATAAATGTGAAGAAACATTGAAGATTCTTAAATGGAAACGTTTCTACATCACTGACCTCTGCTCCCTTCAATTGGTCGGTGCCCCCACCTGGAGGCTATTCACCAGAGGCGTCTAGTCATCTAGCCACGAAGGGTTCTCCTAAAAAGCAGTGCAAGTTCTTAGCGTAGTGTTTCCTCCTAAAACCTATTCACAAAGCTGCTGAGGGTCTGTCTGCACTAGCTGCATTTTCCTTGTGGCCAAGTGGCATAGGGTTGTCAACCTTGATCTCCTGTGTGTCTAAGTGACTGCATCCTTGATCGTCTCTACTATACTGTTGTGATTAAGGTGACACTTAATATCACAAAATGTATATAATCCAAAGTGGATTGCCAGCAATACATTTTAGGATTGATTTGGTTTTGGTGACCTAGGCATCCTCTAGACCTGTGGTTCTCAAGCTATGGCACATGTACCATTGGTGGTACATGTGCCACCTTCTAGTGGTACGCGTATGAAATTTGATTTAATATAAGTTTGGCCTTCCCTATGTTTCAAAAAAACAAATGTTGCATGTGCTACTACCTGACTGTTCCTGGGTATTGGCGCATGCAAACCTCCACGATAGTTACGGCGTTAACTATCTCAATAGGGTTGGCTTACACTACTGTATTTTAAAGTCTGTCAATGGTGGTACTTGGAGTCATATTTTCTGAGGTGGTACGGGGTGTAAAAAGAGAACCACTGCTCTAGACTAGAAGAATTAGGACTGACACCCATCATCAGTTTCTCCTACATAGGCAAATTACAAACTACTTTTATCCTTAAGATGATTCGTGTATACAGCCCCAGTTTGATGGCCTTTTTTGGATCACTGTTGCATGTGAGGGGAGACTGACAATGGTTGTGGTACAGCAAATGATTCACCTTATACCGGGAATGGTTCAGTATGGCTTTGTGGTGATTTGAAACCCATTGCTTGCATGTAGATGCTATTAGATACAGTCCATATCTAATGGTATGTAGAACAGTGATACAAGGTCAAAGAACATGCATTGCAGATTTATTAAACACCTGACTTCCAGAATGTGAATTGCATCAGTAATGCTGGAGAAATGGAGCACTACGCCTCTTCTGGAATGTGGATGCTTTGCTAGAAGCCCTCTTGCTCTCTGGACAGCTGGGAGAAACAGGGCCCTTCGTGATGAAGGAGGGCCCCACCAGCCAGTTGAGGGGCGTGTTGTGGACCAGGTAGTCCAGGATTCCATCCAGGGAAGCCAGGGTGAGAGTGTGGTCCTGGGCAGCAGTCCCACTGAAGTTGTTGAAGATCTGGGAGGCACATAGCAGCATGCACAGCGCCTGCTGTTGGAGGTGGCTGGGGAGGTTGTTGAGGTTCCAACCCAGGGAGAAGTTGCTGGTGTGCAGCTGGCTGTCGTGGCCTGCGGCTGCTACCAGACTATGGAACACGTCTTTCTGATGACATGAGGTAAGGATTTGAATATAAAACTTGATATCTTGAAACCAACTGAAAACTGCCAATCCAACTACCTCCGTCTCCTTGACTTCCTGCTTCCCTAGGTTGGTCCATCTTAACAATCCGCCCAGCTTGTCCTGCACACACCATGACATAACCTCTAGTACAGTTTTGATAAACTATTGAAGAAATGAGAATGTTGATATTTGATCAAACAACTGTGGGAAGAAACAAGCGGAGCATGACTCAGAGGGGCACTGCGTCATGTCATAGATAATACGCACATCCAATTATTTTCACCAACAACTTTAAAACTGGGTGGCCTAGTTCTCTCTTGCTGAGTAAGTGCGTTAATAATGCACAATTTCTGTTTTGTCTCTACCATCTTAGCTTTCAGCCTTTTTTCTGTCTTTGCAAATATGTCAAGGGAATGAGGATGTAAGCTGTCGTCCACTGAGGAAGAGACAGTCTCAGCTGGTCTTCTCAGGCAGAGCTGTCACGAAGGAGAACCATACCGCCAACGTGTCTGTATCTGTTGGTTTAGGTTGGTTGAGGGGCAGTTCTATGGGCGTATGTGAAGCCCTCTGTGACATGCTTGCGTGTAAAAAGGACTATACAAATACATGTTGATTTGATTTGTACACTCATCATGTTGAATACTACCCAAGTCTCCTGACTCAACCCCCAGTTGTAGCGGCCCTGTCCAGACTCACCAGGTCCATGCTGTGTCGGAGCAGGGAGATGGACTCCCGACTGTGGACTCTGACCGAGTGCACATTGGCTGCTGTCTGGCGGTAGGCTCTCCTGCACAGTTTGGTTGTAAGGGACACCAGACGGGCGGAGTTGCCGGGTCTGGCTGAAACCAGTTCAAAGCCTGTCACCGTCTTCACCTGTTCCTCTGGGGGCAACATGTGAACCGTGAGAAGAGAACCCTGAATTTCAGCGTTTCCTCTCAAGCTCTCATGAGAAGATAACATACCAGGACTTTATAAGGAATATGTTGAACGGGACATTTTCAACCACCAGCTGGACATATAATTAATGAAATGTGACAGAGTTCCAAACTAAGTTCTCGTAGAGAAGCTGACCATGGGAACTGAACCATGATGTCAAGACAGTTGTGACTCACCCATCTCTTCATCGGTTGGTGGAAGGGCTTGGTCCACCAGGATTTCAGACATGCTCAATGCTGAGTCCAGTCCGTCGCTAGCCAGGCGGGCGGCTCTCCTGATGGGCACGACATTGAGCCCACCAGCTTCTATCAGCACAAAGGTCTCCGTCAACACTCCTTTTGTTCTCCCCGCCAGACCAACGAAGGTGTACAACACACAGTCCTTGGCTCCGTGGATCGCGATGGACACTGCCGCTCTTGCTTCCAACATCATACTCTTGGCACTGGAGACAATCTTGGTGGTGTACAGAATTATTATTAAACATCAAAGCCACAGGAGTTCCTACACTGACAGTTTGTCAAAGACATATCAGCAAGTGTGAATTATGTAGTAATTAGTGTAGTAGTCTGGATCGATAATAGGGCAGAAACATGAGACTGACCTGCTCGGAAGGCTTGTGAAGGACTGGGAAAGCGCTCTCAAGCTTATCCAAACCTTTGCATGCAAGCTCATTCACAACCAAAACTAAAACAGAAGTTTGTCAAGATTGACTTGGGCTAAAGCTAGGCCTACTAGAACATCCATGTCCACGCACGCAAAATTAAAACAAACTTGTTGCACAATATCGTTATTCAACCATAAAGAATGAAGATTAGCTCTCAGAATGTTCTTTATACCCCGGCAGCACAACGCAAACTTTTCTTTTTACATACTTTGCGGCTCCAGTTTGAAAAATATGGGAGCGGCTCCTTCATAAGCCACTGAGGTTATGCTCTTCACGCCGGTCTCCACCACCTCGCACATGGACTTGATGTAGGGATGTGTGCGCTTTGTGTCACAGTAAAGCACGGATACAAGCACATACGCCGAGTTTACCACGGGGAGGGTGGCCATGCGATAAATTGCACTCTGAAAGAAAATTGTTTTGCTAAATATATCAAAACGAAATATGTACCAAAGATCAACGGAAAAGCATGATCTCAGTAGGTATAGGGCTTCGAACTTTATTTGCACCAACCTGACTTTTGTTTGTTCCAGACGTCATGTTTGGCAGCACTTGAGATATATTTTTTTTCAACGTCTTGTTGTGGATTGGTTGCTTGAATAATTTAAATTAAATTCGGTAATTTCTGTGTTGTATAAGTATTTAAAAAGTGTTTTATTATTGCAGTGCAATCACCTTGCAAACTTTTTTGTTAGACGTAGCCTACCTGTGAGCCCTTTGTCGATGCAAACCCACACTTCTCTTTCGCATTTCGTGAGCTTGTCTACGTACACTGCCCTAAAAGCGTAATGACGAATTCGCACGTGACATGGATTAATCGTGCATTCATTGTGATACATTTTAATTCATGTTAATGAGTGGGTATAATTATTCCTTTGACAAAAATAGATGATTACGCACAAAGAAATACAGCAAGATGCAGCAAACACATGAACGTTTATTTATTTCCGCTTCTAGAATATCTTGGCTCAATTATGTAAATGTGGCATTAGCAAACTACATTTAAAAGTATCCACGAAAGACTGCCAATAGTCCACGTTTCCATGGTCCATTTTTCACTTTTGCTTGGGGTCGAAATGTCCACAGCACAGTGGTCAAGGAACGCAATAGAGCTCTCCATGGTGCTGAACATGATGATCAAAGATATGGAGAGCAGCGGTTACTATGTGGCTTGTAAGATTACACAGGTAAAATATGAGCGATGATGATCCAACTCGATGGAGAAATAAGGGAGTCATGATGATTTTAGACATGTAAACGCGATTGCATACGTCATAAACATCGATACGTTTGCATGTATGATTATGACATCAGTCCTAACATCGTAGAACCTACCTAATTCCCAAAGTTATGGGCTTGCAAGGAGTTTGTCTTTTGTTATGTTTGCGTTAGTCGTGTATGCAACTTTAAATATTAATTAATTTCTTATATTTTACGGAAATGAAGATAGAGACATTTGTCCAAAATGTTGTTTTTACTTTCTGAAGAAAAACGAAATAGTTCCACAATTATTGAAGACAAATAATTAATTGACTTGGAGTAAATATGGCGACCAAGTGCAAATGTCAGATCTGCACTTGTGGGTGAGTTTACAGTTGAGACAATTTGTGATGTCATGTGTCCGTATGCACTGCATGAGCTGCGCCGAAGGTACCTATTGGTGACAGTGTCCCAAGTCCTTGAGTTGCTGTTGCAGTTCAAGATTGTCTCAATCCTTTCACATGGCTGAAAGCCTCAATAGGTTTTTAAAGATCCTTCTTAATTTTCAGTCGACATCAGTGTCCACATACACCTCAGCCCCCGGTTATCACGACTTCCCTCCTTGATTCTGCATGCATACTGACGGAGTACCAAGATCAATTTCATTTTCACGAAGGCGTGGTACCCAGGAAGTCCAAAAAAGTAGTACAGGAATACAAGCCATCGGAAGCTGAGATGGATACCTCCACAACCTTCAGGTTAGCTGTTTTACACTGCAAGACTGTGAATGCCATGGCCTGCTTAGGGTTGCACTGTTTAGGCCATGTAGTGGTAGACTTACCTTGCTTGGTTTGCAGATGCTGCATCCATGTTTGAGTTTTTATACCCCTTCACTTAAACCCTGAACTGAGTCAAACTCAGACTAGTCATTTTGGACAGCTAAGGTCTTTGCAAAGATCTGTAATACAAGTCATTTTGACACACTGGCAATCAAACTGCATTGTGATGTGTTTGTTTAAGCACTTTGTCGTGCTGTTTTCGAGGCGCTCTACTAATAGTGATAATTGTTATTGCAGGTCTGACTACATTCCACACACAGTTATACAGAGACCCAAGCCCAAGGCCTCCAGTACGTACATCACACCAACAGAGACCATGCTACTGACCACCACATACATGAGGGACTTCAAGCCATTCTCTGTCAACAAGAACATTGTTGCCAATAGAACTGCAAAATACGAAGTCCCAACGGTTAAAATGGACACCCAGACGCTGTATAAAGGTACGGGCACACAAACAACTGTAGCGTAGATTGAATACCAGTAAATACAATTTATAAAAGATACACTTAGATTAACAGTACATGTACAGTTGCTCCAAAAGAATCCCAAAAGATGCTGATGCTCTGTTCTCAATCCACAGAGGATTACCAGTGTTGGGATGCAGTTCGACCAGAGGCCATCCGAACGAGTGACAACCTGAAGGTGAGCGAGGATAAGTTTATCGGGACCACAACATTCCAGGACCATTACTGCCCCAAACCTACAGCTGAGGTTCGAGAAAGTTTCAAGCCAACCCCTGATATCCAGGAGTCCCAACCGTTCAAGGGCATTTCCAACTACAAACTGATGTACGTGCCACACCAGACCCACCAGAGACTGCCCAAAACCAAAGTCCCTTACAAGCCCAACAGCGTGCCCTTCTGTGGGGTTAGCATACACAGACAAGACTTTAAGGGGTTAAGAGGAGAGGTGGCCAAGTCCTTTAAAACCATATCCACTTATGAGGCCAGCACCGTCCCCTTCAAAGGTTGCTCGGAGACTAAGGACAAGTACAAGGCATGGCCTGTGCAGCAGTCTTTCCAGCGGAAAACTGCCACACACTGTCCTCCGGAGGGTGACATAGAGTCAATCTCCACAGCCCACAAGGATTTTGGAGGGCAGATGGGCCAGCCGGCAGAGTTGGCTCGTCCTCCCATCAAGGCCTGGTGCCAAGGGAAGCCCTTCAAGGCTCGCTCCACCATGAAGGAGGACTATCGTGCCTGGGAGGCTAAGAAGCGCTGTCAGGTGGTCCGTAGGGAGCAGATCAGCCCTCCCTCAGGGGCTTTCGAGACCACCACCACTAACCGGTCTGAGTACACCAAGAAGAGTGTCCCCCAGGCCGTCAGCTTCAAGCCAATACCGAAGGCAATGAGCCAGATGAAGCTGGATGACAACACTGTCTACAACACCTCCTACGTGACCCGGGAGTTCCAGCCCTGCCCCGCCAGCTTCAGCGACCCACCTGGCTTCCATTACAAATCGAAGGGGAGCGGAGGACACCTGCTCTACCAAGCCGCTCCAGCAGAGGAGATGGGGCCAATCTGTCCAGCTTCCGGCACTGCTTCCATCGCGAGTGCCCAGCCCAGTCACATTGTTAAATCCAGGCCGGTCACATCGGCTGTTCGCAAATGGGTTGGTTGATGCTGGGTTGGTTAGCCCCCTTTCGTATATTACATGTAATCTTAGGACTGTGTTTGCATCAGAAATAAAGTTTTAATTCAAGTTCTAAAGTTTATTTGAATGAAATGTCTGGGTCAGGTACTACTAGATATTACATAATTGTCTTTCTCTTTGTAGGGGGCCAAGCTAGGGCCAGTTGAACTTTTAAAGGGGCCAGTTACATTAAACATTATTGTTGTCAGGCATTAACAGGTAAAAGACCATGCTTACAATTATTCAGCCTCTGCATTTAGGGGGGACACAAGGGGGTCCAAGCTTGTTGTGGCCCCCACGCCTCCTCATGCAGACATTGCCAGGTGATTTAAATGTGTCCCACATGTTAGTCTGTTATGCGCGATATCAAAGACATGCAGCTATTTCTGGGTGGATTGACAGCAGTGTGCACAATTGGATTTGCAAAAACATCTCCTCTGGGGGGCGGGTGTCATGCCGCAGTTTGTTGGGGGTACCGCGGGGGTGGAGGTTTGCGGAGTGACTGCAACATGCGAGATACAAACGCACGTGGACTGGGCGGTCTCCAACAAACATCTTTCACGTGGCCGTCTGTAATGAGAGAACAGCGGAGTCAGAGTATCGTCATTCGGAGAGCTGCATCTGGTCTGACATCATGGCTTTAGAGGTAGAATCTGCCGAGTAAGTGTATTCACGGTATTTGTATATGCATTATTAATAACTAAATTATTATTCATTTTTATCCCATAAACTTTCCGAATTGAGTCGTGTTATTTGTCATGTCCTATGTTGTTTGTCAACAAGTGATTGTAAAGAACATGGTAGCAAACAAATAGTTAAAAATAATCTTCATGGCATTCGTTCTTCGACCTATAGGTAAATTTTCAATGTCCTCCGTAACTGTGTCTCCTCCAGCGTGATTCGTCTGATAATGCAATATTTGAAAGAGAACAATCTTTATCGGACGCTGACCACCCTGCAAGAGGAAACCACCGTGTCGCTCAACACCGTGGAGAGCATTGACAGCTTCGTGGCGGACATCAACAATGGCCATTGGGACACGGTTCTATTAGCTATCCAGTCACTCAAGCTCCCCGACAAAACCCTTATTGACCTTTATGAGCAGGTGAGATTGCGATATTAAAATGACATTCTGACACAGCATTACTCCAATAGTTTTCTCATGTAGCCTATTTGTCTTTTAGGTAACCACTAAATTTGATTTGTAAATTTACATTAAGCAGACGCTCTTATCCAGAGCGACTTACAGGAAGTACAGGGACATTCGCCTGAGGCAAGGAGGGTTAAATGCCTTGCCCAAGGACACAACGGAATCGTACCGACAATCTTTTGATTACTAATCTAATTCCCTAACCACTCAGCCATCTGACCCCCAGCTATCTGAGATTTCTACCTTGAACTAAAGCTGTTTTTAACCAACCACAAAAAAAGCTTTCACTGCTGTAGGAAACACATTTTTGTTTACAAGGCGTAGGAGAAAACTAGACTTGACGAGGTTGTTTTCCTCCTGCTAGGTGGTCCTGGAGCTGATAGAGCTGAGAGAGCTGGGGGCAGCCCGTTCTCTCCTCCGACAGACCGACCCCATGATCATGCTGAAACAAACCCAGCCTGAGAGGTTCACCCTCCTGGAGAACCTGCTTGCTCGCTCCTACTTTGATCCCCATGAGGTAAGACCCCCCCCCCCCCATTCAGACACCAAGGACCCCAAAACATACATTTTGCATGTTATTTCATGTTTTCTATTACATCAGAAAAATGTGGTATCCTGATATTGACATTATTCTCTCGACAGATCTCTCATAGTTACACAATTTAACAATGATAATTGCTCATCTGGCAGCTGACCACTATTTCCTGTCCATCTGTTTTACCCGTTATGTGTACAGGCATATCCTGAGGGCAACAGCAAGGAGAAAAGGCGGGCGATAATTGCCCAAGACCTTGCAGGGGAAGTCAGCGTGGTGCCACCCTCTCGTCTCATAGCCCTGCTGGGGCAGGTGAGTGTAAGTGTATCCATAACCTCCACTCTATTCTGCACTTCACTCGACTACAACAACCCATTGAAGATTTGACTCAGCATTTTAAACATTCCAGAATGCCAGTTTTGGCAGTGTTCTGTCTTTTTTTTGCTGACTGTTGTCTGTCTTGTTCTTAGTCACGGTTGCTGAAGTAATTTTTATATTTGATCTGAAATCCAGCCTTGATAAACATTTGAAGTAGCCCTTTTCAGAGATTGTGTTTTTCAAATGTGGCCAATCCCTATTATATTCCACAAATCCTAATAATTATTTCAGGAAAGAGCTGTTAGCTTATTTGCATGGTCTAAGCATTGCAGGAGCTGTGTGCCATTCCAGCTGGTATGTGGTTTGACCTCACTGACTCCTCTTGTTATTGTCTTCCTCCTCTGCCTTCGTCTCTATCCTACTGTGTCACATCCTGTGTTTTCCCCTCCTCCGCCTGCACTATGCCTGTGGCCTTGGATATCTGAAACTTATTTTAATGAATATCTCTCTCTTCTTTCTCTCCGTTCTTCCCTCCCACGGACTCAATCGCTTGCCCTCTCGCACCACTTCTCATTTACTGACTAACACACACACAATCCCCCCCCCCCACACACACCCCAGTCTTTGAAGTGGCAGCAGCACCAGGGCCAGCTTTCAGCAGGGATGACCATCGACCTGTTCAGGGGAAAGGCAGCAGTGAGAGACGTGGAGGAGGAGCGCTTCCCCAGCCAGCTATGCAGGCATATCAAGGTAGGGTGCACTGCGGCCTCCACACTCACACCTACCCGCTGGACAGCCAATCATCTGGAAGACCCCCACATGGCCAGCCAATCCCGTTAGATTTATACTTTTTTTTTTACAAACTTCAATGTTTGTCACCACTGGTGGCAATGTTAATCCTATTTTTATAGTTAGATCCTCAGACACACACATACAGATACACACACACACACACATAGATAATTGCTTTGCTGGCCTGCAGGGCTCGGCCAGGGTCACTGCATGCACTTTCATCACTTAATTCAATATACATCCAGAAATCATCTGTCATGCAGGGTTCTGCTCCAGGTTAGGAAGTTTGCTGTCTGGCACTGGAACATAGTCCAACTTAGCTTTTCCCTTAGACTTGAGGTTGAGTACCCAACTCCCCTTTCTGTGGGTGCGATAGTGAAACTATTGCATGTACTGTGGAAACACTCAGTGTTAAAAGGTATAACACTGTTGTCCACTGTTCAGTTTGGACACAAGTCCCACGTGGAGTGTGCTCGCTTCTCGCCAGACGGACAGTTCCTTGTTACCGGGTCAGTGGACGGATTTATAGAGGTCTGGAACTTCACCACGGGCAAAATCCGAAAGGTAAGGACTTTTGTTTGTTAGTATTAGAATTTGTTTTCTTTAACTGCATGGACTGAAGATCATTTTGTACTAGTTATCAATATTTAAAGATGGCAACCAAACTGTGTTGCCTGTACCAAGACTGTACATTGACTGTACAGTGTTTCAAATATCTTTGGAGTACCACAGAAAACATATGGAAATGATTTGTTTTCTCCGCCACACAAGTTGTAGTAAGGAGATCTCAGTTTAGATTGAAGAGGAATACAAGTGTTCATTCTTAATTTCTTGTCAGACTTTACTCACTTTTGGTGTCTCTTGGGGTGGTGAATATAGGTCGCCTCACCCCTGATGATGTCGTCACAGTAATATGCTGCCACTTTTTAAGGTTAAAGATAAGCATCAGCTTAATTTTCATTGGTCACAGTTTTAGGATGAGTGCTCTAGGAGACCTACCTTTTGAACAACAAACATTCACACCATGGTACAAGGTGCTGGAAAAGTGTTTTCTTAATTTTGTCCTACTTATCTCCCCATTTAAGTGATGCAGTGTTCTGTTCATCTGTCTCTTGCAGTCCTTGCAAGTAGCAACTTATAGTAGGGAAGAGCAAAGCACTGGTATTTTATCAATGGGCAACTGTGTGTGTGTATGTGTGTATGTGTGTGTGGAACAGGATCTGAAGTACCAGGCCCAGGATAACTTCATGATGATGGACGAGGCTGTGCTGTGTCTGGGCTTCAGCAGGGACACAGAGATGCTGGCCACCGGAGCACAAAGCGGCAAGATCATGGTGCACCACCGTTTGTTACAACAAGCATCTGTTGAAATGTCACTTCCCCCATTGTGACATTTATAGAGTTATTTACGCCACAAATGTTGTTAACTTGATGAGGTAGATCTAGGCTCAGGGATTAATTCTTGGAGAAAAAAATGGAGCACGCCAACTTTAATAGCCCCTTCTGGTACACTATTCAACAGATGCTACAATTACAACAACATAACATCCTGGAGCCATTAGAGCAACAGCAGCTTTGTTACTGTGCACCAAGATGTAATGTAATGCAAATTTTGATTCAACAGAAGCTTTCCTAGATATAGTTATTTGACGACCCTGCCTTGTGTGTGTGTGTGTGTGTGGACACACAGGTGTGGAGGATCCAGAGCGGTCATTGTCTTTGGAGGTTCGAGCGTGCACACAGCAAAGGAGTGACCAGCGTGAGCTTCTGCAGGGAGAGCAGCCAGCTGCTCAGCTCGTCCTTTGACCAGACCGTCCGGTAAGACGCCGTCGCCTGACGTCGGATGACGCAGCCTTGCGGCCCTGTTCGCTCAGCCTCACGTTGTCGAAAACTCTCTCACATGGAAAACGTGCGCGGCTGGTTGCATCCTGACTGTCCGCCTACACATGCACCCATCAGGGCACTCTCATCCCCACCCTCTCATGCACTGTCTCTTCTCTCACACACGCTTACTCACGCTCACTCACGCACACACACTCTCCCCCACACACACTCGCCCACACATACTCACGCACACACACTCCCGCACACTCGCGCACACCCACCCACACACACACACACATTCACAACACGGCACAGCATATAAAACCCCCCCACTTGTCTTGACAGTTCTATTACCAGATGCCAAGCGAAGAAGAGAAAAAAATGACCTCTCATCTCCCTCCCTGCTGAGATGTCTCCCCCCCTCCCCACACAGTATGTGGGCCTGTGCTCTTCCGGTGTATGAGCAGCACATGGGCTGTGTGGGCGTATCCCCGAGATGCCATGTGCCCAGGGACAAAGCTGAGACGCATGCCTCCACACTGCATGCCACGAGATGTCAGTCAGTCTGGGATCTTATTTGGGAAGAAACTCTCTCTTATGCCAGGGAGGGAGAAGGAAGGGAGGAGAAAAAGAGGGTAGATGGAAAAAGAGAGGGAAGAGAAGCGCATTAGTGGAGTTTAGCAGCTGTCTTGTCACAGTGTGCACTGATGCAAATCTTCATTCAGGCACTCAGAGAGATTTGGTACTGGCTTGGCATATCAAAACCCATGGCAACTCATGTCTAAAATTAGACAAGACCTTCTCATGACATTTCCCAAGATTGCTTATGTCTTGAGTGTGAAATTGATTACAGTAATGTACTATTTTATACCAAGTTAAGAACCATGAATGACATTTTTGACCTTCATAAAGGTCAAAACATAGTAATAATATTAAAAGTGAAAAGCCATTATATTAGATTCCCTTCACCTCCCAACCATTTTGTTTGCAGGATCCACGGGCTGAAGTCCGGCAAGACCCTGAAGGAGTTCAGAGGCCACACTTCTTTTGTGAACGAGGCGCGGTTCACCCAGGACGACCATTTCATCATGAGCGCCTCGTCGGACGGCACGGTGAAGGTAGCGCACCTGTGCGGCAGCTGAGGTGGGTGCTGCTAGGACTAGAGTAAATCTTAACAACGGCCCCCTATTATGGTTTCAGGTGTGGAATGTGAAGACCACGGAATGCGCTCACACGTTCAAGTCGCTGGGCACGTCGTTGAGCTCAGACATCGCTGTCACCAGCGTGATCCTCATGCCCAAGAACCCCGAGCATTTTGTGGTTTGTAGCCGCTCCAACACTGTGGTCATCATGAACATGCAGGGTCAGGTAAGACACAACCAGTCACGGTCACTCAATCAATCCTGCAGTGACTGTATTTCGTCAATAGTCTATAATCCAATGTAATTAGTGTAGCCGGGATTAGCCATTGATTTCACAATACCACACTAACTAAAGTACTGGTAAGCTTTGACTTAACTCTTTCAGTGCTTGACTGAGAGAAAGGGACAGCGATAAGACCAGGTCTTTCACACAGACATGCAGTATATCATATTGAGTTCTCATTGTTAGGCATTTCAGTGCTGTTCAAATCTCTTAACACTTTTTGAGTTTTGAAACCACATTTGCATGAATTTGCATGGATATTTACCTAGACGCAATATTTTATGAATTGGACTTATTGTGAACTCCTAAAAGATTGATCTAAACTGGAATCAAATGAATATAAACAAACAAATGAGTTTGGTGTTCTCGCTTTCTCTCTCCAGATTGTGCAAAGCTTCAGCTCGGGAAGGAGGGAAGGGGCAGACTTCGTGTGCTGTGCTCTGTCACCCCAAGGGGAGTGGATCTACTGTGTTGGGGAGGATTCTGTCCTCTACTGCTTCAGCACAGTGACTGGGAAGCTGGAGAGGACTCTGACTGTAAGGACCCACTGTTAAACACACACCAGTCTTCAGCCAAGTTTTAGCCGTAGCTAAACAGTAGCTGTCAGTATGTAACACGACACAGCTTTGTAGCATGTTAGCTGAAGCCAAGTACTGTTCCTGTCTACCCTGTCTCTAGAGGAAAGCTGTAAGTGTTAGATTGTGTAGAAAGAGCTGTTGTTTCCAGTGTGTCCCAGAGGATTTGACAGAGCTAGGCAAGGTACTAGTTGATATATATTGTTTTCACTGTCACCAGTCAGTGACTAAAATGGTATTGGTAACTGGCAAGTGAATGGCCTTCCTGTTCAGCTTTCAATAAATTAACAAGAAACTGTCACGCTGTCAATATTCAACTCAATCTGAGATTTGTTTGCCACCACAGGTCCACGAGAAAGCTGTGATTGGCATCGCCCACCACCCCCACCAGAACCTTCTTTCTACTTACAGCGAGGATGGCCTTCTCAAGCTTTGGAGGCCCTGAATGTTATCCAAGAGAGCCAACTCTTTTCACCTCTGGTCTACTACACAAACACTCCCAGCCCCATGGGAAAGCTGGGCCACGTGTCTCATGTTGAGTTCTGGTTGGCTGAATGTAGCTTTCAAATGATCTGTGATTGGTTCATGTAGGATGTCTTCGGTTCGACATGCATGCTTGTTATATACATGTATTGAAGGGCTTTGCCAGCATGCTAGTTACCTACAACGTAACATGTAGACAGTCCTCTCTCACTGTCCTCTATGGTGGACATGTTAATTTATAAAACTAATGTCACTCATGGTACTATGGTAGATATTGGTTGGATACTTTTGCTATTACTACTGTATATTTATTCAAGAATATTGTCCTGTTTTTTTCTGTGTTCTTTGCATGAAAAAGTCCCAGTACACCTGAATATCCAGCTATGGTTGGGTCTGTTCTTTTCTTCAAATTGTAGATTGATGCAGTGTCTTTAGCGAGTAATGCCCATTCCATTTTGTTGCATTGAGATGTTGTATCATACATTACATTGCTATGCTGTACTATGTAGTAAAGCATTTTAAATGGTTGCTTGAAAAACATTAAGACTGAAACTCTGTTCTGCAGTGAAGTTCTCTTTTTCAGCCTCTAAAGTAAGTTACCCACATCCAATTACCCCCATCGTATGTATGAGAACATGATCAGCAAAAAAACACTTGCAAAAGTAACGTTCTTGTAGTTTATTATAAATACAACCATATAGAAACATGGGAAAGGATTGGTCCTAATACAATAGATATAGATTAGTTAAGACTTAACATCATTAGCATGGGTATTCCTTTTTTGAGGATGACTTATTCCAGTCTTGAAAGACCTAAAAAAACATCAATACTAGCACTTCTGATTACAACAACAGTCCCAGGGTAATGTTAGGCTTTTTCGGGGGCTTGATTTCAGACGTGCAAATGACAACCGATACAACTAGCCTACATGAAATGATTGCTCGTCAGTCGTAGTTTAGATTTTAAGGCTTCACAACTTGCAGACGAGCCAATGAGGTAAAAAGTGACATTTTAATATCTTCAGATCTTCTATCCATTTAAAGTTCAACAGTAAAAATATTGTAATGGGACTAAATGGTCAAAAAAGTGCATGAGATCCATGGGTTAGTATTTTGTTTTTACAACAAATACCATATTTAAATTCTAATTGAAATTTCACAAATAAACTAAATGCCGGTCTGTACTTAAACTATTGCACTATTCAGTGTTCTTATCAGAATATTTCTACAACCTCTTCCTCACATTTTCTCTCTGAACATCGTTATGTTACGAAGCAGCATGGAGATCCTTGAAATGAACTTCTGCCAATTCTATGGTTCCTGTCAATAGCATGGTGGTTGACAACCTGAATCATCAACTCATCAAAACTCGATGCCGTCCGATTTTAATCTGCATCAGATAACCTGGAGTTAGCTACAGCAGAGTCTGATTAGGCATAGTAAATGAGGTCTCGGTACACATGTGGTAACCACAACAACCTAAAGCCCTTGCCTCTGCACCAACCCATTGAAAGGTTGGTCCAAACCAACAAGGTTGACAATTAGAAATAATATTATCCAAAAAATGAATTAAATAAGGTCACAGTGCCGAACAATCACAGCGAATCCCACGTTGAGGAATCATTATAAGGATAAATTTTGTCCACGGAGGGGCACAAATCCTCAACAAACACCTCTGACTTATCTTGGTCTGGCGTCTTTGACACATCGGCGACGGTTAGCATTTGAAGTTAATTAAAAAAGCGAGTAATAAAAAGAAAAGAAAAAGATACTCGTGTTCGCGATTCCACAGGAATGGACTAACCCCTTAAGGGATCTGGGTTCAGGGAAGGAGTTAGCAAAGGTGACAGGCGGAAGGAGGGAGGGGGCTCTGTGTGGGCGTGGAAGGGGGGGGCGGGGGTTTACGAGGTCTGGCACTGGACCCCCCCGGCTGAGGGGTAGTCATCTTCCTCCATGGACTGGTAGTAGCTCCGCCTCTCGCTGGCGGGGTCGCAGTCCTCCAGGTCGGCGTAGATGTAGAGGTCGTCGTCCATGCTCTCTGGCTGCTCGGCCTCCCGTGTGGCCGGCAGGTAACGCTCCAGCTCCTTCAGCTTCTGCTGGGGGAGGAAGTTGGCCTCCGGGAACGCCACCTGAACAATGCGGATGGGACGGGGGGAACAAACGGCCGTGTTAGGCTGCGGTCAGACAAAAAGTAGAGAACCCCTTTCGTTTTCTGTGCGCCGCTCAACATCTGTCAGTCACTTGAAGTGTGTGTGAAACAGTACTCTTACCGTGAACTGAATGATGAGGCGGCCCTTTTCATAAGGCCTACGATGCAAGGGCATCCCCTCGCTAAGGACACTCTTCTTTTGGCCGGGCTTGATCAGTTCCCCTATGAAAGCGCAATACCAAAAGCTGTTATGTACCACTAGCAACCAGACACGGAGGTGCCATTTAAGCCAGGTGAAATCTTCCATAATGTTGTAGGACTGTGTGAAGAGTGTGGCTGGTAGTGTACCTGGGTGGGAGGTGATGAGCAGGGTTCTGTTGTCCATGGTCTGGACAGGCTTCTGGAAGCCACACAGGGCCTCCACTAGCTGGAGGTCCATAGTCATGATCAGATCCTCACCTTGTCTGAGGGAGAAATAAGCCCAACATAAACCGCCCGATTCCTAAATATGTTTCCACGAGATTCTTCTCCATCGGCTCGCTTGACGGATATCACGTTTACAATCCATCCTCTGATTCAAATCAACCGAAGTGAAACGAGGAAAAAGTTACTTTTTGCACACTGCTCGTTGTATCATTAAAGCTTTTCTTACCTGGTGAAGACTGGGTGCACCCTCTGGTCCAAGACAATGATGATGTCACCAGGCTCTAGTCCCGGCTCCTGGTCCCCCTCCCCGTGAAACACTACCTTCTGGCCGTCCTTCATCCCTACACCAAAACAGTTGGGAACCGCTCAGTTACACAGATCCAGCTTACTCAACACTGACAGAACAGAAACACCATCACTGAAAACCACAGTTCCTACCAAACCCTCGGAAGACAAGCTGGTTTTTGACTGAGGTTAGAGGGGCATTGTTAAACAAGCACACCCCTGCTGAGATACACCGAGCAAGTCCTGATACTCTGACCCTTTGCTAAAAAGATTCCGAAGTGTCTACCATGTATTTCCAACCCCATGGGGCTAGAGGGTGAAACAGCCAGCACAATTCAGCTTTTACCTGGGATATCCACAGTCGATCAGCAAACCATCCCCATCCATAGGCTGCTTGGTCTTTCAGCTAACGGTGACACACACGGCCATGGATCATGCTTTTAACCAATCCGCGTCAACCAGTTTACACATATGACCCCCTGTGTTGCTACACAAGCATATACAGTGAAGAGCTTTAGCACAGAGGTCCAGGCTCCTTTAACCTTTTTTAGCGACTCCACATCAGGAGCAGCAATGTGACGATGTTGGACATGAAACTTTGCAAAACCAGTAACGCAAGTCTACTACAGACTTGATCAAACCCTCATCAACAAGTTTGATCAGACACTGATCAAACCTGATAGAACAGGTTTGTGTGTTCAATATCTATCCTAGATTTTGACTTTCTATAATATTGCAATAGCTCCTCTGAGCTTTCAATTATTGACATGTTAACATGCAGTGGACGTTTTCCCTTCCCTCCCTCTTTACCTTTATCGATGTGGACTTCCAGGATCTTCTTCTGTCTGAGGATCTTGCGCCCGCTGCAGGCTTTGCAGCGGTCCTTGTGGCTGATGCGCTGGCCCTGGCCCTGGCAGCCCTGGCACACGGTCCTCACCTGCTGCACCATGCCCGGCCCCAGCTTGTGGAGGCTCACCTGCACGCCGGACCCGCGGCAGGACATGCAGATCTCCATGGCGCCCTTCCTACCGCCGCGTCCTGCGGAGAGACATCGCCATTGGTGCTCGCCATCACGCGGTCCTGCTCTCCACCATCACTTCCTAAACTCCTCCATAACTAGACCAGAGGTTGGCACTGCAGGCTACGTAGAATGCTGATGATTTATGCATACCGTATTATTATTTTTTTTATTCGCCATGCCTGATAGCTGAGACGTAGTCATGGAGGGCTAATAAATACAGACTCCACCATTGAAATATTGTTTTAACGATTAACTTCTGACCCCCTCTTCTGCTGTACTTTCTCCAACTATGACTACTACTACTGTATGTCGCTTTGGATAAAACCGTCTTCTAAATGAATAAAAATGTCATGCAAAGGACTACAATTTGAGGGGCTCGGCACCTTCGCATCGCTCGCAAATAGTGTTCTTCTGGACGGCAAGCTTCCTTGTGGCTCCGTTGTAGAGATCTTCCAAAGAAACTGTAAGCTGATGAACTACATTCTTCCCTGGGATTGGGAAAGCAAAGTGGCATGAGCTTTAGAGACAATTCCTCCATAAGCACAACTGTTGTAATATGTCAACTGCTGTTTCTGAAGTCTGATGCTCCGACTTGTGTGTACCTCTTCTCTCTCTGTGCATACGGCCCCCACCACCAAAGAACATGTCAAAGATGTCCATGGGAGACCCGAAGCCTCCTCCTCCACCTCCTCCACTCCCTCCTTCCTTTATAGCCTTCTCTCCACCACGGTCGTAAACCTCTCTCTTCTGGGAGTCCGACAGCACCTCATACGCCTGGGAAATCTGTTTAAACTGGGGGGAAACGGACATGGGAGATCTGTTTAAACTGGGGGGAAACGGACATGGGAGATCTGTTTAAACTGGGGGGAAACGGACATGGGAGATCTGTTTAAACTGGGGGGAAACGGACATGGGAGATCTGTTTAAACTGGGGGGAAACGGACATGGGAGATCTGTTTAAACTGGGGGGAAACGGACATGGGAGATCTGTTTAAACTGGGGTGAAAAGGGGATTACAGAAATGGGGATCTAGAACCATAACAGTCCAACATGGAAGCTATCTCAATGCTGCTAGGCGTCTATTACTAGATAGCACACAACGTCATGTACAATACTTACTGTTCCACACTACATCTGTCCTGGACATAACCGGCTATAAAGTAAACCTCGGGTCGTAAACCTACAACCTAGCTGTCCAGGGAGTTACATTACGTCATACCACATGATCGGTTTAGCAAGGACTGTGGTTGTGATGAAATTTACCTTCTCTCCCTCTGTGGGGTTCTTGTCTGGATGGTATTTCAAGGCCAGTTTACGATAAGCCTTTTTCAGCTCGTCTGGCGTGGCGTTGGGTTTTACGCCCAACATGTCGTAAAAGCCTGTTTCCTTTACCATGGTTGCCACTAAGAATACCTAATGGTTAGAAGAAATAATGATTATATAAAAACGTTTGCTATTAGCCCATCATTTCGCAAGCAAAAAGAGTACGTTCGCCCTTGTCCATACTTATGTAGAAACGTTTTGCTACTGCTAACTGGTCAGCTCCGGCGACGTACTGCTACAACAAGCTAGCTAGCAGTTAGCTAGCTAGTGCTACCTAGTACTGACTAACGTACTCTGCTTTTGGTTAGCTACTGTACTGTAACCAGACAAGCTATCACAGGCTGTGTGACTTTTAGCTAGTCTACTTGTTACTGAGTATATATGACGAATCAACAACACGACTTAACTAAAGGAAAGTTCAAGGTATTACCTTGGCCAGTAAATGTCGATAGAAACAAATGTAGCTATAGCTGTAAACTCCACAATGATGAACTTCGAGAATCTTCTACGATCTCCCCAACGTCTAACCTGATTCGCTTGAAGGAAGGCTCCTGCCCCCTAATGATGACGTAGCTGCAGCCTCTGCTTCATAATAGTGTGTTTGCTCGCTATGTATGGCCCCATCCAGTTGCCGTACTAGTAAATGTATCAAAGAGTAGTGGAAATATTTGTGAAATCCAGAGTGGGGTTTCTCTTCGTACTTTTTAGGTATGCTTGGCTGATATCAAACAACATTGAAAGAAATTGATGTTATAAATCCAAGTTGAAGTGGTAGACATAAACCGCTAGGCTCACAGCATTGGCTACATAGCAGGCATCTTGCACGTTTTAAGGTTAGCTAGTTTGCTAAATAGCTATATTAAGTATTCCACGTTGTTTACTATGGCTGCTCAATTTGAAGTCATTATTTAATAATAATTATGTTATATGTTGCTATGGGATCTGTATTTGTTGCAGAGGAAAAATGCCTACTAGTTGGCTCATAAGCAAAGAAGGAGTTCACAAACCCCTTGAACTACCTCACCTTCAGACCGTCGTCTTGGGTCGGGGTCCAGAGACTACAATAAAGGACAAAAAGTGTTCGAGAGAGCAAGGTACGCCGCCCCACTTCTATTATTATATTATTACTTGTACATTTCAGTTCGGTACTCTGAAATTGAGTCAGATGTTCATATTCATATTCTCACACGTGTCTTTCTTTCAGTTGAACTAAAAGCAGATTGCAACAAAGGATATGTCAGTGTAAAACAGGTTAGAATCCTTGAGACAGTGTAGCCAAAATACCGTTATCAGTAGGCTAGTTTTCTCAAAACGGAAACATAAACGTCCCTAACCTCTCTGTGTTTTCATACTGATAGTTGGGGGTAAATCCGAGCAGTGTGGACTCAGTGGTGATCGGTCGAGGCAACCAGGTGAAACTAAAGCCAGGACAACAGCTCCACATGGTCAATCAGACATACGCCTACGTTGTCCAGTTTAAAGAAGATCCTAGAACTCTGCCTGCATCCAAGGATAGCGGTGGAACCAAGAGGCCCCAAGAGCCTAGCTCAGAGAAGGGTGAACTGCACATGGACGCCCCAAAGTGTAAAGTATCAAGAGAATCAGAGATGAAGCCCTGTTCAACTGACAACCCAGTCAAGATGCCTCCCACCAAGAATGCACCCCACCCTACGGAAAAAGTGGTAATTGTTTTTGTTTGTTGTGTGTGTGTGTGTGTTTAAAAGTTGTCATGCTTTTCTAAGCTGCTTATTCTTTAGACCTAGATAGATGGTCTACTCTGAACAGTTAAATTGTCAAACCGGAATGGGATTTATTTGCCATGAAAACAATACTGTATGTTAAGCCATATATTCATATTTTAGTAGGTAAATCCCTAAGGTCAGTGATGAAGATTTTCTAATAATAATTGCAGGAGTCTTCAGGCCATTGGAGCCAAGGACTAAAAGCCTCAATGCAAGATCCTACAATGCAGGTGTGTAATGTAGCTAAGGAATTTCACAATAAGCCAGAGAAATAAGCATAAGCTACAACAAAACACATACTGACACTTCAGAGGGATTTGGACATCTCTAAATGACATTTTCTAACGACAGGTTTACAAAGATGAAAGGATAGTTGTCATAAAGGACAAGTACCCTAAAGCTCGCTACCACTGGCTGGTGCTTCCCTGGGAGTCCATCCCCAATCTCAAGGCCTTGAACAGGGACCACTGCGATCTACTAAAGCACATGCAAAAGGTCGCTGACAGGATTGTGAGGCAGTGTCCGGATGCCAGTCTGCTACGCTTCCGTTTGGGCTACCATGCCATTCCCAGTATGAGGTAAGAGAAACTTTCAAACTAAATTGAATGAGTGAAATTGAAAACAAATCTTTAATGCCACATCTTTTTCTCTACTTAGAAATAGTTACGTTCAAACCATTACTGCATAATGTTTTGTTTAATAACCCTTTGGAGTTCACAGACCTTATTTCAAGTTGAGGTCATTATTAGGATTTATGCTTGAGTCTAGAATTAGTAGAGAATTAGTGTTTGGTGAATTGTATGGTTAGTAAAACACTTATTATTTTATAGCCATGTCCACCTCCATGTGATCAGCCAGGATTTTGACTCCCCTTCTTTAAAAAACAAGAAACACTGGAATTCTTTCACAACTGACTATTTTATTGAGTCTCAAGGTGAGAATGCAAAACCCCCCCACAAATTTAACATTCCTACTCTAACTACTAATTGCTGCATTGAAAACTGTTTTTGCTTCATTCACAGAGGTTATTGCAACGCTAGAAAAGGCTGGGAAGGTTACAATCAAAGAAGGAATGAATGATTTACTGAAGCTACCTATCCGATGTCATGTCTGTCAGAAGGAGCTGTCCACTATACCACAGCTGAAGGACCACCTCAAGTCTCATCTACCCAAATAAAGAGATTACCTTTATAGGCCATTTAATATTATGAGTCACTCATGTCAGAAATGACCCTTCACATAATTTCAATATCAGTACTGGTTATATATAACCTACATTATGTAAAAAGTTTCTGCAAACTATGTTGACCATTAAGATTTACATGTTTTTGAATTCTAATTTCTCATTTTCAAAAAAATGTTGTCCCAATTTTTTATATGTGCAATTTAGTTAAGGATTGGCACAAGACAATAAGCTACCGTAAGTCTTATTTCCTCAAAGGAACAAACCATGACCTTGTGAAACAGACAGTGGCTTGAGTACTGGACTATACATGATATAGTTGTAGAATGTTGAGCCAGATGCAGTCATAATAGATTCAGTTATGACAACCAATCTTTTTTGTTTTTCAGTTGAAAAACAATTTGTAGGAAATAAATCACTACAGTTCAGGCGAGTTCTTCTGTGTGAAATGCAGAAATAAAAAGACAATGACTGAAAATGATGCAGAAGATATTTTCCTAGACCCCATTACCCCTACTGCAGGCCCTGCAAAGTTTGCTAAATTAGTAAAGTTGAGGGGTAAAAACAAAAAAACCTTGGAAAAATCAACTACCCAACTCTCATCTGTTGAACCATCAGCATCAAAGAAAAACACAGATGCTTTTCAAAACCTGCCAGTGAAGTGCACCAAGTCAGTCATTTTGGACTTGGGAACCTGGTCACTCAAAGCTGGATTTGCAGGCGATCCCAGACCCTGTTGTGAAGTGCCGAGCTTGGTGAGTATGGAACCCAGACGGCGTGTCTATAAAATGGGATTTGTTGGCAAAGGAACTGCGGAAGACCCAAAGGTTAACCCGCTCCATAAGGGTGTTGTGACAGACTGGGATGCACTGGAGAAGCTTGTCAGACATGTATTTGACACTGAACTCCACGTTCCCATTGAAGAACACGCTATATTACTGTCTGACCCGCCACTGAGTCCAACCAGCAACCGGGAAAGATTTGCCGAATTCATGTTTGAGACCTTAGGCACGCCTGCGATGCACATTGCTCAGCAGTCGGTGCTTTCTGTGTACTCGTATGGAAAGACCACTGGTTTGGTAGTGGACTGTGGCCACGGTTCCTCACACGTCGTCCCGGTTCATAACGGTTACCAGCTTCCCGGTGAGACCGGCCGAGTGGATTACGGCGGGCAGAGCCTGAACACGTATCTGATCAGCCTGTTCCAGAACACGAGCCAAACCGTATCGGGCAGCTGCGGGTTTGATGACAAGCTCTTGGATGACATCAAGAGGAAGTCCTGCTACGTTTCTGTGGACACCAACACAGACAGGAGCCCAGGTCATGTGGAGTACAGCCTACCTGACGGGACCACCCTCACTCTGGATGAAGAGAAGTACCTGTGCCCCGAGGCCTTGTTCCAGCCCAGCCTACTGGGGTCAGTAGAGCCAGGCCTACCAACATTGATCATGAACAGTGTCAACAGGTGTGACATCCAGTTAAAGAGTGATATAATCCAGAACATTCTGGTGTGTGGAGGGTCTACAATGTTCAGAGGGTTTCCTGAAAGACTGCAGTGGGAAATGGATCACTTGGTGCCTATGAGCTCTGCCACCGTGGTGGCTGTTCCAGAGAGACAGAATGCAGTGTGGCTTGGAGGCTCCATCCTGGCTTCACTTGACTCATTTCAGTCTCTTTGGGTGCAGAGGCAAGACTACGAAGAGAGGGGTGCTTTTGTCATTTACCAAAAGTGTTTTTAAATTGCATTAAAATACACTTACAACATATGTATTTTTACTAATTTAGTCATTTTGTGTAGTGATGCATTCTATTTGAATTTGCAACTGAAATGCATAATTTTTATTTGTCTAGCAGGAAGTTTTAATGACTTCAGGACTCGTGAAACTGTACACCTACAAAACAAAACACTCAAAATACTCGAAACTTTTCTGAAACAGGGGTAATACTTGGCCACAGTGGGGTGCGTGAGGTGAGTGAATTTCAGCTGGATGGAGTTGGAAGGTAATTAAGCAGACCACTACATTTATTTGCATCAAGTAATTCAAGGCATACAATGATGGTTTAAAATAAAATAATGATTGCGCTTGCAATCACGCCTTAATGCCTATGAATGTATACAGTATATATATGTTTTAATCTGTTAACTAATAACATAGGCTACACTACACATCTTACTGTATGGTACATTTACCTGGCTATACTGTGACACTACTCTGTGGAGTTTTGGCAATAAGGTTATATAAAACTCTAGATGCAGCTATTTAAGAACAACCTCACACACCCTGTTGCTTCCTCAAGAGTACTATTTGAGTAGTTTTGAGACCTTTTGTAAAGTTGTTATTAAATAAATCAATGTAATAGTCTATACTTTTCATTCTTTCTTTACAGCATCAAGACTTTGTTGTCTTGTCATGTTAATGTGTGGGGTTCTCTATTCCACTTGTGATGCCACGAGAGGCTACACAGCCTTCAGCGGGACGGCTCAAAATAGTGCGAGGACACCGGGGTTGAACGAAAACAGGGGGTTTATTACTGATCCTCAGAATTAACAAAAAAACTTTAACTCTTGCATACAATGCCAGAAAACTTGTACCGCCTCTTCCTTCTGCAGGCTTCCTTCTCCTCACCCCACCCCGCTTAACTGTGGCTCTCCCTCTTTAACCAAACCCTTTCGGTCATTAGGGTCTGATCAGTCCCAGGTGTGCGGGAATGCCCCGCTTTGATGGAGGGATGGAGCTCCCCACTCCCCCAGCAGAGGGAGCTATAGCTGCTCAGGGCTGCAGCCACCTCCGGGGAACGTAGTACCCAGAGCCATAGAAAAAGAGAATCTTGAATCTTTTTCTATGGCTCTGCCCTCCAGGACCCAGCCTCTCGTGACGTCACACACTGTATGGTGTTAAGAAGACATTTAAACTGCTAATGTTTCTAATTATACAGTGATGACAAAGTTGAAACTGGCATTTAGCTTATTATAGTTATCTGTTGACTGAAATGCTATGGGCCATGTCAGGTTCCTATTTGAGAGTGGTAGTGGATGTGCTTCTGTATCTACTGTAAATAGATGCTAACTTCAGACTTCTGAAGTTTCACTGTCACTTGAGTTCCTGCAATGACCCCAATACAATGTATTGTCAATTATGAACAGTTTTAAATACTCCAAGCTCCATTGAACAGGAGTACAAAATTATAATACAGAACATATTACTTCAAGATAATATTTGATCACATTTCCTAAATGATGTAAAGATTGTGATGGAGAACTCAATGGGAAGGAATAAAGTATTTGTTTTAGTTATTTAACTTTGAACCACATGATGCCATTAGTTACATCCAAAGTTTGCATAGTTCATATAGTCAAAATGTGTGCAACAAATCAGTTAACTGTACAGAAGTACAAAACACTAAGTGTCCAAATACACTGGTAAAACTAAAGTGATATTCAGGAAGGCCACAGGGGAAAGCAAACGGACAGTTGAGCTAGCATGAAGTGAAAGAGTTTTGTTGTAACTGAACAAAAGAAACACTAAGTGTAAGTAAGTAAGTAAGTAAGTAAGACTTTATTTATATAGCACATTTCATACAAGAATTGTAGCTCAAGGTGCTTTACATAAAATCAATTTAAAACAAAAAACAAAAACAAAAAAAGTGTGATGCCAATGTCAGGGTATCGTAGAACATACAGATATATAACTGTCTTTTAAAATATAATACAATGCCCTTTTTAACAATAATACCCATAGAAAGCCCATTTTATACAGATAACATTTCATGTGTTTTAGAAGAAATTCTTAACAAAATCATTTCTGGAATGTGGTGGTGAATCATGTTCATCACACTAACATTGTACATTATAGATACAAGATCCTTATTTTAAAGTCGGAATCCCTTTTTGATTATCTTATGTGAACAACTCTAGACAAAAACTTACAAAAAACAATCACCTGGCATCATCATTTTCTAAAAATCCTTTAAAAAATGTAGGTTTCAAACTTGGAAGATATGTGTTAATGAATTGCCAAAATACTGTTTAACTAATGAGTTCCAGTGCAAAATGGATACAATTATAAGTTAAAAGGTTATACGGTTTTCTTGAATTCATCGCTCTTCTAACCCTTGCGTCAAAATCAGAAGGACGTGAGCCATTCTTTTTCAAGATCATGAATTTCTCATGTTTTCCATTATTACTTATAAACATTTTCACACTTGTTTTGCAGTACATTCCAGTACCAGAGCATGCCATCGATCCAAATGAGCTTGTTGTGTCTGTCGGAGAGAAAAATAAGGTTATAAATATCAAGCTAAAATTGCTAGGTTCACATAACTTGCCTATCCTACCTTTAAATGTAAATTATAATATCAACTCTGTTAGACTATTGATAAGATCCCTTGAATTCAATGCCCAACTATAAAAAGGATTGAGGCCCCGTGCAAGCACTGTATAATCCTATTCATAATCATATTATCCAAACAAAGCCAAAAGCTTTATGAGATACTTACTTTGAGTTAGATGGATGATTTCATCCTCTTCACAGCAAACTCCAGCATGGTAAGCTAATGAGCTTGAGCCAGTGGGTGTCAGGAAAAGGTGCCCCTTTATACTCATCCTCTTCTCATAATCATCTTCAAATGATTTCACAACTTCAAAGTCATATGGGACTTTTCCCTGTGCGAGCGTTAAGACTGTTGCATCCATTATTCTTGAACCTTTGGGCAGAGTTTTTAAACGTTACTAAACAATTTTAAAGGTTTTAGATGTTACTAAAGGTAGTTATGAAATAATTTCATTGTGTCTTATTTAAGAGATTGATCTCAATTTTGATTCAACGTTGCCACAGTACAAATCTAGCAGTGATGTCTTTATACATATAGCGCATACTGTACACATTTTCATTTACTACTAGTAACATCGACTATGAATTAAACTTTTGTATTTTTTCATAGTTTTTTGAAGGTTATGCATTATAAAACATGCTTACAAACAAAAGTGGCATAAAATAACCACAGTCCTGAACAAAAATACATTTATAACAAGACCATGCTACGTAAATTAAATGCTGCAAATTCAACATTGGTCTACTTACTTTTTGGTGTTAAAGAACACTTATTGAGGAGTCTGAACAGTGAACAGGCAAACTTCTGTCATATGGAATTGCAGGGTGTTTTATCTTTTTATAGGTGAAAGTAAAGCTGAGCTTGTAGGGGTAACTTGAAACTGTGGGACCTTTTTTTTTTACAGCATTAAGGCCTACCTCTCTTGAAGTAATGGAATTTAGAATATTCAAAAAAAAATCAAAAGCATCGTTGTAAAATAGGCCTAGTACAAACATTGTGATCTTTGCAGCGACCATTTTCTTCTTTGCTTTTTGTTGTTGTTGGGACAACTGAAGCGCATCTTAGCCTGTATTGTAATTACTGTCATTTATCGTTGTCTATTTAGCCTATTCTACAGCTCCTTTGATTAGATTAATATTGGTAATTTGTCATCCAATTACGCTTTTGGAGGTGTTTTGAGGCATCTTTCGTCCTTGCCTTTAGGTCCTACTTTTAAATAGCATAGGCTACTTAACCAACTAGATACTGTGAATCTTGATAGCCTACACAGTGCACCATCTTTATCAATTGCTGTGATTGGGTAGTTACAAGAGAGTGTGGTCAACAAGTGGTCTGTAAGTTAGAAACACTCATCTCATTAGAAGGGGAAGTTAGCTCTGAGCTTGACAGTGAGCAGTGCAGCAGACCCGACAGGGGCATACCAAGGATAGTTTTGCTGATGATTTAATATGTTTTTTCCTGAATGTTCAAACCCACACTACGCCCTTCCCGTTGTTTAAGGTACAGTCAAAACGAAACTTACAACAGTTTCAAGGCCCCCTAAGTTAGGAAACTTAAAAAAGCCTATAAGAGGAGCAGAGAAGTACAGAGCGCTTTGAACAATAGGCTAATTTTGCTCCCGGTGAATGGTTCAGAGGTAAGTCAATTTTATTCATGTTATTGTCTTAAATAGTTTTAGAAAATAGTTGTAGTGCAAAAAGATATACAAATAGCCCGGCCTACTGCAGCTCAGAAGAGCGAAAAGTAAATGGGATGTTCAGTAAGTTTAGCATAATTAGCCTGACTCCGGCTGTGGCAGGGGCAGGGACGAAGAAATTAAGGCACCTGTTGCTGACGGTGCCACAGCGGCGTAACAATTGATTTTGTATTTCATTTAGATTTATTGTGTCATAATTCACAACAATTTAATTTGTCTTAAACTATCTAATACAGTTAAAATAACACATAACGGTGCAGACATTAGCCTAACTTATCAATCCCCTTGCAAACACATATTAGGGGGCCATACAATGTGTTATGAAGGTGCGATACGCACATTCCCCCTAATATGTTTTTGAAGCGTAGGGTTTGAGTATTTATTGGCAGCCCTAGGGTCGTCACGGTACTCACTTAAGGAACGCATGCTTAGAGGCAAAACATTCTCACTAAAAGGGAATTATTTCAATCTGAAGTCAATTAATTCTCACATGAAGTTGTAGCCCACTAAATTGCGCAAAAATGGGTTTGGTCATAAATAATAATACAATTGTAGATTATTTATAATTTTAGTTTTAAAGCACAACAAGATTAACCATAATGTGTTTACGGCAATTATAGGGCTACGTCACTTCAAAAACAACGGCAGCAAACCAGGAAGGATGGACATATTGATGTTTGTCAATGATCAAATTAAAGGGTTCATAATTAAAAAAGACTTTACTGAACCGCCCATGGAAGCAGAGCCTGGAGATGTTATCATTTTACGTAATGAAAGAATGTTAAGGGAGCCTACCTATCATGCTGGAGTTTGTTGTGCTGATGGAGAGGTCATACACTTGTCAGGTAACCAACAATCATATTTGACTTTGTTCTTATTTTAATATGGCAAAATATGTTTACTGTCATTCGCAGTTAATAATGCTCAATGAAAATGTATTTAGATAGGACTCTATAGTAAGTGTCTACAAGTAATGGTATTGTTACCTTATATACAAAAAAAGTTTCCAAATATCTTTATGCTAATATGTTTCTGATAAAAGTAATTTTACAGTCTGATAGTTGTAGAAAACATCAAATCTTTCTCTCATTTTCTCTCATTTTCAGATAGCAGTGGAGGTTTGATGAAATCAAAACCTGGAAATGTTTGTAGGCAAAATATTAATGGGTTTACACAAGGCAAATCATACAGGCTTTTGCAGAAAGAGCATCCCCTCCCTGCCTCATTTGAAACCAAAGTCAAGCAAGCAATGAATTCAGACCAATGTCATGATAAGACAAAACACAATTGCATTGACTTTTCTCTTGATCTGATTGAATTCAAGTCTGAGGTAATTGTTATCATGTAATTATTCAAAAGAGATCAAACCAACACATTTTGATGTTGAACTGAATAATAATTCAACAATAATTGAAATATTAATATATTGGTATAAATAATAATATATAGCAAATAACCTGCATTTTTTGTTTGAAGAGCCAGAAAATTATTATGATTGCCTCTGGGTGTTTTGTATCATTAGACTTTGACCAATTCAAGTTCTGTAAAACTTCAAGGATCAACACCTGAAGATCATAAGGAGGGTCTTCATTCTCACCAGACAGTATGTATAATATTGTGGTTTTTACATTCAGTTATGACAAAGCTAATATTAATACAAATCTACAAATTTGATGTAAATCTATGGACATCAGTTAGCCTGACATTGTTCTGTTGTGAAAAGCAGCACCCATCAACAACCAAGGAAAACTCTGGTGGATGTACTGAGGACATGGTGAGGGAACAAGGTTAAAATATGTGCACAAAATGTGTATTATTGCGACATCTTGTGGTCAAATGTGATTCCAATGATTTCCAATGCAATGAAAGCAAAGCTGGAACTAATATCAACCCTTGCAATCACCATACTTGTACATACATGTATGAATCACACACTAAATTGCATTGGCTCAATATGCATCTTTTTGTATCTCCATAGATCCCTCTCGTATCCTCACCTCCAAAGAATGTTGAAGAACCTCCACAGGACAAGGAATCCATTAAGCAGGTACAGTTGGATTTGTGTTATGAGATGGTTGCTTGTGTGAATGCGAAGGATATATACACTATTAAATTAAAACATCACCAATAAAATAATTAATTATTTTTTTATTGTTTATGTAATGATAGAAACTGTAATGGATCACCACCACGAAGAATGGATGAGAAAGAAGGAAGATTTTATCAAATCAAAGTTGATCTGTATAGTCCTTTTTATTTAATGCTTCACAGACGCTTAAGCTAAAATATTCATTACAGCCCAATAAAACAATGTATGCTTACATATTTTTCATTTTACTGCAGCAATGTGTGTTCTAACATGCCAGTAAAACATTACAAATTAAAGCTAATTATGAGGAATGTCTTTCAGAAGGCTCTGAAGGTGCTCATGCACGTACCCAAGTGGAAATGTTTTGTGTATTAGAATACATTTGAAAACTAGCTAAAACTGCCTCATAGTGGCTGTAGCATGTATGTGGGTTTTGTAAAGTGCCAACATGTGTGGGTGTCCTCTGGATTGATAAACTAAAGAATCAAAATAAACACAATGAATATGCTAATAAATACAATTTACATTGACTTCTGAGCTCTTGTTTTTCCCCCTTATTAACCATTAGCCATTTACCATTAACTGTTAACCTTTTTTAGGTGTTTTGTTATCTGAAAATTAAATAAACACCTGAAGAAATAATGTTGTCCTATTTACTGTACATTACCCTTGCACATGGGTTCATATAGAGTTTGTGTGTAAAGTAAATTAGGTTTATACATGTGTACTGGCAGTTTGGTAATCCAAAACTCTGGGCTCAACTATTTAAAAATAACCTTACATATCCTGTAGCTTCAGAGCTCACATTGGGAAGAGTTTTTAAGACATGGAGACAACTAAGACCGTTGAGAAGCCTGAAGGAAGCAAAACAAACTTTCAAGTAAGTGTTATTTGATAAAAGAAATTAACATGAATGTTGTGTCAAAACCTGTCATGTTAATGTTTGAGGTTCACTGTTGTAACCTACACTTTATGCTCCACTACAGTGTTGAGAAGCCATATTATATATATAGTTTTGAGAAGCCAGACTGTCATTAAATACAGAGTGTGAGTTTGTATTTGTTTGAAATACATGATAACTGTCTCATATCAGTCAGCTGAAAAACATTTTATACATTGATTATGTCAGCTACCCAGGTTTACATAACGAACTACTGAGTCCTCACTGGGCAAAACCACCATCCTTGGCTAACTGAACAGGATGGCCTTACCCAAGAAAGACGGTAACACCTCGCAAATGGACCCCAGCAAGCAGAGCTCAGAGCCACCCACTGCCACGCTATGCGGCTACCTGCATAAACTAAGCGGGCCCCTCAAGGTGTGGCGATCCCTGTGGTTCACGTACGAGGAGGAGCAATGCATTCTGGTCTACTACAGGACTGCCCAGGATGCCAACCCGTTGGGCTGCATTGACCTCTCCAATGCCATCCTGGGTGACCTGCCACACGCTGAAGATGGCACCTTCTTCATCCAGACTCCTGAGCGTACCTTCACACTCAAGGTACTGTGAGGACGCTTCATCTCAGTGTTCTGGCTGTAAAATGGAAATAGACTGTTTATTGCAAAGGGAAATCTCAAGTGTTTCAGCTTAACGTGGAATGGCAGTTCTTTACAGGTCACTTTTTGAGTCTAAAATTGTGACACCGCTGCCACCTTGTATTCAATCTGTTCATGACCTCCCTGTTCAAACAGTGACCAAACCTCAAAACTCTGCTAATTTCCGATATGGGAGATCATGTGCTGTTACTGTAGGTTATGTTGGTCAAGCCATGTAATATACAGTTTTGGGAAGCAGAGAGTGAAGTTGTAGGCTGGTAGAGCTCAGGCGGTGAGGGGAACTGCCTCTGAAGTTGTCTAGGGTGTCAGTAGGTCACAGCTGTCAAAGCTTGTAGAGACATGGAAAGGAGGGGGTGAACTCACACACACCAACTGACCTGGCCAGAAATCCATAATTAACTGACCCAAGTTTAACAATCCTACAGCCTGCCGGCAGGCCCTGGAACGCTATGACCAAGCTATCAACAAACTGGCTTGCAGCTGTCCCTGAGTGTTACAGGAATTTGATTTTAGAGCTCCTCACATTCAACTTTTGATTGTTGTCAGAAAACCAATGCTCAGTAAAAGCTAAATGCTAATGTTGTGTGTTTCAGGCGGTGAGTAATGAAGCTATGATATACTGGCTGAAGCAACTTCAGCTGAAGAGGTGGCACTTTGGGAATACTGGGTCTGTCAAGCAGGGGACGGGAAAGACTAGCGGTCACCATGCCTTGCGACGCTACGCCACTCTGAGTGACGTCCCTCTCAGACATCCTCCCATAGGGAGTCAGTCAGTACACACATGCACACACACACACACACACACACACACACACACACACACACACACACACACACACATGCTGGCACACAGTCAGAGTAAGACCCTTTGCTTAAAGCTAAAGAATAATATGTTATAGTATACTCTTTCTTTGCATTGCTGTTTTCACTGTACACTCTTTCTGTTTCCAGTCAAGGGAACATCCATCGAAGCAGATCCTCTCAGGAGGTCAGCCAGGTCCTCAACTGGGAAGAACTTTGTGACCCTCTTCTATCACTCAAAGATCTCCAAGCTTCTCCACTTCACAAATCCTGTAGGTATACTATCTGTCTGGTTGGTGAAGTTGTAGGCTGGTAGACCTTAAACAAAAGGCATGCCCCTAACACAACTTCTTGTATCATGGGGAGTTAGGTGGCTGAGCGGTTAGGGTGTCGGGCTAGTAATCTGAAGGTTGCCAGTTCGACTCCTGGTTGTGTTAAATGAAGTTGTGTCCTTGGGCAAGGCACTTCACCCTACTTTCCTCGGGGGAATGTCCCTGTACTTACTTTAAGTCGCTCTGGATAAGAGCGTCTGCTAAGTGACTAAATGTATCATACCACTTTTCTAGAATATTCACCATTGTGGTTTTAGTGACCACTATTCTAGAACGTTTACCACTGTGGTTTTAGTGACCGCTATTCTAGAATGTTTACCATTGCGGTGTCAATAAACAATATTGTAGAACACCAGCGCTTGTCCAATGTTTACCAGTCACATTTGTCATACAGTACCAAAAATGTATGGCAGCCCTTCTGAACCACTGCCTATCCAAGTGGTCCACGCTGTACAGGAAGTGGAGGTACCAACAACACTGTCAAGTTCTCCAATCAACAAAGGCACCTCTCAGTCAGCTTTTGAAAAGACTACAATACCCCAACAAGAAGTTGCTGCAGATACTTCACACCTCCAGCAGGAAGTGCTTAGTCTGGCAGGCGAGGTCAAAGCCCAGAAGGTAAGAACTGGAATAAGAAACTGAAATGTTCCTTAAATTTTATTGGACGTTGGCAATATAAAGAACACATCCACCACCTAAACTCAATCCTAATGTCCTTTACTTAGGAACTAGTCACCCTTTTACAGAAGGCTTTAAAGGTGGCCAAACATGAGAAACAGCTTGACACCATGGAGGCAGCAGGTGATGCAGAGACAACACAGCCATGGGCTACGGGCAAGTATCACGCTGTTCATCCCTACGACCGACAGGGTGTGCCAATGCCTCACTACAGCGCAGAGACTCAGGAGCACCTGCGCTTGCTGGCAGAGAGGAACCGGGCTGAGAGAGAGACTGTTGTCCGTTTGTCCCAAGAGGTGGCAGCCTGTCTGGCTGACCCCAATGGGAGAGGCCCTCTCCACGGCTGGGCAGTCACTGAGACCAATGAGCAACTGAGGCAGGAGAATAGGAAACTGAAGGTACGATGGATGTGCCTCAGCAATAGTTAGACTAGGGAAGCGCAGTGTTCAAAACCATCAGTCAGAAAGGAGTTTGAACCACCTAACACACGTGTGGCCAAACATGCCCCAGTAATAATTAAATGAGTGGTAGTATAGTCTTCCAAACTAATAACCGGAAGGGAGTTTTGATTTATATATTTGATTTATCATCATAATACAATTTGGTTGTACTTTAGATACGAAACAGTGTTCTGTGAATGTGGACACTGCATCATGGCTTGTTTTCCCTCCAGGATGACATCGAGGCCTACAAGACACAGAACACTTATCTGAACTCAGAGGTCTACCAGCTTACCAAAGTATGGAGGCAGAGTGCAGAACAGGAGAAAAGCCTGATGATAAAGGTGGAGGACTCATTGGGAACTATTAATATTATACTGTAGGCTCATTTTTGTTTTCTTCCTTACTATTCTCTTTTATCAGTTCGATTAAATTCCTCAGCAACACATAAAGGTGAATCTAAATGTTTGTGTCATCAGGAAAACTCACATTTTGTTCTGTTTATGTGGCAGTGTGCTCATCTAGAGACTAAGGTGTTCAGAATGGAGAGCAGGTTCCTGGTGGTGCTCCTCAAGCTTCAGGAGGGCCGAAGTCTGGAGAGACATCGCGAGGCTATTACTACCCTGGTCACTGATGCACTACGGGAAAACGGACGGGACATTCTGGAACTAAGCCCGTCCAGGTGTGTGTGCTGAACTGTTGTGAATTCCCCATATTCCATGCGTTGTTCATATTAAGCTGATATGTGTATTTGTGTGAAGGGAGTATGATGAGTATGGTTTCAGAATCACCCCTGAAATCCAGGTGGAAGAGATAAAGCTGCTGGCCAAGCTGCAGGCCCTGGGCGTCCGCACCCACGACTCCCCGTCACAACCCCAGCAAGCAGAGGAAGAGGAGGGGTGTGAAGAGCCTCTTATGGGGCGCTGGGCTCAGCACTTTGACGGGCGTCGTTCCGGAGGCCTGGTTGCCTCTCCTAAATTGAAGGGTTTGCTTCGGAAGGGCGTCCCTCGCGGATACCGGCGCAGGGTTTGGCGGTGGGTGGTTTGGACTCGTACACGGTCCCTGAGGGAACGTCACCCACAACGCTACCATCAGCTGTGTCTGAAGAGCCGGGCTGCCATGCACCCAGCATCACGTCAGATCCGACTGGACCTTGAGGTCACCCTGAGGGGGAATCGCCACTTCTCGTCCCCTGCCAAGCCTGCCGTCCAGCAGCTCCACAGGATCCTGTTGGCATTTTCCTGGCACAACCCCTCAGTTGGCTACTGCCAAGGCCTCAACAGGTCACTTTTCTATTTCCTCATCATAGGTTTTACCAACCATTATAAGTTCTAAGGATAGAAGGAGCAAAGTGTATTTTTTAATGTAAAGTGTTTGTGGGATGAGATGATTATTCATTGTGCAAATATCAATCTCAACCACACATTAGTCGAAGATGAAAGTATGCAAAACAAATTTGTATACATTTTCTTGGATTGGCGTATCCTGGACGAGATAACAGAGACTGTGCATTTTGTTATGGTAATGTCAAATGGCCCCTGTGCCCCCTTTGTCAGACTGGCGGCAGTAGCCCTTCTAGTCCTGCAAAATGAGGAGGATGCTTTTTGGTGTCTGGTGGCCGTGGTCGAGACCATCATGCCTCAGGACTTCTATAGCAAGACCCAAACGGCATGCCAGGTGTGTCAAATATCTCCTGTTTGATGGGACAGTTTTATTGACATGGCAAGATCACACCTCATTTTCACCCATCTTCTCAAAGATGTAGTCGAGCCTATATGCTTGTTGTCACATTCTAATCAACCTTAAAGGCACACGCAGCCATGTGTGAATTCCTCAGAAACCTGTACTTAGTGACAACAAATGCTTCATGTGTCTCCTGCCAGGTGGATCTGCATGTTCTGAAGGATTTCTTGGCAGAGAAGATGCCAAAACTGATGGCCCATTTCCAGGGTCACGGAGTGGACATCTCCTTGGTCACCTCAGACTGGTTCCTTGCTGCATTTGTGGAGAGGCTAGCTGGGGACGTCCTGCTCAGAGTGTGGGACGCCTTCCTGTATGAGGGCACCAAGGTCCGAATGGGGTGTTGGAGATAACAAAAATTAATGCATTATTACTGAAGGTTAACATATAAAATTTGACAGAGGTGTCAAACTTCTTTCTTGATAAAAATTTGAATTAAAACCCAGCACATGATTGGGTAATTAGTCGCTGTGGATAAGAGCGTCTGCTAAATGACTAAATGTAATTAATTGAAAGCAGTAGTTGACTGCCTGAATTCACAAATTAACATTCTCAACAGCATATTTTTTTCTTCTGTGCAGGTAATATTTCGCTATGCACTGGCTCTTTTCAAGTACAAAGAGGATGATATTCTGAAAATTCGTGACTGTGATGACATATACCAGTACCTTCGTTTCTTCCCCAAGACCATCATAGATGGCAGGTCAGGTATCCTGAAGTTCATTATAAATCAGTATTAGTTATCTGTAAACAGACATTTTGTTTCAACCTGTAGTATAGCCATGAGGGGCCTGGGGGGACCGAGCCCCCCTCATTAATAGGTCCAGGCCCTCTAGATTTTCAAAAATTTCAAAAATGAATTGTTGTTGCTATCATTGTCAATCTGAATATCGTTTTACTTTGAAGAATAAAAAAAAAAAAGGCATATCTTTTTTTATTATCAAAATATTCAGAATTTGTGAAATTTTGAATTCTCCCTTATTTCCAATTGAACAGGAAGTTGATGATGATTGCGTTCAGCGATATGAACCCATTCCCGATGAAAGTTTTGCGTCAGCGCCGGGCTCAACATCTCCAGCGGGTGCAGACTGAGCTGAGTGAGCAAGACCGGAGCCAGAAGGAGCTGCAGACTGAGCGAGTGCAGTACAAAGACAAGGAACTGGGCCTGGTGGTCAGCGAGGATGAGGGGGATGCTTAAAAAAAGTGAATGGAGACGTAACATCCAAAGAATCTTGATTAAAATATGTAATGAGGATAATATATTAAAATAAGAAATGCTACATCCCATGTACATTTGATGACATTTTAGTGTGAATGAATTGATTGAAAAGTAACAAGGAATGATAAAAATTTTTGTTGGAAATGCTGTGCAAAAATATGTTGTTGAGGTGAGTTAGTCAACAGTTAATTTGAAGACACGTAATATAATCAATTGGTGTGTGAAAACAATTGGTGTGTGGATCCGTAATTTGTCACAAATTTCAAGTTATGTGAAGTTTCTCTCCAATGAAGGGTCCTCAGCCCCTCAACAATCTTCTCATGCGGAGCACCAGTAGTGTAGTGGTATCATACAAGATTCCCATTCTTGTGATCTGGGTTCGATTCCCGGCTGGTGCATCTTTATATATTTGGATCCGTTATTTGTCACAAATTTCAAGTTATGTGAAGTTTCTCTCCAATAAAGTGTTCTCAGCCCCTCAACAATCTTCCCATGCGGAGCACCAGAAGGGTAGTGGTATCATACAAGATTCCCATTCTTGTGATCCGGGTTCGATTCCCGGCTGGTTCATCTTTATATATTTGGATCCTGAATTTGTCATAAATTTCACCTTGTGTGAAGTTTCTCTCCAATGAAGGGTCCTCAGCCCCTTAATAATCCTGCCACACGGAGCACCAGTAGTGTAGTGGTATCATACAAGATTCCCATTCTTGTGATCCGGGTTCGATTCCCGGCTGGTGCATCTTTATATATTTGGATCTGTAATTTGTCATAAATTTCACCTTGTGTGAAGTTTCTCTCTAATGAAGGGTCCTCAGCCCCTTAACAATCCTGCCACATGGAGCACCAGTAGTGTAGTGGTATCATACAAGATTCCCATTCTTGTGATCCGGGTTCGATTCCCGGCTGGTGCATCTTTATATATTTGGATCCTGAATTTGTCATAAATTTCACCTTGTGTGAAGTTTCTCTCTAATGAAGGGTCCTCAGCCCCTTAACAATCCTGCCACACGGAGCACCAGTAGTTTAGTGGTATCATACAAGATTCCCATTCTTGTGATCCGGGTTTGATTCCCGGCTGGTTCATCTTTATATATTTGGATCCTGAATTTGTCATAAATTTCACCTTGTGTGAAGTTTCTCTCCAATGAAGGGTCCTCAGCCCCTCAACAATCTTCCCATGCGGAGCACCAGTAGTGTAGTGGTATCATACAAGATTCCCATTCTTGTGATCCGGGTTCGATTCCCGGCTGGTGCATCTTTATATATTTGGATCTGTAATTTGTCATAAATTTCACCTTTTGTGAAGTTTCTCTCTAATGAAGGGTCCTCAGCCCCTTAACAATCCTGCCACATGGAGCACCAGTAGTTTAGTGGTATCATACAAGATTCCCTTTCTTGTGATCTGGGTTCGATTCCCGGCTGGTGCATCTTTATATATTTAGATCCTGAATTTGTCATAAATTTCACCTTGTGTGAAGTTTCTCTCCAATGAAGGGTCCTCAGCCCCTTAACAATCCTGCCACACGGAGCACCAGTAGTGTAGTGGTATCATACAACACTCCCATTCTTGTGATCCGGGTTCGGTTCCCGGCTGGTGCATCTTTATATATTTGGATCTGTAATTTGTCATAAATTTCACCTTTTGTGAAGTTTCTCTCTAATGAAGGGTCCTCAGCCCCTTAACAATCCTGCCACATGGAGCACCAGTAGTGTAGCGGTATCATACAAGATTCCCATTCTTGTGATCCGGGTTCGATTCCCGGCTGGTGCATCTTTATATATTTGGATCCTGAATTTGTCATAAATTTCACCTTGTGTGAAGTTTCTCTCCAATGAAGGGTCCTCAGCCCCTTAACAATCCTGCCACATGGAGCACCAGTAGTGTAGTGGTATCATACAAGATTCCCATTCTTGTGATCAGTGTTCGATTCCCGGCTGGTTCATCTTTATATATTTGGATCCTGAATTTGTCATAAATTTCACCTTGTGTGAAGTTTCTCTCCAATGAAGGGTCCTCAGCCCCTCAACAATCTTCCCATGCGGAGCACCAGTAGTGTAGTGGTATCATACAAGATTCCCATTCTTGTGATCCGGGTTCGATTCCCGGCTGGTGCATCTTAATATATTTGGATCCGTAATTTGTCACAAATTTCAATTTATGTGAAGTTTCTCTCCAATAAAGTGTTCTCAGCCCCTCAACAATCTTCCCATGCGGAGCACCAGTAGTGTAGTGGTATCATACAAGATTCCCATTCTTGTGATCCGGGTTCGATTCCTGGCTGGTGCATCTTTATATATTTGGATCTGTAATTTGTCATAAATTTCACCTTTTGTGAAGTTTCTCTCTAATGAAGGGTCCTCAGCCCCTTAACAATCCTGCCACATGGAGCACCAGTAGTGTAGTGGTATCATACAAGATTCCCATTCTTGTGATCCGGGTTCGATTCCCGGCTGGTGCATCTTTATATATTTGGATCCTGAATTTGTCATAAATTTCACCTTGTGTGAAGTTTCTCTCCAATGAAGGGTCCTCAGCCCCTTAACAATCCTGCCACATGGAGCACCAGTAGTGTAGTGGTATCATACAAGATTCCCATTCTTGTGATCAGTGTTCGATTCCCGGCTGGTTCATCTTTATATATTTGGATCCTGAATTTGTCATAAATTTCACCTTGTGTGAAGTTTCTCTCCAATGAAGGGTCCTCAGCCCCTCAACAATCTTCCCATGCGGAGCACCAGTAGTGTAGTGGTATCATACAAGATTCCCATTCTTGTGATCCGGGTTCGATTCCCGGCTGGTGCATCTTAATATATTTGGATCCGTAATTTGTCACAAATTTCAATTTATGTGAAGTTTCTCTCCAATAAAGTGTTCTCAGCCCCTCAACAATCTTCCCATGCGGAGCACCAGTAGTGTAGTGGTATCATACAAGATTCCCATTCTTGTGATCCGGGTTCGATTCCTGGCTGGTGCATCTTTATATATTTGGATCTGTAATTTGTCATAAATTTCACCTTTTGTGAAGTTTCTCTCTAATGAAGGGTCCTCAGCCCCTTAACAATCCTGCCACATGGAGCACCAGTAGTGTAGTGGTATCATACAAGATTCCCATTCTTGTGATCCGGGTTCGATTCCCGGCTGGTGCATCTTTATATATTTGGATCCTGAATTTGTCATAAATTTCACCTTGTGTGAAGTTTCTCTCCAATGAAGGGTCCTCATCCCCTTAACAATCCTGCCACACGGGTCACCAGTAGTTTAGTGGTATCATACAAGATTCCCATTCTTGTGATCCAGGTTCGATTCCCGGCTGGTTCATCTTTATATATTTGGATCCTGAATTTGTCATAAATTTCACCTTGTGTGAAGTTTCTCTCTAATGAAGGGTCCTCAGCCCCTTAACAATCCTGCCACATCGAGCACCAGTAGTTTAGTGGTATCATACAAGATTCCCATTCTTGTGATCCGTGTTCGATTCCCGGCTGGTTCATCTTTATATATTTGGATCCTGAATTTGTCATAAATTTCACCTTGTGTGAAGTTTCTCTCCAATGAAGGGTCCTCAGCCCCTCAACAATCTTCCCATGCGGAGCACCAGTAGTGTAGTGGTATCATACAAGATTCCCATTCTTGTGATCCGGGTTCGATTCCTGGCTGGTGCATCTTAATATATTTGGATCCGTAATTTGTCACAAATTTCAATTTATGTGAAGTTTCTCTCCAATAAAGTGTTCTCAGCCCCTCAACAATCTTCCCATGCGGAGCACCAGTAGTGTAGTGGTATCATACAAGATTCCCATTCTTGTGATCCGGGTTCGATTCCTGGCTGGTGCATCTTTATATATTTGGATCTGTAATTTGTCATAAATTTCACCTTTTGTGAAGTTTCTCTCTAATGAAGGGTCCTCAGCCCCTTAACAATCCTGCCACATGGAGCACCAGTAGTGTAGTGGTATCATACAAGATTCCCATTCTTGTGATCTGGGTTCGATTCCCGGCTGGTGCATCTTTATATATTTGGATCCTGAATTTGTCATAAATTTCACCTTGTGTGAAGTTTCTCTCCAATGAAGGGTCCTCATCCCCTTAACAATCCTGCCACACGGGTCACCAGTAGTTTAGTGGTATCATACAAGATTCCCATTCTTGTGATCCAGGTTCGATTCCCGGCTGGTTCATCTTTATATATTTGGATCCTGAATTTGTCATAAATTTCACCTTGTGTGAAGTTTCTCTCCAATGAAGGGTCCTCAGCCCCTCAACAATCTTCCCATGCAGAGCACCAGTAGTGTAGTGGTATCATACAATATTCCCATTCTTGTGATCCGGGTTCGATTCCCGGCTGGTGCATCTTTATATATTTGGATCCGTTATTTGTCATAAATTTCACCTTTTGTGAAGTTTCTCTCTAATGAAGGGTCCTCAGCCCCTTAACAATCCTGCCACATGGAGCACCAGTAGTGTAGTGGTATCATACAAGATTCCCATTCTTGTGATCCGGGTTCGATTCCCGGCTGGTGCATCTTTATATATTTGGATCCTGAATTTGTCATAAATTTCACCTTGTGTGAAGTTTCTCTCCAATGAAGGGTCCTCATCCCCTTAACAATCCTGCCACACGGAGCACCAGTAGTGTAGTGGTATCATACAAGTTTCCCATTCTTGTGATCCGGGTTCGATTCCCGGCTGGTGCATCTTAATATATTTGGATCTGTAATTTGTCACAAATTTCAAGTTATGTGAAGTTTCTCTCCAATAAAGTGTTCTCAGCCCCTCAACAATCTTCCCATGCGGAGCACCAGTAGTGTAGTCGTATCATACAAGATTCCCATTCTTGTGATCCGGGTTCGATTCCCGGCTGGTGCATCTTTATATATTTGGATCCTGAATTTGTCATAAATTTCACCTTGTGTGAAGTTTCTCTCCAATGAAGGGTCCTCAGCCCCTTAACAATCCTGCCACATGGAGCACCAGTAGTGTAGTGGTATCATACAAGATTCCCATTCTTGTGATCCGGGTTCGATTCCCGGCTGGTGCATCTTAATATATTTGGATCCGTTATTTGTCACAAATTTCAAGTTATGTGAAGTTTCTCTCCAATAAAGTGTTCTCAGCCCCTCAACAATCTTCCCATGCGGAGCACCAGAAGGGTAGTGGTATCATACAAGATTCCCATTCTTGTGATCCGGGTTCGATTCCCGGCTGGTGCATCTTTATATATTTGGATCTGTAATTTGTCATAAATTTCACCTTTTGTGAAGTTTCTCTCTAATGAAGGGTCCTCAGCCCCTTAACAATCCTGCCACATGGAGCACCAGTAGTGTAGTGGTATCATACAAGATTCCCATTCTTGTGATCCGGGTTCGATTCCCGGCTGGTGCATCTTTATATATTTGGATCCTGAATTTGTCATAAATTTCACCTTGTGTGAAGTTTCTCTCCAATGAAGGGTCCTCAGCCCCTCAACAATCTTCCCATGCGGAGCACCAGTAGTGTAGTGGTATCATACAAGATTCCCATTCTTGTGATCCGGGTTCGATTCCTGGCTGGTGCATCTTAATATATTTGGATCCGTAATTTGTCACAAATTTCAATTTATGTGAAGTTTCTCTCCAATAAAGTGTTCTCAGCCCCTCAACAATCTTCCCATGCGGAGCACCAGTAGTGTAGTGGTATCATACAAGATTCCCATTCTTGTGATCCGGGTTCGATTCCTGGCTGGTGCATCTTTATATATTTGGATCTGTAATTTGTCATAAATTTCACCTTTTGTGAAGTTTCTCTCTAATGAAGGGTCCTCAGCCCCTTAACAATCCTGCCACATGGAGCACCAGTAGTGTAGTGGTATCATACAAGATTCCCATTCTTGTGATCTGGGTTCGATTCCCGGCTGGTGCATCTTTATATATTTGGATCCTGAATTTGTCATAAATTTCACCTTGTGTGAAGTTTCTCTCCAATGAAGGGTCCTCATCCCCTTAACAATCCTGCCACACGGGTCACCAGTAGTTTAGTGGTATCATACAAGATTCCCATTCTTGTGATCCAGGTTCGATTCCCGGCTGGTTCATCTTTATATATTTGGATCCTGAATTTGTCATAAATTTCACCTTGTGTGAAGTTTCTCTCCAATGAAGGGTCCTCAGCCCCTCAACAATCTTCCCATGCAGAGCACCAGTAGTGTAGTGGTATCATACAATATTCCCATTCTTGTGATCCGGGTTCGATTCCCGGCTGGTGCATCTTTATATATTTGGATCCGTTATTTGTCATAAATTTCACCTTTTGTGAAGTTTCTCTCTAATGAAGGGTCCTCAGCCCCTTAACAATCCTGCCACATGGAGCACCAGTAGTGTAGTGGTATCATACAAGATTCCCATTCTTGTGATCCGGGTTCGATTCCCGGCTGGTGCATCTTTATATATTTGGATCCTGAATTTGTCATAAATTTCACCTTGTGTGAAGTTTCTCTCCAATGAAGGGTCCTCATCCCCTTAACAATCCTGCCACACGGAGCACCAGTAGTGTAGTGGTATCATACAAGTTTCCCATTCTTGTGATCCGGGTTCGATTCCCGGCTGGTGCATCTTAATATATTTGGATCTGTAATTTGTCACAAATTTCAAGTTATGTGAAGTTTCTCTCCAATAAAGTGTTCTCAGCCCCTCAACAATCTTCCCATGCGGAGCACCAGTAGTGTAGTGGTATCATACAAGATTCCCATTCTTGTGATCCGGGTTCGATTCCCGGCTGGTGCATCTTTATATATTTGGATCCTGAATTTGTCATAAATTTCACCTTGTGTGAAGTTTCTCTCCAATGAAGGGTCCTCAGCCCCTTAACAATCCTGCCACATGGAGCACCAGTAGTGTAGTGGTATCATACAAGATTCCCATTCTTGTGATCCGGGTTCGATTCCCGGCTGGTGCATCTTAATATATTTGGATCCGTTATTTGTCACAAATTTCAAGTTATGTGAAGTTTCTCTCCAATAAAGTGTTCTCAGCCCCTCAACAATCTTCCCATGCGGAGCACCAGAAGGGTAGTGGTATCATACAAGATTCCCATTCTTGTGATCCGGGTTCGATTCCCGGCTGGTGCATCTTTATATATTTGGATCTGTAATTTGTCATAAATTTCACCTTTTGTGAAGTTTCTCTCTAATGAAGGGTCCTCAGCCCCTTAACAATCCTGCCACATGGAGCACCAGTAGTGTAGCGGTATCATACAAGATTCCCATTCTTGTGATCCGGGTTCGATTCCCGGCTGGTGCATCTTAACATATTTGGATCCGTTATTTGTCACAAATTTCAAGTTATGTGAAGTTTCTCTCCAATAAAGTGTTCTCAGCCCCTCAACAATCTTCCCATGCGGAGCACCAGAAGGGTAGTGGTATCATACAAGATTCCCATTCTTGTGATCCGGGTTCGATTCCCGGCTGGTGCATCTTTATATATTTGGATCTGTAATTTGTCATAAATTTCACCTTTTGTGAAGTTTCTCTCTAATGAAGGGTCCTCAGCCCCTTAACAATCCTGCCACATGGAGCACCAGTAGTGTAGTGGTATCATACAAGATTCCCATTCTTGTGATCCGGGTTCGATTCCCGGCTGGTGCATCTTTATATATTTGGATCCTGAATTTGTCATAAATTTCACCTTGTGTGAAGTTTCTCTCCAATGAAGGGTCCTCAGCCCCTCAACAATCTTCCCATGCGGAGCACCAGTAGTGTAGTGGTATCATACAAGATTCCCATTCTTGTGATCCGGGTTCGATTCCTGGCTGGTGCATCTTAATATATTTGGATCCGTAATTTGTCACAAATTTCAATTTATGTGAAGTTTCTCTCCAATAAAGTGTTCTCAGCCCCTCAACAATCTTCCCATGCGGAGCACCAGTAGTGTAGTGGTATCATACAAGATTCCCATTCTTGTGATCCGGGTTCGATTCCTGGCTGGTGCATCTTTATATATTTGGATCTGTAATTTGTCATAAATTTCACCTTTTGTGAAGTTTCTCTCTAATGAAGGGTCCTCAGCCCCTTAACAATCCTGCCACATGGAGCACCAGTAGTGTAGTGGTATCATACAAGATTCCCATTCTTGTGATCTGGGTTCGATTCCCGGCTGGTGCATCTTTATATATTTGGATCCTGAATTTGTCATAAATTTCACCTTGTGTGAAGTTTCTCTCCAATGAAGGGTCCTCATCCCCTTAACAATCCTGCCACACGGGTCACCAGTAGTTTAGTGGTATCATACAAGATTCCCATTCTTGTGATCCAGGTTCGATTCCCGGCTGGTTCATCTTTATATATTTGGATCCTGAATTTGTCATAAATTTCACCTTGTGTGAAGTTTCTCTCCAATGAAGGGTCCTCAGCCCCTCAACAATCTTCCCATGCAGAGCACCAGTAGTGTAGTGGTATCATACAATATTCCCATTCTTGTGATCCGGGTTCGATTCCCGGCTGGTGCATCTTTATATATTTGGATCCGTTATTTGTCATAAATTTCACCTTTTGTGAAGTTTCTCTCTAATGAAGGGTCCTCAGCCCCTTAACAATCCTGCCACATGGAGCACCAGTAGTGTAGTGGTATCATACAAGATTCCCATTCTTGTGATCCGGGTTCGATTCCCGGCTGGTGCATCTTTATATATTTGGATCCTGAATTTGTCATAAATTTCACCTTGTGTGAAGTTTCTCTCCAATGAAGGGTCCTCATCCCCTTAACAATCCTGCCACACGGAGCACCAGTAGTGTAGTGGTATCATACAAGTTTCCCATTCTTGTGATCCGGGTTCGATTCCCGGCTGGTGCATCTTAATATATTTGGATCTGTAATTTGTCACAAATTTCAAGTTATGTGAAGTTTCTCTCCAATAAAGTGTTCTCAGCCCCTCAACAATCTTCCCATGCGGAGCACCAGTAGTGTAGTGGTATCATACAAGATTCCCATTCTTGTGATCCGGGTTCGATTCCCGGCTGGTGCATCTTTATATATTTGGATCCTGAATTTGTCATAAATTTCACCTTGTGTGAAGTTTCTCTCCAATGAAGGGTCCTCAGCCCCTTAACAATCCTGCCACATGGAGCACCAGTAGTGTAGTGGTATCATACAAGATTCCCATTCTTGTGATCCGGGTTCGATTCCCGGCTGGTGCATCTTAATATATTTGGATCCGTTATTTGTCACAAATTTCAAGTTATGTGAAGTTTCTCTCCAATAAAGTGTTCTCAGCCCCTCAACAATCTTCCCATGCGGAGCACCAGAAGGGTAGTGGTATCATACAAGATTCCCATTCTTGTGATCCGGGTTCGATTCCCGGCTGGTGCATCTTTATATATTTGGATCTGTAATTTGTCATAAATTTCACCTTTTGTGAAGTTTCTCTCTAATGAAGGGTCCTCAGCCCCTTAACAATCCTGCCACATGGAGCACCAGTAGTGTAGTGGTATCATACAAGATTCCCATTCTTGTGATCCGGGTTCGATTCCCGGCTGGTGCATCTTTATATATTTGGATCCTGAATTTGTCATAAATTTCACCTTGTGTGAAGTTTCTCTCCAATGAAGGGTCCTCATCCCCTTAACAATCCTGCCACACGGAGCACCAGTAGTGTAGTGGTATCATACAAGTTTCCCATTCTTGTGATCCGGGTTCGATTCCCGGCTGGTGCATCTTAATATATTTGGATCTGTAATTTGTCACAAATTTCAAGTTATGTGAAGTTTCTCTCCAATAAAGTGTTCTCAGCCCCTCAACAATCTTCCCATGCGGAGCACCAGTAGTGTAGTGGTATCATACAAGATTCCCATTCTTGTGATCCGGGTTCGATTCCTGGCTGGTGCATCTTTATATATTTGGATCTGTAATTTGTCATAAATTTCACCTTTTGTGAAGTTTCTCTCTAATGAAGGGTCCTCAGCCCCTTAACAATCCTGCCACATGGAGCACCAGTAGTGTAGTGGTATCATACAAGATTCCCATTCTTGTGATCTGGGTTCGATTCCCGGCTGGTGCATCTTTATATATTTGGATCCTGAATTTGTCATAAATTTCACCTTGTGTGAAGTTTCTCTCCAATGAAGGGTCCTCAGCCCCTTAACAATCCTGCCACACGGAGCACCAGTAGTGTAGTGGTATCATACAAGATTCCCATTCTTGTGATCCGGGTTCGATTCCCGGCTGGTGCATCTTAATATATTTGGATCCGTTATTTGTCACAAATTTCAAGTTATGTGAAGTTTCTCTCCAATAAAGTGTTCTCAGCCCCTCAACAATCTTCCCAAGCGGAACACCAGAAGGGTAGTGGTATCATACAAGATTCCCATTCTTGTGATCCGGGTTCGATTCCCGGCTGGTGCATCTTTATATATTTGGATCTGTAATTTGTCATAAATTTCACCTTTTGTGAAGTTTCTCTCTAATGAAGGGTCCTCAGCCCCTTAACAATCCTGCCACATGGAGCACCAGTAGTGTAGTGGTATCATACAAGATTCCCATTCTTGTGATCCGGGTTCGATTCCCGGCTGGTGCATCTTAATATATTTGGATCTGTAATTTGTCACAAATTTCAAGTTATGTGAAGTTTCTCTCCAATAAAGTGTTCTCAGCCCCTCAACAATCTTCCCATGCGGAGCACCAGTAGTGTAGTGGTATCATACAAGATTCCCATTCTTGTGATCCGGGTTCGATTCCCGGCTGGTGCATCTTTATATATTTGGATCCTGAATTTGTCATAAATTTCACCTTGTGTGAAGTTTCTCTCCAATGAAGGGTCCTCAGCCCCTTAACAATCCTGCCACATGGAGCACCAGTAGTGTAGTGGTATCATACAAGATTCCCATTCTTGTGATCCGGGTTCGATTCCCGGCTGGTGCATCTTAATATATTTGGATCCGTTATTTGTCACAAATTTCAAGTTATGTGAAGTTTCTCTCCAATAAAGTGTTCTCAGCCCCTCAACAATCTTCCCATGCGGAGCACCAGAAGGGTAGTGGTATCATACAAGATTCCCATTCTTGTGATCCGGGTTCGATTCCCGGCTGGTGCATCTTTATATATTTGGATCTGTAATTTGTCATAAATTTCACCTTTTGTGAAGTTTCTCTCTAATGAAGGGTCCTCAGCCCCTTAACAATCCTGCCACATGGAGCACCAGTAGTGTAGTGGTATCATACAAGATTCCCATTCTTGTGATCCGGGTTCGATTCCCGGCTGGTGCATCTTTATATATTTGGATCCTGAATTTGTCATAAATTTCACCTTGTGTGAAGTTTCTCTCCAATGAAGGGTCCTCATCCCCTTAACAATCCTGCCACACGGAGCACCAGTAGTGTAGTGGTATCATACAAGTTTCCCATTCTTGTGATCCGGGTTCGATTCCCGGCTGGTGCATCTTAATATATTTGGATCTGTAATTTGTCACAAATTTCAAGTTATGTGAAGTTTCTCTCCAATAAAGTGTTCTCAGCCCCTCAACAATCTTCCCATGCGGAGCACCAGTAGTGTAGTGGTATCATACAAGATTCCCATTCTTGTGATCCGGGTTCGATTCCCGGCTGGTGCATCTTTATATATTTGGATCCTGAATTTGTCATAAATTTCACCTTGTGTGAAGTTTCTCTCCAATGAAGGGTCCTCAGCCCCTTAACAATCCTGCCACATGGAGCACCAGTAGTGTAGTGGTATCATACAAAATTCCCATTCTTGTGATCCGGGTTCGATTCCCGGCTGGTGCATCTTAATATATTTGGATCCGTTATTTGTCACAAATTTCAAGTTATGTGAAGTTTCTCTCCAATAAAGTGTTCTCAGCCCCTCAACAATCTTCCCATGCGGAGCACCAGAAGGGTAGTGGTATCATACAAGATTCCCATTCTTGTGATCCGGGTTCGATTCCCGGCTGGTGCATCTTTATATATTTGGATCTGTAATTTGTCATAAATTTCACCTTTTGTGAAGTTTCTCTCTAATGAAGGGTCCTCAGCCCCTTAACAATCCTGCCACATGGAGCACCAGTAGTGTAGTGGTATCATACAAGATTCCCATTCTTGTGATCCGGGTTCGATTCCCGGCTGGTGCATCTTTATATATTTGGATCCTGAATTTGTCATAAATTTCACCTTGTGTGAAGTTTCTCTCCAATGAAGGGTCCTCATCCCCTTAACAATCCTGCCACACGGAGCACCAGTAGTGTAGTGGTATCATACAAGATTCCCATTCTTGTGATCTGGGTTCGATTCCCGGCTGGTGCATCTTAATATATTTGGATCTGTAATTTGTCACAAATTTCAAGTTATGTGAAGTTTCTCTCCAATAAAGTGTTCTCAGCCCCTCAACAATCTTCCCATGCGGAGCACCAGTAGTGTAGTGGTATCATACAAGATTCCCATTCTTGTGATCCGGGTTCGATTCCCGGCTGGTGCATCTTTATATATTTGGATCCTGAATTTGTCATAAATTTCACCTTGTGTGAAGTTTCTCTCCAATGAAGGGTCCTCAGCCCCTTAACAATCCTGCCACATGGAGCACCAGTAGTGTAGTGGTATCATACAAGATTCCCATTCTTGTGATCCGGGTTCGATTCCCGGCTGGTGCATCTTAATATATTTGGATCCGTTATTTGTCACAAATTTCAAGTTATGTGAAGTTTCTCTCCAATAAAGTGTTCTCAGCCCCTCAACAATCTTCCCATGCGGAGCACCATTAGTGTAGTGGTATCATACAAGATTCCCATTCTTGTGATCCGGGTTCGATTCCCGGCTGGTGCATCTTTATATATTTGGATCTGTAATTTGTCATAAATTTCACCTTTTGTGAAGTTTCTCTCTAATGAAGGGTCCTCAGCCCCTTAACAATCCTGCCACATGGAGCACCAGTAGTGTAGTGGTATCATACAAGATTCCCATTCTTGTGATCCGGGTTCGATTCCCGGCTGGTGCAATTTTATATATTTGGATCCTGAATTTGTCATAAATTTCACCTTGTGTGAAGGTTCTCTCCAATGAAGGGTCCTCAGCCCCTTAACAATCCTGCCACACGGGTCACCAGTAGTTTAGTGGTATCATACAAGATTCCCATTCTTGTGATCCAGGTTCGATTCCCGGCTGGTTCATCTTTATATATTTGGATCCTGAATTTGTCATAAATTTCACCTTGTGTGAAGTTTCTCTCCAATGAAGGGTCCTCAGCCCCTCAACAATCTTCCCATGCAGAGCACCAGTAGTGTAGTGGTATCATACAATATTCCCATTCTTGTGATCCGGGTTCGATTCCCGGCTGGTGCATCTTTATATATTTGGATCTGTAATTTGTCATAAATTTCACCTTTTGTGAAGTTTCTCTCTAATGAAGGGTCCTCAGCCCCTTAACAATCCTGCCACATGGAGCACCAGTAGTTTAGTGGTATCATACAAGATTCCCATTCTTATGATCTGGGTTCGATTCCCGGCTGGTGTATCTTTATATATTTGGATCCGTAATTTGTCATAAATTTCACCTTGTGTGAAGTTTCTCTCCAATGAAGGGTCCTCAGCCCCTTAACAATCCTGCCACATGGAGCACCAGTAGTTTAGTGGTATCATACAAGATTCCCATTCTTGTGATCCGTGTTCGATTCCCGGCTGGTTCATCTTTATATATTTGGATCCTGAATTTGTCATAAATTTCACCTTGTGTGAAGTTTCTCTCCAATGAAGGGTCCTCAGCCCCTCAACAATCTTCCCATGCGGAGCACCAGTAGTGTAGTGGTATCATACAAGATTCCCATTCTTGTGATCCGGGTTCGATTCCTGGCTGGTGCATCTTAATATATTTGGATCCGTAATTTGTCACAAATTTCAATTTATGTGAAGTTTCTCTCCAATAAAGTGTTCTCAGCACCTCAACAATCTTCCCATGCGGAGCACCAGTAGTGTAGTGGTATCATACAAGATTCCCATTTTTGTGATCCGGGTTCGATTCCTGGCTGGTGCATCTTTATATATTTGGATCTGTAATTTGTCATAAATTTCACCTTTTGTGAAGTTTCTCTCTAATGAAGGGTCCTCAGCCCCTTAACAATCCTGCCACATGGAGCACCAGTAGTGTAGTGGTATCATACAAGATTCCCATTCTTGTGATCTGGGTTCGATTCCCGGCTGGTGCATCTTTATATATTTGGATCCTGAATTTGTCATAAATTTCACCTTGTGTGAAGTTTCTCTCCAATGAAGGGTCCTCATCCCCTTAACAATCCTGCCACACGGGTCACCAGTAGTTTAGTGGTATCATACAAGATTCCCATTCTTGTGATCCAGGTTCGATTCCCGGCTGGTTCATCTTTATATATTTGGATCCTGAATTTGTCATAAATTTCACCTTGTGTGAAGTTTCTCTCCAATGAAGGGTCCTCAGCCCCTCAACAATCTTCCCATGCAGAGCACCAGTAGTGTAGTGGTATCATACAATATTCCCATTCTTGTGATCCGGGTTCGATTCCCGGCTGGTGCATCTTTATATATTTGGATCCGTTATTTGTCATAAATTTCACCTTTTGTGAAGTTTCTCTCTAATGAAGGGTCCTCAGCCCCTTAACAATCCTGCCACATGGAGCACCAGTAGTGTAGTGGTATCATACAAGATTCCCATTCTTGTGATCCGGGTTCGATTCCCGGCTGGTGCATCTTTATATATTTGGATCCTGAATTTGTCATAAATTTCACCTTGTGTGAAGTTTCTCTCCAATGAAGGGTCCTCATCCCCTTAACAATCCTGCCACACGGGTCACCAGTAGTTTAGTGGTATCATACAAGATTCCCATTCTTGTGATCCAGGTTCGATTCCCGGCTGGTTCATCTTTATATATTTGGATCCTGAATTTGTCATAAATTTCACCTTGTGTGAAGTTTCTCTCCAATAAAGTGTTCTCAGCCCCTCAACAATCTTCCCATGCGGAGCACCAGAAGGGTAGTGGTATCATACAAGATTCCCATTCTTGTGATCCGGGTTCGATTCCCGGCTGGTGCATCTTTATATATTTGGATCTGTAATTTGTCATAAATTTCACCTTTTGTGAAGTTTCTCTCTAATGAAGGGTCCTCAGCCCCTTAACAATCCTGCCACATGGAGCACCAGTAGTGTAGTGGTATCATACAAGATTCCCATTCTTGTGATCCGGGTTCGATTCCCGGCTGGTGCATCTTTATATATTTGGATCCTGAATTTGTCATAAATTTCACCTTGTGTGAAGTTTCTCTCCAATGAAGGGTCCTCATCCCCTTAACAATCCTGCCACACGGAGCACCAGTAGTGTAGTGGTATCATACAAGTTTCCCATTCTTGTGATCCGGGTTCGATTCCCGGCTGGTGCATCTTAATATATTTGGATCTGTAATTTGTCACAAATTTCAAGTTATGTGAAGTTTCTCTCCAATAAAGTGTTCTCAGCCCCTCAACAATCTTCCCATGCGGAGCACCAGTAGTGTAGTGGTATCATACAAGATTCCCATTCTTGTGATCCGGGTTCGATTCCCGGCTGGTGCATCTTTATATATTTGGATCCTGAATTTGTCATAAATTTCACCTTGTGTGAAGTTTCTCTCCAATGAAGGGTCCTCAGCCCCTTAACAATCCTGCCACATGGAGCACCAGTAGTGTAGTGGTATCATACAAGATTCCCATTCTTGTGATCCGGGTTCGATTCCCGGCTGGTGCATCTTAATATATTTGGATTCGTTATTTGTCACAAATTTCAAGTTATGTGAAGTTTCTCTCCAATAAAGTGTTCTCAGCCCCTCAACAATCTTCCCAAGCGGAACACCAGAAGGGTAGTGGTATCATACAAGTTTCCCATTCTTGTGATCCGGGTTCGATTCCCGGCTGGTGCATCTTTATATATTTGGATCTGTAATTTGTCATAAATTTCACCTTTTGTGAAGTTTCTCTCTAATGAAGGGTCCTCAGCCCCTTAACAATCCTGCCACATGGAGCACCAGTAGTGTAGTGGTATCATACAAGATTCCCATTCTTGTGATCCGGGTTCGATTCCCGGCTGGTGCATCTTAATATATTTGGATCTGTAATTTGTCACAAATTTCAAGTTATGTGAAGTTTCTCTCCAATAAAGTGTTCTCAGCCCCTCAACAATCTTCCCATGCGGAGCACCAGTAGTGTAGTGGTATCATACAAGATTCCCATTCTTGTGATCCGGGTTCGATTCCCGGCTGGTGCATCTTTATATATTTGGATCCTGAATTTGTCATAAATTTCACCTTGTGTGAAGTTTCTCTCCAATGAAGGGTCCTCAGCCCCTTAACAATCCTGCCACATGGAGCACCAGTAGTGTAGTGGTATCATACAAGATTCCCATTCTTGTGATCCGGATTCGATTCCCGGCTGGTGCATCTTAATATATTTGGATCCGTTATTTGTCACAAATTTCAAGTTATGTGAAGTTTCTCTCCAATAAAGTGTTCTCAGCCCCTCAACAATCTTCCCATGCGGACTCCAGAAGGGTAGTGGTATCATACAAGATTCCCATTCTTGTGATCCGGGTTCGATTCCCGGCTGGTGCATCTTTATATATTTGGATCTGTAATTTGTCATAAATTTCACCTTTTGTGAAGTTTCTCTCTAATGAAGGGTCCTCAGCCCCTTAACAATCCTGCCACATGGAGCACCAGTAGTGTAGTGGTATCATACAAGATTCCCATTCTTGTGATCCGGGTTCGATTCCCGGCTGGTGCATCTTTATATATTTGGATCCTGAATTTGTCATAAATTTCACCTTGTGTGAAGTTTCTCTCCAATGAAGGGTCCTCATCCCCTTAACAATCCTGCCACACGGAGCACCAGTAGTGTAGTGTTATCATACAAGTTTCCCATTCTTGTGATCCGGGTTCGATTCCCGGCTGGTGCATCTTAATATATTTGGATCTGTAATTTGTCACAAATTTAAAGTTATGTGAAGTTTCTCTCCAATAAAGTGTTCTCAGCCCCTCAACAATCTTCCCATGCGGAGCACCAGTAGTGTAGTGGTATCATACAAGATTCCCATTCTTGTGATCTGGGTTCGATTCCCGGCTGGTGCATCTTTATATATTTGGATCCTGAATTTGTCATAAATTTCACCTTGTGTGAAGTTTCTCTCCAATGAAGGGTCCTCAGCCCCTTAACAATCCTGCCACACGGAGCACCAGTAGTGTAGTGGTATCATACAAGATTCCCATTCTTGTGATCCGGGTTCGATTCCCGGCTGGTGCATCTTAATATATTTGGATCCGTTATTTGTCACAAATTTCAAGTTATGTGAAGTTTCTCTCCAATAAAGTGTTCTCAGCCCCTCAACAATCTTCCCATGCGGAGCACCAGAAGGGTAGTGGTATCATACAAGATTCCCATTCTTGTGATCCGGGTTCGATTCCCGGCTGGTGCATCTTTATATATTTGGATCTGTAATTTGTCATAAATTTCACCTTTTGTGAAGTTTCTCTCTAATGAAGGGTCCTCAGCCCCTTAACAATCCTGCCACATGGAGCACCAGTAGTGTAGTGGTATCATACAAGATTCCCATTCTTGTGATCCGGGTTCGATTCCCGGCTGGTGCATCTTTATATATTTGGATCCTGAATTTGTCATAAATTTCACCTTGTGTGAAGTTTCTCTCCAATGAAGGGTCCTCATCCCCTTAACAATCCTGCCACACGGAGCACCAGTAGTGTAGTGGTATCATACAAGATTCCCATTCTTGTGATCCGGGTTCGATTCCCGGCTGGTGCATCTTAATATATTTGGATCCGTAATTTGTCACAAATTTCAAGTTATGTGAAGTTTCTCTCCAATAAAGTGTTCTCAGCCCCTCAACAATCTTCCCATGCGGAGCACCAGTAGTGTAGTGGTATCATACAAGATTCCCATTCTTGTGATCCGGGTTCGATTCCCGGCTGGTGCATCTTTATATATTTGGATCCTGAATTTGTCATAAATTTCACCTTGTGTGAAGTTTCTCTCCAATGAAGGGTCCTCAGCCCCTTAACAATCCTGCCACATGGAGCACCAGTAGTGTAGTGGTATCATACAAGATTCCCATTCTTGTGATCCGGGTTCGATTCCCGGCTGGTGCATCTTAATATATTTGGATCCGTTATTTGTCACAAATTTCAAGTTATGTGAAGTTTCTCTCCAATAAAGTGTTCTCAGCCCCTCAACAATCTTCCCATGCGGAGCACCATTAGTGTAGTGGTATCATACAAGATTCCCATTCTTGTGATCCGGGTTCGATTCCCGGCTGGTGCATCTTTATATATTTGGATCTGTAATTTGTCATAAATTTCACCTTTTGTGAAGTTTCTCTCTAATGAAGGGTCCTCAGCCCCTTAACAATCCTGCCACATGGAGCACCAGTAGTGTAGTGGTATCATACAAGATTCCCATTCTTGTGATCCGGGTTCGATTCCCGGCTGGTGCAATTTTATATATTTGGATCCTGAATTTGTCATAAATTTCACCTTGTGTGAAGGTTCTCTCCAATGAAGGGTCCTCAGCCCCTTAACAATCCTGCCACACGGGTCACCAGTAGTTTAGTGGTATCATACAAGATTCCCATTCTTGTGATCCAGGTTCGATTCCCGGCTGGTTCATCTTTATATATTTGGATCCGTAATTTGTCATAAATTTCACCTTGTGTGAAGTTTCTCTCCAATGAAGGGTCCTCAGCCCCTTAACAATCCTGCCACATGGAGCACCAGTAGTTTAGTGGTATCATACAAGATTCCCATTCTTTTGATCCGTGTTCGATTCCCGGCTGGTTCATCTTTATATATTTGGATCTGTAATTTGTCATAAATTTCACCTTTTGTGAAGTTTCTCTCCAATGAAGGGTCCTCAGCCCCTCAACAATCTTCCCATGCAGAGCACCAGTAGTGTAGTGGTATCATACAATATTCCCATTCTTGTGATCCGGGTTCGATTCCCGGCTGGTGCATCTTTATATATTTGGATCTGTAATTTGTCATAAATTTCACCTTTTGTGAAGTTTCTCTCTAATGAAGGGTCCTCAGCCCCTTAACAATCCTGCCACATGGAGCACCAGTAGTTTAGTGGTATCATACAAGATTCCCATTCTTATGATCTGGGTTCGATTCCCGGCTGGTGTATCTTTATATATTTGGATCCGTAATTTGTCATAAATTTCACCTTGTGTGAAGTTTCTCTCCAATGAAGGGTCCTCAGCCCCTTAACAATCCTGCCACATGGAGCACCAGTAGTTTAGTGGTATCATACAAGATTCCCATTCTTGTGATCCGTGTTCGATTCCCGGCTGGTTCATCTTTATATATTTGGACCCTGAATTTGTCATAAATTTCACCTTGTGTGAAGTTTCTCTCCAATGAAGGGTCCTCAGCCCCTCAACAATCTTCCCATGCGGAGCACCAGTAGTGTAGTGGTATCATACAAGATTCCCATTCTTGTGATCCGGGTTCGATTCCTGGCTGGTGCATCTTAATATATTTGGATCCGTAATTTGTCACAAATTTCAATTTATGTGAAGTTTCTCTCCAATAAAGTGTTCTCAGCACCTCAACAATTTTCCCATGCGGAGCACCAGTAGTGTAGTGGTATCATACAAGATTCCCATTTTTGTGATCCGGGTTCGATTCCTGGCTGGTGCATCTTTATATATTTGGATCCTGAATTTGTCATAAATTTCACCTTGTGTGAAGTTTCTCTCCAATGAAGGGTCCTCATCCCCTTAACAATCCTGCCACACGGGTCACCAGTAGTTTAGTGGTATCATACAAGATTCCCATTCTTGTGATCCAGGTTCGATTCCCGGCTGGTTCATCTTTATATATTTGGATCCTGAATTTGTCATAAATTTCACCTTGTGTGAAGTTTCTCTCCAATGAAGGGTCCTCAGCCCCTCAACAATCTTCCCATGCGGAGCACCAGTAGTGTAGTGGTATCATACAATATTCCCATTCTTGTGATCCGGGTTCGATTCCCGGCTGGTGCATCTTTATATATTTGGATCCGTTATTTGTCATAAATTTCACCTTTTGTGAAGTTTCTCTCTAATGAAGGGTCCTCAGCCCCTTAACAATCCTGCCACATGGAGCACCAGTAGTGTAGTGGTATCATACAAGATTCCCATTCTTGTGATCCGGGTTCGATTCCCGGCTGGTGCATCTTTATATATTTGGATCCTGAATTTGTCATAAATTTCACCTTGTGTGAAGTTTCTCTCCAATAAAGTGTTCTCAGCCCCTCAACAATCTTCCCATGCGGAGCACCAGTAGTGTAGTGGTATCATACAAGATTCCCATTCTTGTGATCCGGGTTCGATTCCCGGCTGGTGCATCTTTATATATTTGGATCCTGAATTTGTCATAAATTTTACCTTGTGTGAAGTTTCTCTCCAATAAAGTGTTCTCAGCCCCTCAACAATCTTCCCATGCGGAGCACCAGTAGTGTAGTGGTATCATACAAGATTCCCATTCTTGTGATCCGGGTTCGATTCCCGGCTGGTGCATCTTTATATATTTGGATCCTGAATTTGTCATAAATTTCACCTTGTGTGAAGTTTCTCTCCAATGAAGGGTCCTCAGCCCCTTAACAATCCTGCCACATGGAGCACCAGTAGTGTAGTGGTATCATACAAGATTCCCATTCTTGTGATCCGGGTTCGATTCCCGGCTGGTGCATCTTAATATATTTGGATCCGTTATTTGTCACAAATTTCAAGTTATGTGAAGTTTCTCTCCAATAAAGTGTTCTCAGCCCCTCAACAATCTTCCCATGCGGAGCACCAGAAGGGTAGTGGTATCATACAAGATTCCCATTCTTGTGATCCGGGTTCGATTCCCGGCTGGTGCATCTTTATATATTTGGATCTGTAATTTGTCATAAATTTCACCTTTTGTGAAGTTTCTCTCTAATGAAGGGTCCTCAGCCCCTTAACAATCCTGCCACATGGAGCACCAGTAGTGTAGTGGTATCATACAAGATTCCCATTCTTGTGATCCGGGTTCGATTCCCGGCTGGTGCATCTTTATATATTTGGATCCTGAATTTGTCATAAATTTCACCTTGTGTGAAGTTTCTCTCCAATGAAGGGTCCTCATCCCCTTAACAATCCTGCCACACGGAGCACCAGTAGTGTAGTGGTATCATACAAGTTTCCCATTCTTGTGATCCGGGTTCGATTCCCGGCTGGTGCATCTTAATATATTTGGATCTGTAATTTGTCACAAATTTCAAGTTATGTGAAGTTTCTCTCCAATAAAGTGTTCTCAGCCCCTCAACAATCTTCCCATGCGGAGCACCAGTAGTGTAGTGGTATCATACAAGATTCCCATTCTTGTGATCCGGGTTCGATTCCCGGCTGGTGCATCTTTATATATTTGGATCCTGAATTTGTCATAAATTTCACCTTGTGTGAAGTTTCTCTCCAATGAAGGGTCCTCAGCCCCTTAACAATCCTGCCACATGGAGCACCAGTAGTGTAGTGGTATCATACAAGATTCCCATTCTTGTGATCCGGGTTCGATTCCCGGCTGGTGCATCTTTATATATTTGGATCCTGAATTTGTCATAAATTTCACCTTGTGTGAAGTTTCTCTCCAATGAAGGGTCCTCAGCCCCTCAACAATCTTCCCATGCGGAGCACCAGTAGTGTAGTGGTATCATACAAGATTCCCATTCTTGTGATCCGGGTTCGATTCCTGGCTGGTGCATCTTTATATATTTGGATCTGTAATTTGTCATAAATTTCACCTTGTGTGAAGTTTCTCTCTAATGAAGGGTCCTCAGCCCCTTAACAATCCTGCCACACGGAGCACCAGTAGTTTAGTGGTATCATACAAGATTCCCATTCTTATGATCTGGGTTCGATTCCCGGCTGGCGTATCTTTATATATTTGGATCCGTGATTTGTCATAAATTTCACCTTGTGTGAAGTTTCTCTCCAATGAAGGGTCCTCAGCCCCTTAACAATCCTGCCACATGGAGCACCAGTAGTTTAGTGGTATCATACAAGATTCCCATTCTTGTGATCCGTGTTCGATTCCCGGCTGGTTCATCTTTATATATTTGGACCCTGAATTTGTCATAAATTTCACCTTGTGTGAAGTTTCTCTCCAATGAAGGGTCCTCAGCCCCTCAACAATCTTCCCATGCGGAGCACCAGTAGTGTAGTGGTATCATACAAGATTCCCATTCTTGTGATCCGGGTTCGATTCCTGGCTGGTGCATCTTTATATATTTGGATCCTGAATTTGTCATAAATTTCACCTTGTGTGAAGTTTCTCTCTAATGAAGGGTCCTCAGCCCCTTAACAATCCTGCCACATGGAGCACCAGTAGTTTAGTGGTATCATACAAGATTCCCATTCTTGTGATCCGTGTTCGATTCCCGGCTGGTTCATCTTTATATATTTGGATCCTGAATTTGTCATAAATTTCACCTTGTGTGAAGTTTCTCTCCAATGAAGGGTCCTCAGCCCCTCAACAATCTTCCCATGCGGAGCACCAGTAGTGTAGTGGTATCATACAAGATTCCCATTCTTGTGATCCGGGTTCGATTCCCGGCTGGTGCATCTTAATATATTTGGATCCGTAATTTGTCACAAATTTCAAGTTATGTGAAGTTTCTCTCCAATAAAGTGTTCTCAGCCCCTCAACAATCTTCCCATGCGGAGCACTAGTAGTGTAGTGGTATCATACAAGATTCCCATTCTTGTGATCCGGGTTCGATTCCCGGCTGGTGCATCTTTATATATTTGGATCTGTAATTTGTCATAAATTTCACCTTTTGTGAAGTTTCTCTCTAATGAAGGGTCCTCAGCCCCTTAACAATCCTGCCACATGGAGCACCAGTAGTGTAGTGGTATCATACAAGATTCCCATTCTTGTGATCCGGGTTCGATTCCCGGCTGGTGCATCTTTATATATTTGGATCCTGAATTTGTCATAAATTTCACCTTGTGGGAAGTTTCTCTCCAATGAAGGGTCCTCAACCCCTTAACAATCCTGCCACACGGAGCACCAGTAGTGTAGTGGTATCATACAAGATTCCCATTCTTGTGATCCGGGTTCGATTCCCGGCTGGTGCATCTTTATATATTTGGATCTGTAATTTGTCATAAATTTCACTTTTTGTGAAGTTTCTCTCTAATGAAGGGTCCTCAGCCCCTTAACAATCCTGCCACATGGAGCACCAGTAGTGTAGTGGTATCATACAAGATTCCCATTCTTGTGATCCGGGTTCGATTCCCGGCTGGTGCATCTTTATATATTTGGATCCTGAATTTGTCATAAATTTCACCTTGTGTGAAGTTTCTCTCTAATGAAGGGTCCTCAGCCCCTTAACAATCCTGCCACATGGAGCACCAGTAGTTTAGTGGTATTATACAAGATTCCCATTCTTGTGATCCGTGTTCGATTCCCGGCTGGTTCATCTTTATATATTTGGATCCTGAATTTGTCATAAATTTCACCTTGTGTGAAGTTTCTCTCCAATGAAGGGTCCTCAGCCCCTCAACAATCTTCCCATGCGGAGCACCAGTAGTGTAGTGGTATCATACAAGATTCCCATTCTTGTGATCCGGGTTCGATTCCCGGCTGGTGCATCTTAATATATTTGGATCCGTAATTTGTCACAAATTTCAAGTTATGTGAAGTTTCTCTCCAATAAAGTATTCTCAGCCCCTCAACAATCTTCCCATGCGGAGCACCAGTAGTGTAGTGGTATCATACAAGATTCCCATTCTTGTGATCCGGGTTCGATTCCCGGCTGGTGCATCTTTATATATTTGGATCCTGAATTTGTCATAAATTTCACCTTGTGTGAAGTTTCTCTCCAATGAAGGGTCCTCAGCCCCTTAACAATCCTGCCACATGGAGCACCAGTAGTGTAGTGGTATCATACAAGATTCCCATTCTTGTGATCCGGGTTCGATTCCCGGCTGGTGCATCTTAATATATTTGGATCCGTTATTTGTCACAAATTTCAAGTTATGTGAAGTTTCTCTCCAATAAAGTGTTCTCAGCCCCTCAACAATCTTCCCATGCGGAGCACCATTAGTGTAGTGGTATCATACAAGATTCCCATTCTTGTGATCCGGGTTCGATTCCCGGCTGGTGCATCTTTATATATTTGGATCTGTAATTTGTCATAAATTTCACCTTTTGTGAAGTTTCTCTCTAATGAAGGGTCCTCAGCCCCTTAACAATCCTGCCACATGGAGCACCAGTAGTGTAGTGGTATCATACAAGATTCCCATTCTTGTGATCCGGGTTCGATTCCCGGCTGGTGCAATTTTATATATTTGGATCCTGAATTTGTCATAAATTTCACCTTGTGTGAAGGTTCTCTCCAATGAAGGGTCCTCAGCCCCTTAACAATCCTGCCACACGGGTCACCAGTAGTTTAGTGGTATCATACAAGATTCCCATTCTTGTGATCCAGGTTCGATTCCCGGCTGGTTCATCTTTATATATTTGGATCCTGAATTTGTCATAAATTTCACCTTGTGTGAAGTTTCTCTCCAATGAAGGGTCCTCAGCCCCTCAACAATCTTCCCATGCAGAGCACCAGTAGTGTAGTGGTATCATACAATATTCCCATTCTTGTGATCCGGGTTCGATTCCCGGCTGGTGCATCTTTATATATTTGGATCTGTAATTTGTCATAAATTTCACCTTTTGTGAAGTTTCTCTCTAATGAAGGGTCCTCAGCCCCTTAACAATCCTGCCACATGGAGCACCAGTAGTTTAGTGGTATCATACAAGATTCCCATTCTTATGATCTGGGTTCGATTCCCGGCTGGTGTATCTTTATATATTTGGATCCGTAATTTGTCATAAATTTCACCTTGTGTGAAGTTTCTCTCCAATGAAGGGTCCTCAGCCCCTTAACAATCCTGCCACATGGAGCACCAGTAGTTTAGTGGTATCATACAAGATTCCCATTCTTGTGATCCGGGTTCGATTCCCGGCTGGTTCATCTTTATATATTTGGATCCTGAATTTGTCATAAATTTCACCTTGTGTGAAGTTTCTCTCCAATGAAGGGTCCTCAGCCCCTCAACAATCTTCCCATGCGGAGCACCAGTAGTGTAGTGGTATCATACAAGATTCCCATTCTTGTGATCAGTGTTCGATTCCCGGCTGGTTCATCTTTATATATTTGGATCCTGAATTTGTCATAAATTTCACCTTGTGTGAAGTTTCTCTCCAATGAAGGGTCCTCAGCCCCTCAACAATCTTCCCATGCTGAGCACCAGTAGTGTAGTGGTATCATACAAGATTCCCATTCTTGTGATCCGGGTTCGATTCCCGGCTGGTGCATCTTAATATATTTGGATCCGTAATTTGTCACAAATTTCAAGTTATGTGAAGTTTCTCTCCAATAAAGTATTCTCAGCCCCTCAACAATCTTCCCATGCGGAGCACCAGTAGTGTAGTGGTATCATACAAGATTCCCATTCTTGTGATCCGGTATCGATTCCCAGCTGGTGCATCTCTATATATTTGGATCCTGAATTTGTCATAAATTTCTCCTTGTGTGAAGTTTTTCTCCAATGAAGGGTCCTCAGACCCTCAACAATCTTCCCATGCGGAGCACCAGTAGTGTAGTGGTATCATACAAGATTCCCATTCTTGTGATTCGGGTTCGATTCCCGGCTGGTGCATCTTTATATATTTGGATCCTGAATTTGTCATAAATTTCACCTTGTGTGAAGTTTCTCTCCAATGAAGGGTCCTCAGCCCCTTAACAATCCTGCCACACGGAGCAGCAGTAGTGTAGTGGTATCATACATGATTTCCATTCTTGTGATCCGGGTTCGATTCCCAGCTGGTGCATCTTTATATATTTGGATCCGTAATTTGTCACAAATTTCAAGTTATGTGAAGTTTCTCTCCAATAAAGTGTTCTCAGCCCCTCAACAATCTTCCCATGCGGAGCACCAGTAGTGTAGTGGTATCATACAAGATTCCCATTCTTGTGATCTGGGTTCGATTCCCGGCTGGTGCATCTTTATATATTTGGATCTGTAATTTGTCATAAATTTCACCTTGTGTGAAGTTTCTCTCTAATGAAGGGTCCTCAGCCCCTTAACAATCTTGCCACATGGAGCACCAGTAGTGTAGTGGTATCATACAAGATTCCCATTCTTGTGATCCGTGTTCGATTCCCAGCTGGTGCATCTTTATATATTTGGATCCTGAATTTGTCATAAATTTCACCTTGTGTGAAGTTTCTCTCCAATGAAGGGTCCTCAGCCCCTTAACAATCCTGCCACACGGAGCACCAGTAGTTTAGTGGTATCATACAAGATTCCCATTCTTGTGATCCGGGTTCGATTCCCGGCTGGTTCTTCTTTATATATTTGGATCCTGAATTTGTCATAAATTTCACCTTGTGTGAAGTTTCTCTCCAATAAAGTGTCCTCAGCCCTTTAACAATCCTGCCATAGGGAGGACCAGTAGTGTAGTGGTATCATACAAGATTCCCATTCTTGTAATCTGGGTTAGATTCACGGCTGGTGCATCTTTATGGATCCTGAATTACCCACTTTGCCCTTTGCACTGTTTTTAATTTTCCACTTGGGGACAGTAGAGTACTGTTTTTGCTGTAGTCACCAGTTGCACGGCAGCAGACCAACAGGGAGACAGAGTCTCACAAGGGGAAAATATTGAGGATTAGAGGGATAATTTAGAGGTAGAAGATGAAGATATCTTGGAGAATACAATAAATAGAGTATAGACTGAGAAAGTGAAGTCTAAAGGGGACAAACTTAATGGGTACAGCTGGATCATGTTGTCACGGTGACTTGAAGCTTAAATGTCGTGGAGATGGTGATGAAAGACAGCCGCCATTATATGGGCCTGTGCGTGACCAACAGCATACAACCAGATCCACCCTCGGGACAGAGGTGTTTATGTGCAAGGTCAGAACATGATGTGTTTGTATGTGTGTGCTTACATCTATGACAGACCTGTGAGCACTGTGGTGTTTTTACCCCCATTGGCCCTTCTGCAGCCCATACCTACAGCACAGTGAGAGGGAACAAGAAAGGTTTGAGTGTGTGTGTGTGCGGAGAAAAAGTGTGCACCTGGATCTGGTTAGGTACCCCTGGCAGGGGAGAAACATGGTAGCCACTCTCTTTAATTTCCCCCCAGTTCTCTCCCTGAGTCAAAACACACAGGAGGGGGAAGAAGCCCATGGCCTCACAGAACAGAAAGCTGCTACCGAATGTTAGAGCAGAGGAACAGCCCTGAATGATCCATCTATGACAGTGATGGTATACAGAGAACTTGATCATATTGTAAACAATTTAGAAGAGCTGAGCCATAAATACACAAATACTAAAAAACATATTGATTTGTGTCCACATTGAATCAGAGACAAGCAGATATGCTGATCAAGTAGAGTCTGAGGTTTTGGAAAATAAGTTGTCTGTCGAACATGATAATTACTGTAAAGGAGAAGACATTAGAAGGGAAATCATGTAATTTATCCTCTCTTTGCTGTATGCCAATCCTCTCCTTCCTAATGTGTGGTCCTCGCAACCCCAGTGCCATTCAGGAAATTTTCCTTTTGGGGGCAGTATGGAGGTTGAGTCTTAATTGTGCGCAAGTGGATTCCACAATCATACTTAAAAAAATCATTATATTCAGCTTTGCATATTATAATATTCACAGGATTTAGACAGACAGATACAAAAATGGTTTGAAGTAATCTGGCTCACAATTACTCCAAATAAAATATGATTGTGTGTTCTCTCTTGTCCTCACTCTGGGAGCCACACAAGTTAGATTGTTTTACTGTGGCTTAACACACGAGGGAAACCAAACTGTGATTGGCTCTCTCAAAGTTTATGGTTTCACTGTTTTTCTACATATCATTTGCAACCGATGATGAACTGTGTTCATTGATTGTATTGGATCTAGCACACCCAATCATCTAGACTTATGAGTAAAAATTTGACTTTTATGAGAATTAACAACAATCATAATGAAAAGCCTACCGTCTTGTCCGTTGTGTTTGGCTACAATCCCTTCAAATAAGCCTAGAGATTTTGCAGATATCCATAGTTTGAAAGAAGCCCTTCCACTCCCATTTCCAAAGGCACTTGTTCCAACTGCCCAAGAGCCATGGCACTGTTTAGTGAAAGTAGATGAAAATAATTGAAATGCAAAGGAAATAAATATGGAAATGATTACCTTCAGTGGAGTTGGTCTGAACTTGCGTGTGTGTATGTATGTGTGTAAGTACATGTGTGTCTGTGCGTGCTTTAGAGGGCGGGGGCTCTTATCCCTGTTATTGATGGCCAGACTCCATGGTTATGGGGAGTGTTAAGGCCTCCCTGTAGAGCCATGTCTAAAACCTTAGATCTGCCGTCTACATTTATACACACAGAAACAGAAAGCCAAATATCCCCTTCACCGATAACAGGTTAGACAGATAGGAAGAAAGGAAAGGATAGAGAAAGGGAGGGAGGGAGGGCAGGGAGGGCAGGGAGGAGTGGACGGCTGAAGTTAATCAGTTGTAAAACAAAGGGATCAGTTAGGGGGAAGTAAAGCGTCTACTGGAGAGGATGGTTGTGTGGAGTGTGTATGCGCTCTGTGGGGATACTCAAAGCCCCACTTTTCTTGTGAGGAAGACTTTCATAACTTCTGCACTGACCAGCTGGTTTCAACTGACCTCTCTCTCTCCCTTTATTTCCTCCACTCTCTCCCTTTCTCTCCCTCTCTTTCTCTTTTGTTCCTCTGTCCTGGCAAGGTATTCATATGAATAATAATGCAGAAGAAATGCAGAGAAAAAATCCACTTGACTTTGGACAACACACACATCCACGGGGCCTAGGGCAGGTGTGTCCTACTGTTTAAAGGGGGAGAGGGGTCAAAGGTGCAGTCTGTTGTGCAGGGTGGTGGTGGTGGGAGGGGGTGGTATGGGGAGTTCGCAAGGCCAGCCATTGCTCCGGGGTTGGGAAGGGAAAGAGGCGTGGAGGTGGGAGAGGAGGGTTTAAAGGAAGTAAGGGGGGACAGAGGGCAAGGGAGGGAGAGCGAAAGAGCGAGAGAATGGACTGGAGTGGAGTGGAGAGGAGAAAGGAGCAGCCCAAATGAAAAACACACGCCAGGTCAAACATGCTGCCTCTAGTCTGCACAGAGATCAGGCAAAGTATGCGTGTGTGAGCATGTGTGTCTTTGTTTCATTTTGAATGCATGCAGACAGGAAGTCGAAAATCGAACACTGTCTCTATTTTACTTCATTCTGCTCTTCAATCTCTCTTCAACCCCCCCCCCCTCCTCTCCCTTTGCTCTCTCACTCTTCTCCTCATTGCAGTTACTAGGTTAACAGTGCAAGAGCTGTATCAATTTTCAACTGTACAGACCTGCATGACGTCCAACCAGAGAGCCATTCCAACAGGCTCCCTGGGCCTGCATGTCTGTCAGTAGGCCTCTACCAGGGGGATGTGTTTTCAGAAAGTGTCAGCCGATGATGTAATTTTTTATCTGACCGATAAAACATCTCCATGTGACCATATACAGAAATCTGACTTCTCATTGGCTGCGTTGTAAGATGACTTTGATTGGGCGATTTCAGGAACAGGTCAGGGCTGTGTCTCATCCTTATCTGTGGGAATGTTACAGTAATATTTTAGCAGAACTCTTTCACGCTCCGGCATACACACAAACATACACACACACATACTTCTCTTTCCGACATAATTCCAATATTTTCCATGGCGTTTGATGTTTATCTAATGATAGTGAAATGAAATAGTAGTTTCATATTTGGAGCTGTCTATGTTTATATGGCAGCCATAAATCCTCTAGTGTGTGTGTGTGTTTGTTCGTCTGCTCTCTGACTGAGTAATAAACCATCTCTGAGCTTTATGTCTCTTAGATAAAGGCTGTGGTTGGAGAAAAAAAAAACAGCGAAAGAGAATCGTTGCTATGAATTTCATGTTGCAGAAAAAGGAATTCTCTTATAAATAAGTATCGAATAAATAACAAAGTAACAGAGCCAAAGCACCAAACTAGCATTTTATTAATTTGAAATATTTTTTTTGTATGGTTCTTTGTGAATGCTTGTCTGTGTGTCTGGCTGTCTCCACATCTGGATATCTGATTCCTTGTTTCTGAGCGTGCTGTGGTTCAAGTTATCTAAAATTCTACTGAGCTTGTGCAAACATGATGCCTTCAGTAACCCATCAGCAATCCACCACTGGTTTGTGGGTGTATCTATCAAAGCGTCATGTGCCTCTGACACACGTACACACACGCACGCACAGCTCACTAGTGGTCCTGTTGAAAACTGATGTCAATCAACATGTGCGTGAATGTCAGATGAAGGCTTAAACATCCTGTATAATATACAACCTGTCCACAGAGATAGAGGAGAGTGAGAGAGGGAGAGGGAAAGGGAGAAAAAAGAAACAGAGTGAGAGAAAGAGAAGGAAAGAGGGAGACATGGAGACAGAGAAAGAGAAAGAGGTGTGGGGGCATATAGAGGGAGAGAGAGGGAAAGAGAAGGAAAGAGAGAGAGAAGAGGAGAGAGGGAGGGAGGGCAAGAAAAAGAGGGTGAGTGAAGGAGGGAGGGAGGGAGGGAGGGAGGGAGGGAGGGAGGGAGGGAGGGAGGGAGGGAGGGAGGGAGGGAGGGAGGGAGGGAGGGAGGGAGGGAGGGAGGGAGGGAGGGAGGGAGGGAATGAAAGTGTCCACCTGTCCTCATGTATCAGACCATGGTAACACTCCCACCGTTAGTAATAAATAAACCTTCCCTCCCATGCTGCACTAAATACCTTCAATATCTGACCTTAAGCTGTGTGTGAGTGTGTTCTGCACAGGGTCTCTCTTTCACTTATACTCTTTTACAGCCACACACACTCTCTCTCTTTCTATATCTTACACTCAGCAATATAACAGGGTTTACTAGGGAGGCCTGCTTAATCTAATCCACGTGCCCACAGTCCTGTGCCAATGATCTATCCTGTACTAAATACACCATAAACTGTGTGTGTGTGTGTACGTCTGTCACAAGGTGTGCAACCTGACAAAAAAAATACCTGAGTAGAAAAGGGGAGTTGAATCTTTAGTTCTAATGCATTTTGTGTGTATACATCTATGTTTGTTTTTTGGGGTTTGTCATTCCTCACAATTGGCTCTAATGTGTGCATTGGTTTCTGGCTGACACTAATAGACCACACAGCGGGCCTGTGGTGTGTGTGTATATGGGTGTGTGCACATCTGTGTACACATAAGAACTCCTAAAAATCTTCAATCAAATATTGTCTGTGTGTGTGGCCTTTTTCATATGGGGGCAGAGAGCAGCCTACACTGTTCCTTGTTTAATAATAAATACATAAACTAGATATTGGAGGCTGAATATCCTACCCCCTCTAAAAAGATGTATGGCGTACCTTGAAATATGTGTGTGTGTGTGTGTTTGAATCTGTGTGTGTGAATCTGTATGTGTTCAGAATAGGAGGGCACATATGTGGGCATATATGTGCTGGTGTGTGTGTGGGTGTGTACAGTAGGAGCAAAACAGACAGAAAGCAAATGTGTGTGTGTGTGTGTTGATTCATAGAGTGTGTAAAAGAGTGACTAATATTGGCCATGTCATCTCACACATTCCACATTCCAGACAATTCACATTAGGAGCCAGGAAGGGCTGGGGAAGTCTGGGTGTGTGTGTGTGTGTGTGGGAGGGTGTGTATGTGTGGGTATAGGTGTGTGTCTGTGGTACCAGAAACTGCAGTTTCCTCAGATTATATAGTTCTGACCTAAGGAAATAAGGGACTACCTGAAGATAATCTTCCCACACTCTGCAGGAAGATGTGAGTGTTTTCATGCGTATACAATATACTACATTTGTGTGTTTCTGCATGTGGTTCAGAGTGTTTTGAAAAAGAAGAAAGTTCCATTGTGTTGTGTCGAGTAGTGTGCATGTTTGTGTGTGTTCATGAAAATGCCATGCGTCTGCATGTGAAGGTCTGTGTCGGTACAATTCCACAGTTGGCGAGACGTCCTCCCTGGCTTGTCTTAGGGAGCAGCTGATACCGAGTGTGTGTCTGTTTGTGTGTGTGCGCGTATCTGTTTTAGCGATGCATACATGCAATTCTCAGTGTCTGTGTGTGTGTGTGTGTGTGTGGATTTACCGTCTGTCGGGTTGGGCTCTCCTCACCTCATAACTTGTGGACTGGATGCTGGACCCTGAAAAAGGCCCTGAGATAGAAACGGCATCAGGGAGGCACAGAGAGTACAGGCACAAGCTTTATCTATAATGAGGTCAATTCACTTTCATTTCATCCGCTCTCTCTCTTTCTCCCCTCTCATCAACGTTCCCCATGAACTCAAATGGAAATTCAAATTCAGTCTGCTTTTCAAGTAGTTCAGGTTTGTTTGAAAAGAAGGATATTGGAAGATTGACTTCAAGGTTTGCTGATGGACAAGTGGACATCAGGACCTGAAAAAAAGGAAGGCTTGTCATCTGAGTGTGTGCGGAGGACCTCTCTCTCTCTCTCTCTCTCTCTCTCTCTCTCTCTCTCTCTCTCTCTCTCTCTCTCTCTCTCTTCTCTCCCTCTGTCTACTTCTCTCCTTCTACCTTCATATCTCTTGCTACCTCTCTCTCTGCTTCTTCCTCTCTTTATTTCTTTCTACCTCCCTTCCTCTCTCTGTTCCCTCCTTTTTCTGTCCCCCTCTCGCTCTTCTTCCACCTCGCTATCTCTTTCTGCCTCTCTCTCTGTCACTCTCTACCTCTTTCTCTTCTTCTCTCTGTGCATCCTTCCTGCCTGTCTGCATGCTTTGACAGTAGGACTGAAGGGAGAATGAGTGTTTCTGACACATGGTTCCACTAAGACTCATCTGGAAGTCTGCATAGTTTGGAGCAAACAGACAGAAGAGGGAGGAGGAAGATAGAAAGAGAAAACAATAAATTCTTCAAAGATTTATGGTAAAAAAACGTTATTGTTTGCAGCGAATCTATGATGAAATCTCACCTCAGTATTAGCCGTGTGTGTGTGTGTTGTGTGTGTGTGTCTGCTGTTTTGGAAAAAAATATAGTGACTTCATGCCTTTCCCAGTCCTCCAAGAGAGTCCTTCCTCTCTCAAGAAGTGAACATACGCGTTTCATTTGTGTCCATGTTCCAAACTAGTTCATTTGTTCAACCTTTAAGATGAAGGGAACACACTTTCTTGTTCCGTCTCCCTTTCTCCCTCTCTCACTGTCTGTCTCTCTCTTGCTCTTTCCTTGGTGCTCCTGCTCAGCTGGACTTGTGCCAGTATTACCCAGAAAGCCATGCTGTGTGACCTTTTGCAGTGTTGACCTCGGGCCAGGTTTTAGAGTCACCAGGGCAGCAGCAGACGTGTCCCCTGTAGGACCTGTTCGTGTGTGTGTGTGATAAGGACGCTAGACTCTCTAGTGACTTAGTTTGATCTGATCAATGTGAAGGTCTCACTAAGCCTCTGGATAGGCCACTAACATGCCATTTGAACACACATACATACATATTTCTTGTTTGGCTTCCGTGCAGGCGGTCTGAAGATGATGGTTCCCATGGTGACGGTGTTCCGTTCCGAGTGGGATTTTCCAAGTCTGGAATTCTCCTGGAAGTCCACTTTGATCTGAGTGGACAGAACTACCCTAGGGAGGACAATCCCTGACCCTGGAACACACACACATTACACACACACAGATCGTGAGTTGTCTTTACAAGGTCCGTAGAGAGACTGGGCTGGAGCAAGGTTGTAAACCTTTCCTGCATCAGAGTGTCTTAGTCATCAGACTGACAGAGACTGTTGAGCAGGGCTCTCATGGACATACTGTGTGTGTGTGGCTGTGTGTGTGTGTGGGTGTGTGTGTGGCTGTGTGTGTGTGTGGGGGGGGGTATGTGTGTCCACAGACTTATCGTTCTCAATCCAGGTTTACTGACACATTTATTAACTGTCTGAAAAGTCAGCTGAAAGAGCTCTTGTTATTGCAGCCCTACCAGGCACATGAACAAGATGAGGACGAGGAGGGCAGAGAAGTAGAGAGAGAGAGAGAGAGAGAGAGAGAGAGAGAGAGAGAGAGAGAGAGAGAGAGAGAGAGAGAGAGAGAGAGAGAGAGAGAGAGAGAGAGAGAGAGAGAGAGAGAGAGAGAGAGAGAGAGAGAGAGAGAGAGAGAGAGAGAGAGAGAGAGAGAGAGAGAGAAACTGGGATTGTTTCGCAAACTTGAATCATGACGTCAAAGTAAGTTCAGGTTATCTGTCTGGAAAATCGGATTTGCTCATCAGGGAATCTTACATATCATTTGGCAGTAGTTTATGCAGGAAAACCGTTTTAAAAAGACAGACAGTAAAATGTGAAAGCATGAAAGAGGGAAAGAGAGAGAGAAAGAGAGAGAGAGAGAGAGAGGGAGAGGGAGAGAGAGAGAGAGAGAGAGAGAGAGAGAGAGAGAGAGAGAGAGAGAGAGAGAGAGAGAGAGTGTATGTGTGTGTGAGAGAGAGTGTCTTGTACAGATTCCATTCATTCTTGGAACAGTAATTTCCTCTGTCTTGATTGATGACTGTCGTTAAACGTATGACAAAAGAAGCAGTTAGCACAGGCTCACCTGAGGGAATGGAGTGATACACACACACACGCGCACACACACACACACCAGGTCAGAGGTGATGCCGAGGCAGAGAGAGACAGACACAACAGCGACAGCCAGGGAAAGCGATACCCGACCAGACACTGGATCTTTGATATTAAATGTCTCCTGTCTTTTCAGGGTGAGGTGAGGAGAAGGCTAGAATGTTGCTTCTCTTCCTGAGGGTGGGCAGCAGTCACTCCTCATCCTCATCTCACTCATCTCCCATTCTGAAGCCTTTTTTTTGTAAACAATTTTTTTCCCATCAATCATCATCTTCCAAATCCAACACCCAGAGAGGGGGAAAACACAGGGGAAAGGATAGGGACGACTTCCGTTCGCATAGCGTTCCTGGAAAAGATTGTATTACAACCTGAAGCGGCTTCCGTTTAACACATTGATACTACCTTCCTTATTTCCTTATCGCAATTAGCATGAAGCCTAGTTACACTGCCGATGGATATGTCCGCCTACAAAACCCCAGGGCCATGTGTTTTGCAGGGTGTGGCTGAGGCTTGAAAGGTGCTGTGGCTGAGGCTTGAAAGGTGCTCATTTTCAATGGGTTCAGAATTCAAACACTGTAATGTCCAACCTTTATTTTGCAAGACTAGCAAACAACCCAAAGCATCTTGTGGTCATCTTGTGGTCACGGTGTGGCTTTGATTCCTTTTGTCAAACTGTTATTATTACTGCAAAAGTTGACCCTCCCCCAACCCCCAGCATCCTCTCACCCCCAGGGGGTGTCTTATCTATGTGATCGGCAGGTGGGACCTCTCTCTCACGCGCGCATGCACGCGTGCACAAAGGCACAGACACACTTCAGGTTAAATACCTGAGAGCCAAGCACCGCATAACTGCCACCCCCCTCACCTAATACACACACACACACAATGACACACTTACGGTCCACTCACACACATACATACCTGGGAGTCAAGCGAGCATATCCAGGCACTTTCAGCTCCAACCCACCCCCTCTCAGTTTATTTCAATAAGACATGAGCACACACACACAGATCTCCAAACTCACCGGACCATTTAACACACGCCTGGAGAAAGTGTGGAGTATCTCTGTCAGACTCACACAAACACCTCATCCCATAACTGACCAACTGAGATTTAAATTCAGATGAAATGGAAGTTGTTGTTCTTCTGGTCCCAGACTCTGGTGGTATTCAGTTATGAGCACTGACCACACTGGAAAACAAAAGAATGAAGTAGCATGGAGTACAACTGTATTTCCCATGCTATACAAGCTACAAGGCCCCTACCAACCAACCATCCATCCACATACATACACACACACACAGATATAGTACACACGCACACCCCAGCCAGTGAGTGACAGGAGGAAGGTCTGGGAAGGTTGGAATCATAAATGAGATTAATTTACCTGCATTTATTCAGCTGGGGATTCAGCATGTTCATTTTCAGTGCTTGCTCACTTGTCAGTTGTGGTTATGCACAGGTTGTCAGAGTAAGACATGTTTGGTCTGTGTGTGTGTGTGTGTCCAGATACCAGATATGGTAAGCATGCAGAGGTGAAATGAAATCACTGGATATTTTAGCATGTCTGTCAATCAGAGGTTTTCCTGGAGCTTGTGTGTATGTATGTGTGTGTGTGTACCTGGCTTAAACAGCCTCTTGCTAACTGATATGAAGTTTGACATTTCATTTACTGTTCCAGACCCCCAAGGTTAATAATGTTTCCCAAAGCAATCAGGCCACACCACACACAAACACTCACACATGCACACATACGTCCTGATACACACAAAAAGACACATATACTGCAGCATTTTGACCATGTCAGTCGATTTAAGCAGCCACAAATAGGATGTCATTTTAAACCAGGAATTTTAAATCATTAAAAAAGGTAATCTCTCACTTCAAGTTCATTGCACAACAAGACAATCAAGAATATCTCATCCATGGCTTTGGATAGAAGATCTTATCCATGGCTTTGGATGGAAAGTCATTTGATGTTCTTAGAGCACACACAAACACACACACACACATACACAAAGCAGACACACAGCGATGGTTTCCATAGATTAGATATCCATCTATACTGAGGCCCTCCAAGAACAACACAACAGCTAATATGAACATGCCTTGATTCCCACCCACCCACACACACACACACACACACACACACACACACACACACACACACACACACACACACACACACACACACAAAGGCCCACTCAGCTGTGGCAGATACATAAAACGAGGTCTGCAAGTCTGAACTCTATCAGGGCCATCCTTAATGAACTGTGTTGTTGATGGAACTAACAGCTAGGATCATGAACAGGTGTAGAAACCAAAGGTTCCACCAGAACAACAGCACGGATGGGAAGGTCATGTTAGCATTAATCAGCACGCATATCTTCCACATTACTCAATAACATGAGCCAATAGATCAATAGGTTTTTCGGCTCCCATTGGATCGTTGTTGCGAATCACGTCCTTTATCAAAGACATGCGTGAAGTATTGTTTCAAGCTTGGAGAGTTAGCGCTTTTGGCAAAGGGGCGAGCTTGCAGAAGGAATGAGATGACTGGGACTTGGGGAATGGCGGAAGGAGGGAGTTAGGAGAAGAGGAGAAGTAACAGAGGGGCTGAGGGGAGGGTGGTCTGAGAGCATTAAGAATGTCAAGCTTTGGGGGCCTCTGTGTTTTAGGGGAATGATGGGGGAGATGTATGGGGGAGTTTGGTATTGAAGGAGTTGCAGGTGGCGGTGGTTCTGTGTGTATATGTGTGTGTGTGTGAGTGTGTGGGGGGGTGGCGGTTAATGTGTATTTGTGAATGTGTATTTCTGTGTGTGTAATTGCATGCGTGTATGATACGGGTCGGTAGCTTATGTGTGTTTGTGTGTATATTTTTTTGTGTGTATAGTGTGTGTATCTTGTGCGGTACTGGTCTTGGCCAGAGACTGCTTTCCTGACCGGCATTAAATTTCAACCACATGGAGAGCCGGAGTTAGATCAACCTGCACTAGGGACAGAGGAATAGAGGGATTGAGATGGAAGGATGGAGAGATAAAAAATTGGAAGTAAAAAAACTGCAAGGCAAATGTAATTGAACTGGAGTCTCCACTCTCTGTGCATAGGGAACTTCACTGTGAGGACGAGATGGAGAACGAACGAGAGAGAGAGAGAGAGAGAGAGAGAGAGAGAGAGAGTCACTGCCGGGGAACACTCGGAACAGTTGTCTGCGCAGCAATCTAAAGAACGCTCACAAATGCACACATGAAGTTAGCAGAGTTTGTTAGGGGGCACAGTGACTTCTATGGAGCACAGTCGGTTGTCCAAGCAGAGGCAGGGTAACAGATACGCGTGTAATCAAATCCACCACGCCAGGGGCGCGTTCAAGCGCCAAGCTCTTTACAAGCCAAATTTATACAAATGGGCCTCTTTTGTTAGCAGGATACAATACAGCTGCTCAATTTACTGTTCTGTTCCAACCTCACGGACGGACTGACACACACACACACACACACGCATTAAAGTAAGGTGGAGGAGTAAAATCAATAGGCCTTACTCACTGCAATGTTCCCTGTTAGAAGTGTAGCTGACGTCGACACTCCAGTAACTGACAGCTGTTAAGATGAAGGATGGGCAGATTGCTGCCCAGGCCCACTGCTGGATGTTCATAGGACAGGGAAGGTGAACAGTGTGTGTGTGTGTGTGTGTGTGTGAGTCACTGCACCCTGTAACAACGTTGTGTGAGTGTGAGTACGTACTTTATGGTACATGTTGCTATAGCACCTGGGGCTCTTTATTAGAACAGTAAATTGGAGTGTGTTTAACGGGAGGCTTAACTAGGGGACACCAGACGGACGGACTGGTTATTCCATCTTGGACACACACACACACGCACAAACACACAACACTTCAAATCGTCTCCCATGACCCACAACACCATGAGGGAGACACACACACAGATCCATGATAAAATACACATAGGATTCACACACATTCACACAAGCCAGTGCTATATGGAACTGTGGCTTTCCTTTAGGGTCAAGCACCTCAACATCAAACACATAAACCAGAGCTGCAAGTTTCCACTTGGGTCTTCCAGACCTGGGAGCATTGGGCTGTCCTGTCTTCTAGTCAGCCTGACCCAAACACGCCTGACTCTGCTTTTCAGGCTGTCTTTGGAACAATGTGACTTTGGTTATCGTACAGAGCACTCTACAAGTGGCCCCTCCTTTTCCTCTTTGGCCTTGTCACTAGTTATCAACATCGTCCTGCTTCTCTCTCTCTCTCTCTCTCTCTCTCTCTCTCTCTCTCTCTCTCTCTCTCTCTCTCTCTCACACACACACACACACACACACACTGACACACTCACACACACACACATGCCCTACACACTTGTGTGTGTCTGGAAGCACACACTGACGTGTCAGAGCTGGTCTGGGTGGTGTGTTTACCCTGGGAGCTGTCAGAGCGATGTGTTGCTTCACATACGCCGTGACAAAACCTCCGGCTGAGATTCACTCATCTGACACATACATACATGCACAATCGCACTTTTCATAATATCATCTGTCACTGCTGGGAATGTAGTTGTCATGTTTTTCTTGCCATGAGTGTCTTTGTGTGTGTTTGTGGAGGTTTGTTGAGACTATTTCTGGTCTGTGTTTTCTAGAGTGATTGAACTGAGAATATCCTGTGATTATGATACATAAACCTAGAAGCAGTATTTTCTGTCACTTTCTCTGCTTCTGTTCTTCATGCTAAGAGCTAACTAAATAGCAGCATTAGCTGTTCTCTTTTAAGAAAGAGCTCTCACTTACAGTGTTGTCACTAGCTTGCTAGCTGACCTGTCTCCAACCTCTGTCAAAACTTTCTATCTCTATTGAACAGATATATTGCTAACCTCACACTACTGTAGCTTAGCTCCTGTCCTTCACATAAGCTGTGACGTAAAAAATGGCATAGATACCAACTGCCAATGGGAATACGTGTTGTTTAGCTGGTTTTAAGAGCACACACTGTCTTGCTTAGCTTACTTTTGAAGCGAATGCATTATGATGTTACACACACACACGTGTACACGTACACAAACAGTGTCATGTCGGGCCAACTCACAGGGTGTCTGCATGGTGGTTTGGATGATCTGATCTGGTTAGTGCTGATAGGGTCTTGATGTGCTTTTAACTAAACTGATAGTGAGCCAGCGGTTACAGTAAACCAAAACAACGACCAGATTTGCTTGTACACACACACACACACATACCCACACACAGACACACACACAGAAAGTCAGCAGTTACACGATAACAGAGACAACATGTGCATAGATGCTGGCATGCTGCATTAAAAGAACATTAAGGGAATACCTTGTCTGCATTGTTTCGGTCTCGCCATGCAATACTGTTGACTGAGTGTATGTGCGTGCGTGTTTGTGCATGCGCACAATTGTGGGTGAAAGAAGTTGAGAGGTTTTAATAGTGCCATAATAGTGCTCTGTCTGTCTGACAATGTCACCCACACTTAAAAGGAAGAATTCTTAAAATCAAAGATCTGAATCTAGAGGAAGCATATGGTACATTGATGTGTGTGTGTGTGCCTATTTGTGTATATTTTAACACCCTGTTAAGTTCATTCCAGCATGATGCCTCTGAACGCAATGGGTGTTCTCAGTGTGTGTGTGTGTGTGTTAGTGTGTGCTCCTTCTTGGTAGTCAGTGCCTGGCAGTTTGCCTGGTTGTAATATTGAACATCGAGGGTTTTTATCGTACCTTGCTGTCTGTATCTTCTCAGATATTCTAAGTGTGTTTCATGACCTCAAACAAAAACAAACGTAAAAACAACCTGCAACCCATTGCTTCTAATTGGTGGTGTTTTAACATATGTTTTTCTTGGTATTCAATCTACTTCAGCAACATATTACGTAAAGTGTGTGTGTGTGTGTGTGTGTTTAGGTTGGTGTCTGCTGGTCTATGTACATGTGCATGTGTTGAGGCACATGCATTTTTCTTTGAATACTTTATGCATGTGATTGTTTGATCCATGTAAATGCATGTATCAGTATTTATGTGCATGTATGGGCATCCAGCTGTGCATGTGTGTCTGAATACATGCTTATATATGTGTTGATTCCAGTGTGTGTGCGTGTGTTTGTGTGTGTGTGTCCCACTGGTTTCTATAACCCCCAACCAGCCTTGATCAAGACAGGTTTAGTGATATTGTCCAAGTCAGAGAATAAAGGAGACCATGTGATCTTTATTCTCCACACATTCCTGCTCCCATCAGAGAAAGGGAACAGTCACCTTCTCACTTTTTCCCATTCTTTTTTTTTCTTTCTTTCTTTCTTTCTTTCTTTCTTTCTTCATTTCTTTCTTTCTTTCTTTCTTTCTTTCTTTCTTTCTTTCTTTCTTTCTTTCTTTCTTTCATCTCTCTGTCTGCCTCTCTCTCGATCTCTCTCTCAGTTGGTGTGTAAACTCTCTCTGGGCGTTGTCTGCCCAGTTAGGACCTCTAACCTCTCTGTTGCTACGGCGACTAGTGACTTGACGGAGGATGATTGGGCAATGTGTGCAAGGTGCCTTGTTGCAAAGGGAGATGGTAGGCAGCTGGGCGGTTGGTCTGTGTGTGTGTGTGTGTTTTGTGCAGAGGTGAGGTACACTTTTCCAAAGATGTGTGCCAGTGTTTTGACCACCCACCCCACATCACTCCCACCCTCAACCCCCCCATCTGCTGTGACTCACCCTAGCCTGTAAAAGTCACACACCCAGAACATCGTCCAGAAAAAACTGGGCGTGTGCATAGTGTGTGTATCACCCTACGTTCTGGAAAGCTGTGTGTGTGCATGTGAATGTGTGTGTGTGTGTGTGTTAAGATGTGTGTGAGTTCAAGGGGGTTATGGCCTCTGGAAGTCTCTCTGTAGGTGTGGACTTTAAAGCTCTGAAAACAGCTGTAATGACATTTTTACAGTACGCACACACACACAAACACACTCTCACACACACACACATGCTGGAACGTTTTGAGGGTGAAATCCCATTTGTTGGAATTACAGTGACAAGAGGTATTAACCCTAAGTGTCAACGTCAATTTGGCAGGAGAACTCTTGCACGTTATCCTGCTTTGGCCAAAATACTGTTGGCTGAAAAGACCTCACTGACAGAAACCTAACGCGTTATTTAACTGTTTTTAAAGCTAAGCAGCCATTTGGACTGTGTGTGTTTCCATATCAATGACTTTTGTGATTATTTTAGGATTTACAATGGTTGGCAACAGGTATGATAAAAAAAAATCTTCATTCTTCATGCCGGTGTAGACTGAAGGAGTAAGTGTGTGTGTGCTTATCATTGTTGTGTTATATCAACATATTTCACCCTTGTTTTAACACCAGAACAACACTTGCCACTTTGCTCCAAAACCACGTAATAGGACAGGCACACACAGACGCACACGCACACACACACACACACACACAGACACACAAACAGACACACACACACACACACACACACAGACACACACACACACACACAGCGACACACTAATTAAGCATTATGGCATGTGAATTGCATGTCACAAACACTCCTATCTTAGCCAGAGTGCTAATGTCAGCTTCTGGTGCCACACACATGCGCCTGCTATCATTGCACAGCAATTATCGCTCTGTTAATGTCACTTATCACCCAAACACACAGCCCAGGGGCTGACTGCCACATACAAACACACACACTCACACACATATAGATACACACACATGAATAAACCCACCTTTCAGATACACAGACACACACACACACACACACACACACACCCCGCCAGGCACTTTCACATCAAGAGTCTTGTCTTCTGTACGGCTCTGTTAAAATGAAGCGTGACAAAAAATCATTACCTGAAGGCACGGACTGTGTTTGTGTGTGTGAATATGTTCATGTGTGAGTGTGTGGTGTGTGTGTGAAGGGGACTGGTTCTGTCAGAGTGAGTCTGGTGAGTACAATGCCAGGAGGGACACAAACACACACACACACATCCAGTGTGTGGGGACAGTGTGTCACCGACACACTGTCAGGGGGCGCTAGAGGACTAATGCGTCCTATCAGACTGCCTGCTACTTGTTAGAGGCCATAATGACAATGTGGGTAAGTGTGTTTTTGTTAGAATATTTGTGTGAGTGCAGATGTGTTAAAGGAAATGGGATCTGTGTGTGTGTGTCTTTGTGAGTGTATATATGCGTGTCTTTGTGTGTGTGTGTGCCAATGCCAGTCGTTGGAGGCGACAAGAAAGAAGCAGGATGACGGTTAAGCTAACAGCATGTGACAAGGTTATGGAACATGGGGGTTATTGGCAGCTCACTGACAATTTGACCCACTCTCAAACTTTCTCTCTTTCTCTCCTTTTCTCTCTATTTCAAACAGGCCTTTGAAAATACCCCAAATCCTCCGATTTATTTTCCATGTTACACAGTTCAAGTGGAAGCCAGAGTGGTTTAGAGCTTCATTGTGGTTCAGACGTTCTGGGGTCCTGTCCCAAAGGTTGTGCTGCGGTGTTAACTCTTCAGGTCTGTGGGACCCATTTTTAGTGTTTACCAAAATGTTTTTTTTCCCCCAACCTGAGACTTCTCGTCCTTGGCTCATTTCCTGTCAAGAACTAAATACATTTCCATTCAGTGCACCCCTCTACTGATTTATATTAAATGTGATGTTTCGGGTCCACTAGACCTGGGGGTGATAAAAGTACGAGTGCAGGTGAAAAAAACACCCACGAACTACTGCATGGGTTAATGTGTGTGTGTGTGTGTAGGGGTAGTGTAGTGTGTTTCTATGTGTGTTCATGCACATCTGTCCATGAACACTAAATACCGACACAGTGTATGACCTCATAAAAGTGCGCCTCAGGGTCTATGCAGGTTTCCCAGCTATAACTCACCATCATTACCCAGTCATTAGACCCCAGGTTAACCCTACCATAGCCCTTCACAGGTCAATGACCAGATCTACAAGTTATACCAAATGATAACATGTCCCTCTCAATGATACAATACACATATTTTCAGGGACCCCCTGCCCTGCATGTTCTGGATGTTTCCCTGCTCCCATACATCTTATTCAAATGAAGGGGTCATTATCATAGAAGCCTGATAACGCTCCATTTGATTTGAATCAGGTCTGTTGGAAGAGGGAAACATCTCAAACCTGCGAGGCGGAGGAGGGCACAAGGACCAAGGTTACAGAAGTCTGCCTTAAAGTGTCAGAACACACCATGACTTCCATTCTCCAAAGTGATTCAATCTACAAACTTTAGGATGTCATTTTGAAGAAGTTATGATCCCATTCTGCCTGTGTGGACTGACTTCCAATCAGATAGTTCTTTTGACTTGTGAAGAGACGTGGTATGAGTAATAGTACTTGCAGTACTAGGTTAATGTAGTGAGTTGTGGTCATGTTTTGACGGACACACATTCCTGAAGCTTCCATCTGGTCTGCCTCAGGACACTCTCTCTGAAGACTGCTGGTCTTGGCACCACTGTTTGATGGCTGCTCCCTTGTGTAAGTGTGCGTGTGTGTGCGTGTGTGTGCGTGTGTGTGTGTATGCGTGTGTGTGTGTGTGTGGAATGCGGAGCACACTCTTTTCTCCTTGCTCAGGGCGAGACACTGTACGAGTGGAACAGGTCAGCTGACTAGGTTGCACACACACACACACACACATGCACGCACATAGGCTACACATCCTTGTGGCGCCCTAAAGTTAGCCACACCACCCTGTCTGTAGGGTTGAGGTTTGAGGTGGGAGGCGAGCGAGGGAAGGAAGGAGGAGAGGAAGGGTGAGGGTTAATGAGGAGACAGGAGACAACGGAGGGCCGAGGCCCTTTTCACCACATCACTGTCTGAACCAATCTGTTCCACATCTCTGAGCAGCACGCCCTGCACACTGGGAGGGGGAAGACTGGAGGGGGCGGGGGGAAAGAGAAAGAGGTAGATAGGGAGAGGGGGAGATTGGGAGTGGGAGAGAAAGTGATGTGATGAAATGAAGGCATGAAGGAAGGAGGTGGGAAGGGAGGTAGAGAGGAACAGGAATGGAGGAAAGTGTAAATGGAGGTTAAGAAAGAGGGAAGGAGGGAGGTGTAAAGGGAGGTAGAGAAAGGAATGAAGGAAGGTGGAAAGGACGGTATAGAGAGGGATGGAGGGAGGTGGACAGGGAGGGAGAGAGATAGGGAGGGAGGGAGGGAGGGAGGGAGCGATGGAGGTCACAGGGTAAATGGGATGCAAGCTCACGCCTGCATGTGTTTAAGATGGATGGCCTGGTCTTTATTTGGTCTCAGTGGGACTGCTGTCAATTCCACTGTCACACATGCACACAAGGATGCACAACATCAGACACTGATGAAGGGGCACCCATGTTGACATGCTGACAAGCAGGGCTAAGATTCAGGAACTAGGGGTTAGGATACAGGGACTAGGGCTTATGTTACAGTAGCTACAGCCTTGGGTACAGGGACTTAGACCTAGTACACAGGAGTTAGGTGCTAGGGGCTAGGATACAGGAGCTCAGGGACAGGAAACAGGAGATCAGGAGCTGGAACAGAAAGGAAGTGATTTTCATCACAGAGCTTATTCCTCACTCCCCCCACACATATAAAAGAGTACAGATACCCTCCCCTCTGCTCCAGATATGTTTTCTCCATCACATTCTCTTTTCTATTCCAGTGACATATCAATATGATAACAACCGGCTGTCACTCTTTCTCTCTCCTCTTTCCCCCCTTCCTTTCTCTCTTTCACTCTCATTCTCTTTCTCTCCATATATTTTTTCTTTGATTTCCCTCCCTTTCCCTCTTGCCCTCTCTTTCTCTTCCTCTTCCTCTCCCCCCTCTTTCCACCTCTTTTCTTTCTTTCTTTCTTTCTTTCTTTCTTTCTTTCTTTCTTTCTTTCTTTCTTTCTTTCTTTCTTTCTTTCTTTCTTTCTTTCTTTCTTTCTTTCTTTCTTTCTCTCTCTCTCTCTCTCTCTCTCTCTCTCTCTCTCTCTCTCTCTCTCTCTCTCTCTCTCTCTCTCTCTCTCTCTCTCTCTCACCAGGCTGTCCTCACCAGGGTCTCTGTGGATCATCTGATACCATCTCTGGCCCAAAGCTGAGTTCAGACAATGCTGAAGCGACGGACCATGGCTCAGTGTCTGTTATACACACACACACACACACACACACACGCGGGTCTGACAACCATCTGTAACAACAGAGTCTTTGAGACTTTGAGTAAACCACCAAGCAGGTAGTGAAAGTCAGAGAGGGCTTTAATGTTGTTGTTCCACTAAACACATACCTGACCGTCTGAATCAGGACTGCTCTATTTGACCAGATGAAACTATTATTAGAACAGAGCTATGTTCACAGTCTGCTCCCTGTCCGAATGTTTGGATTCCTACTCATTGTTTTACAGGGTGTTTGAGTATTATTCTCACTGCTCGAAAGAGGGTGGGGAGTGTGTGTGTGTGTCAACTAGTCAGACTAGGAGTCAGAGCATTCCTGAGTGACATTTTCCCTTTCCCTGTGCCTAGAAAACCACCACCATGTCCCTTCTGACCATTCACTCTTGAAACAGTCCAACTGTAGTGTCCAAATGCTCACCATGGCAAGACCAGGAATAGACTGTAAAAATGAGCTGGGTTTATTTGTTCTTACTGTATTAAAATAGATTCTAGAGGGTACAAAAGGGTGACTTTAGGTCAGTTTCCATTTGCTATCATTGTTTTCTACTCTATCTTCTCGTCTGGAGTTCTGACTGTTTCAGACGTGTTTCCTGTCTTTATGGTGATGGCAGTTGGTCGCTGTGTGCTTGCGTGGTGTGTGTATGTGTGGTGTGTGTTTATATGTGTATTTGTGTGTGTGTTGAAACCACAATGTCAGACAATATCCTCCTGAAATGATACCCTTGTGAACCCCCCCCCCCCCCCCCCGCCCATACACGCACACACACTTATTTTCCAGTGTCTGTGTAGGGAGGAAGGTGCCTCTGCCAGCACATTTACACCATGAGTAAACTTCATCCCATATGCATACATTCAACAGAACAAATGATGAATAGCTATATGGAGGAAGCAGACCTCTCCAGTAGTTAAAGCATTGGGTCGAGCCAGTTCATTGTCATAACTGTGTGTGTGTGTGTGACAGCGTGAGTGTGCTTTGATTATGGTATACTGCTTAGCGGAGGAGCAGAGACACACACAGACAAACACACAGAAAGCAGAGCCATGGTCTGAGTGGTGCTGCTGAGCGTCTTGGCTGTGGTGGTTGTTCCCATAACATTGGTTCATTGCTGACATTTTTCTGTGGCTCTAAATCGGGCCTGTTTGTTGATGCAAAGGGTGGAATGGGGCCTTCTATTTGTGTGTGTGTGTGTGTGTGTGTGTGTGAGAGAGAGAGTGTGTGTGAAAATGTGTGTTTGGTTAGGAATGCTCTGCTATCATATCTGTGTGTATTTATGTTTTTCTGCTTAGCTATTGCTCTGGGTAATGGCGACTGTGTAAATGATTTCCTCTTCCTAGAACTACTTTCTCTTCCTCCCTTTTTAAATGTAACTTTTTTTCATTCCCTATGGGCATCTTCTGTTTCTCTGGCTCAGTCTCTCTTTTTCACCCTCCCTCCCTCCCTCCCTCCCTCCCTCCCTCCCTCCCTCCCTCCCTCCCTCCCTCCCTCCCTCCCTCCCTCCCTCCCTCCCTCCCTCCCTCCCTCCCTCCCTCCCTCCCTCCCTCCCTCCCTCCCTCCCTCCCTCCCTCCCTCCCTCCCTCCGTCTCTTTCTTTCTCTCTGATTGTCAATCTCCCTCTCTCTTTTTCTCTCTTCTTTCTCTTTCTCTCTCCATCTCTTTGTCCTTTTCCTTCCCTTTCCCTTTCTCTCCCTCTCTGAAGTTTCTCAGCTGAGTTTTATCAGCAGTTTCATCATGTAATCACCACATACATGTCCATCAATGGAAACATTATACCAAATATCCACAAGCTCCACTGTGCGTCTGTGTGTGTGAGCGTGAGTGTGTGTGCATGGCCAGTCTCTGGCATGAGGACTAGTCTGTGTCTGATTGGTGGTCACTGGACAGAGTTAGAGGGAAACTCCAGAGTTCTTGTCTAACCTACACACACACACACACACACACACACACACACACACACACACACACACACACACACACACACATAGACATACACAATGTATTTACATACATTGTGTGAGCGTACATGCCGTTTCCAGACCCAATGGTAATCCCGGTCTTTAAGGGGACAAAGAAGTACTCAGGTCCCCATGTTAATCTGGGCTGACCAGAACAAAGCAGTTCGACCAACACGGACCCTGAGTTCTACAGGGATTAGCATTCAATTACACAACCCGGCCAAAAGGTTCTGGTCTGTTCCATTGTTCCAGAATAGAAAAGAAGAAGAGAAGGATGGAGAGGAAAGAAAGGGGTTGTATAGAAAAAGGAAAAAAGACATGAGACCACTTGAGTTAATTTTTTTCTTCTTGCGGGGGAAAAGAGTGATTGAGATGTAAATATGAGAGAGTCAAGGTTTGGTCCTGTTGGCTAAGTTTATGTCTGTGAGAAAAACAGAAAGTGAGATGGAGAGATGGATGGAAGGAAAAAGAGTGAGAGGGAAGGTGAGATAGGAAGAGAAGAGGTCAAAAGAGATAAAGAGAATGAAGGAGAGAAGGAGAGCAGAGAATACAGAATGTGTGTACTCATGAAAACTCAACACTGTAATCTGCAGCTAATCCTCGTAAAAAATAACCCAACAGTGTATGTGTGTGTGTGCATCAGCATATACATGTGTGTGTGCCACCTCCAACCCTTGCTCTCATTAAATGTCTCCAAATGAAAAGCGACCAGTTATAATCGCTCTCCTTGACACACACACACACACACACACACACACAAACCAATGTTGTTAAATGAATGATAAAATTCAAACCATCTGGGCCACCGTAGCTTTGACAGCCATTAATATTGCATTAGAAACCCACTCCATTCTTTTTGTGTAATAGAAATATATTAAAGGTGTTGCTCACAGCACACATCTTGTTTCACTCTAATATCTGTGTTCAGTTTGGTGCAGTTAAATGACACACCTTTCTTGTCGACGGTGATATGATCTTGGCTCTGAATCGGCCATCTACATTCAGTGCACCCTAATCCTTAGTCTAAACAGTCTATTTTTAAGTCATTTCAATTGAGGTTTCTGTGGTTGGAGCCCCTTTCCTGCTTGAGCATTTTAACTGTCCCGGAGCCCTCAAAAACCCTTTGTTGTGGGGGAAAGGCTGGGGTGAAAGCACGCCCCCTGCAGGCTCCTGGCCATGGTGCCGGACCCCAGGTGCTTCCACACAGCAATCAAAGTTCACACTGGGACACCTGGCTGGACATGCTGACCCTAATGGAATATCAGGAATATTTCAAAGAAACATTGTACTTGATTATTCACCGTATTTCTCATTGTCATTGGGAACCTGGATGTATTTTCCGAGCTCCTTGCCCACTCGGTGTCCTGAAGTTGCCCGCTGCCCTGTGCCTGACAGAACAATGCCATGCTGGGCAGGGCTGCCAAGGTGAGGCCTAGCTCTTTTGCTGCAAAATGTTACAAAATGATACAATTTGTTGTAGTCTTTAACCAATAAGTAAGAGAGTGTGTTCTTTGGTGTTGGAATGAAACCCTGTTGCAACATCAAGCTCTATCTGACAACAATAGATGGAGGAGTGCCATTCTTTAACATGGGAGTACCCAAACCACACAACAACCAGCATTCCTCCAGCCCCGCCCCCACCACCACACACCCACAGCACCACCCGACCACGTCACCCTCCACCCTGTCCCAACCCAACTATCCCAACCCCCTGGGTTAGTGGGTGAGGTGCTAGTGACATTGTCAAGACCTTAACTAACCTCTCTCTGTCCGCACTCACTTCTCATCCTCCCTCCCTCCCTTCCTCCCTCTCTCTCGTCCTTTGTTCCACTGACCCGTGCGTAAGCAGGTCGTTATGACGATTCATTCATAAACTTTAAACCCATACACACACATACAGTACACATTCACACACATAATCACAGTGGTCTTTGTGGTAGACCACGCCAGCCTCTTTCTAAACATTGAGTACAAAAAAAACTTAATTCTCACACACACATAAACACACAGACACTCCCCCTCATCATTTAGCAGATTAATTAGGCCAATGTTCAATAGCCTCTCAGCTGCTTATGAATAGAGCTGCAGATGGAACAGAGGGAGAGAAGAGAGAGTGAGCAGAGGAGAGGAAAAGATGAACAGAGGGCTCGCCGAACAGTGTCACTACCATGCAGTCTCCCACACCCTTGGAAGATACCCCATAATGATGGCCATTATCATGAACATGCCTTTATTTAGAGTCTCTCTCTTTCTCTCTTTCTCTCTCTCTCTCTCTCTCTCTCTCTGTCTCTCTCTCTCTCTCTCTGTAAGAGATTATACAATCTTTGTTTGTCAGTCTGGAGTTTGTAACACTGTATGTTTGACCTGGAATTTGTGTATGTGCACACAAGGAGTAAATCTGTAGCACAAGTATGTCTGCAATCTTTCATGTGTGTGCCAGTGTACACGCAACATGTGTCTTACGTCTGTGTGGGTCACTTGTGTGCACATGAATACACGTGTGTACGTGATTGACTGCGTGTGCATGTGCACACGTGTTTTAGTATGTGTGTGTGCAAGTGTGTGCACAAATGCATGTGTCTGTGTGTGCATGAGTCTGTGTGTGTGTGACATCACAGCGCTGTGGTTTAGATTAGCAGTGTTTGATGTGTTCATCAGAGAGTTCCCTCCAACCCAGCACAGCACTACTGTTTGATCTAGAACAATCTGGATCCGATCACTCGGCCCTCGTTTGTGCCTGCTGCACTCAGAGATTCTGTCTGTGTCTCGATGTTTCAATAACCTGTAACGTACATCTTGATCTTTCGGTCACTGACTGTTTGTCTGTCTGTCTCTCTTTCTCTCTCTTTCTCGATCTCTCTCTTTCTTTGGCTGTGTGGCGGTGTCTC